>NW_028301595.1:13404246-13713723 GCF_987345545.1 Pholcus phalangioides
TATTCACTGAGATATGCGCAATCGCAAAACGGAGGAAAGTTGTGAAAAGAAACAGCATTAAAAATGCGGGTAAAACCGTTTTACCCGCATTTTCGGTTTTCCATAAAAAACCAAAAATCCAATCCGAGGAAACAACTAAATTAAAATCATTTATCTCCTTGTACTTAAACCTTCTTTGTTTCACCCCCATAAAAACGTATTGAATTTGTTTTTTTTTTTACAAAAACTGATGTAAATGGGTGCTGTCAGCAATTTTTTAAATAGGAACAATGCATCAACACGGCAATTTCATTAATTAGAGTGGATTTTTTAATTAGCTAAAATAGTTAGTTGAAGCAAAATCCGGTTCCATTCTAAAAAAAAAGATCTCTTCGCGTTCTCTCGAAGTGATCTCTTTCCACTTTTTTAGGGTTTAGTTCGGCCTGGATTGGAACATGCCGTTAGGTTTTGGTGACAGTATTACAGAGGGGAGATTGACTTGGTCGTGGAATTGCTGAGATGATCCAAGCGTGCTCTTGATGTGATGATAAATGGATAGAACCGCTCACAACCCCGGACTAATGCAAAGCTCCTTACTTCTGTTACCTCAAAAGAGGCAGAGTTGTGTCGGAAAAGTAAGCAGAGATTTGATAGTGGTGGCTCAACTTGCCCCGTGCTCGCGAGTATCGAATCACTCACGTCGTCCTCCCCATGAATTTGACTGAAATGGCATTTGACTGAAATGGACAGCTGAACCTTAGTGATTAAGGAGAAAAATTGCACGTGCGCCCAGTGCAAACAGGACGCCGCAGTGGTGATCGAGTGGTCATAGTGACGGACTCGCGTCACGAGGTCCCGGGTTCAAACCCTACCGTCGCCGCAGTGGTGGTCGGTTGTGTTGGTTTTCTGTAATTCTCAACTTCGAGGCGCGAATACGAGCCAATCCCCCCTTTAAAAAGTCGCTCCACAGCGAGCAACAGACTTACAAACAGTACATATGTAATTCAATCATAACACATTACTCACTTCACTTGTGAAATATAGATGGCGGCACTGAAAAATCAAACACAACACTACATGCGCACTCAGACTGTTAGGTACACAGTTACCCTTCCGGTGCAACTCACTAGGTAGTAAATCGCCCATAGATGGTGATAGACCTGAGTTGTGCTCGGTTTGAAAGAAAGAAAGGAAAGTGCAAACGGGGCTCAAGTTATGAAGAAAGACTTGATTTCTTTAATATGTTTACATTGGAAGAACGCGGGTGGTGTTGAGGGGATATGATTAAAGTGTTTAAAATGTTCAATAGGACGGAGCAGGAGTTATTATATACCGCTAATCAAGAGGACACCAGTATAATTAGGTAAGGGAAAGCTCCAGGTTGTGGTGTCGCAGGGAGTTTTTCCTATTGCAGGGATGTGAACAAATGGAATATCTTACCTCCGAAGGTCGTGGATTCAAACACAGTTGACACGTTTAAAAAGAAATACTGTAAACATATTGGGATAAATCGAAAAGCTATCCATACTTGAATGAGGCAACCATAATTTTTTAATTATTGATTTTTTTATTAGTCATTATTGGGTTGCAGAATTTTTGATATAGTATAGATATACAGTCGATCCCGGTTACAACGTTCCCACTTAGTGCGACTTATGTTCTCGGGTTTTCAACTTTAAGTAATTAAGGTTTCCCGTTTATAGAGCATTTTCCCGCTTACAACGTTTCTTCATGGAGGCCTTTTAAAAAACGTTATAAGTGGGATCCACTGTATATTTGGCGTCCATATTTTTATGGGCATCTTTTTTTCAGTCACCACACGTTGGGCATTTTGTCTCTGTTATGGCCTTTGTATTTTTATTTGCACATAAAATATGCAGTTTACTTGGTATTCAGTGTTATCTATAAACAGATTTGTTATGGGCATCTTTTTCTCAGCCACCTCGTACTTCTTAAAATACGAAAAATTGACAAAATTGGCACAATGGGTGCTTTGATCGTGTATTTTCCAATATATACTTGATCGTAGAGTTTTAATAATTATTTATGATTCAAAGCAATAAATAATCATTATTAGCGTAATTAATTGTATTATTAATTCATTTATTATTCCTTATCCGATTTATGTGCCACTTTATAGTCCATGGACACGTGTATGAAAGGAACGTAGAGGGAAGAGAAATCAATGATATATTACATGAAGTTTCAACTATAAGGTAGGTTCTCGAATGGCAATATGGAAAAGAACATTTTTCTGAATTATTCATCCTTGATAGTCCAGTATCTAAAGCAATAGAAAAACAATTACACGCTCATATTGGTCAAGACCCAGACGTTATGAGTATCAAAAAATAAAACTTCATCTACGAAACAATTCTTTTTTTTAGATTGGTCATCGCAACCCAAGAAGAAGAAGAATATATATATATCTTCCAGTAGGAACAAGAGGCGTTCCTTGTTCCATCGAGGAACAAGAAGAAAACAGTTTTTGTTTGACCACTGTAGTAATTCGGAAAGGGTAGAAAGTGAACTCGCAGTAAAAGAGATGTAGTAACATGAAGAAAGGAGAAGAAGAAGCAGAATTTGATCAACTTTTCTGTTACCGAAATCAATTCAAACTTTTCGCACAACTCCCATCTCCCTCTCCTAACATCGACCTGGACGGGGAAGATTGCAGGTAAACAATCAATTTTATTCCTTCTGTACCAGAGTGGTACGTTACCCGGAAGAATTCACTCACATAACGCTTCTTTCTCATGCTTCCTACAACCCACCCACACCGTCTCAAGATGTTTCTTATACAGCACCAAAACAGATATTCCAGTCTCTCTCCGTGGAAAGCAGTGCGGGAAATAGCCTAAGCTAGGTTTTTATTGATTGACTGTGTAGATGGCGTATCCTTAGAACCGTCTGGTAAGAAACAAAAGAAGCAGGGGAAGATGACCATCACGAAACTCTTCCCCACCGAAAATCCAAAGAGGTAAGAAAAGTTTCATGGAACGGAATTTCCATCCACCCGTCTCGAGATAAGTATCTTCACATGTGGAGAGAGAGAGAGAGAGAGAGCCACTCAGCCAAAAATTCATATTTCAAGGAAGAGCCTCGGCTGCACGCGAAATACGTGAAATGCCGAAAAATTCTATAAGCATATATCAAAACATCCTTTTTGCACGCTTATGAAACTTTTATGTGCTTCAGCTCATAATTATTCAAGAGGAAATATTTTTGGAGCTTTTCGGTAGGAAAAAAAAAATAAGGAAATTCCCACGTGATTCTTTCTGAGCTGTATTTCAGAGTCAGTTGAACAATTTAATCTGTGTCAGTGTACATTAAAGGCTTAAACGCTGTATAAAAAATGAAGTATCGTGTTATAAAGCATTGCATTTTTAAGGTATGGATCATTTACTCGGTTTCATGCGCCACCTATTAAAAGAAATGTGAGTAATTTCGAATATTCTCATTGCAACGAAGAGTATGAATGATTAAAAAAAATGCCGGTTTTGTTGAGTGTATTGGATACGTTACCGTAAATGTAATTGATCCGTTTATTACGGTTAATAAACGGTTAAATTATGCGTAATCGCCGGTTTTTAAGCTTCGTAAATTTCCATAAATTTTTAATTTCTACCTGTGATTAATGCATAACACCCAATTCCAGAACGAAATCCTTATCACAAATTTCATCAAAAAGGATTTGGTTATTTAAATCGAGGTCAGAGTAGATTTACAAAACATACTACGGAGACTCATTTAGGAATTTTCACGTTATTGCTGGCGCTTGTATGAAGTTTTCATTCGGGGTGTTGGCATTGGTGGAAAAAGCACTATGGGTGAAGTTATTTTACCTCGGCTGGTTGAAGCTTAACGAGACTTTCGGACACGGAAGAGTTTGAAAAAAGATTCATGTTCAATCACTCGTACCGGGCTGGTTTTCAGTCTCCCTCTATCGAAAGAAACTTGAACTAATTTCTTCATTTAATTTCCTAAAGCATTCTAAGTGTCTCCATTACATCTATACATTGAACATTAAATATAACACGCGCTTTCATGTGAATATAACATTACATAAGCTAAAATGGATCCAATATTTTCCAAAGAAAGTAAATTCAATGAATACCTAAACATGAACCATAGTATATCTGCCTGATTACAATTTTGAAGAAAAGTCTCAAGCAAAAGATCTTGATAACCATATAACAAGATCCTGGAGCTACAAAGAGAGTGTAACACAAAATGGAGTTTATAATGATATGAAAAATATAGATAGCGCTTTATACTGTAAATAGAAATGTTTTTCTCCTCTCGATGAAAAGCTGGATAACATACGAAAGTCCTCCTGTAGTGTATGTATGTAGTCAACATGATAAGGCTATATGCTTGGTATTCCAGAAGAAAAGACATAGCAATCTCGAATGATATCCTGAGGTGAAATGTGATGTAAAAAATGTCAGTTTTTGAAAAGAATTTTTTGCCAGAGCCGATGTATGGAAAGTATTTCTTAAAAAATAACATGTCAGAAAAGACTTTAGGAAATACCGTGTACATTCGGATAAAACGGGAATTTGGAATTTTAAATCATATACTATACATAGTTTTTTTTTGGTTATGAAGAATACTATACAAGAATATTTAATTTGTATATATGTTATTGCCAAATCCCGAATTGGCCAACAGTTTTGGCAGACGCCCGACTTCCGAAAGTGAAGTTCTGTCTTTGGTCGGTTACTTCGCGAAATGGCCAAAGTTTGATTTGCTTTGGTAGGCGCCAATCCATTTTTTTCATGGACAACGTGTGTATTGGATTAGCACCATGTGGCGAAAGAAAAAAACGAGAGAGATTTGATAGAATAATAATATAGACATATTATTATTTTCTTTAATATAGACTTCGTTTTTAGCGTCAAATTTAAAAAAAAAAAGAATGATTACCGCGTCATGACTGCGGGATTGATGGGTTGCCGTAGCTAACGTGGACATAATTATAAAAAAAATCAACTTGGCGATAATCTTATGGGTGCGCCCCTTAACCACCTCTAAAGGTATACACATGTACTGTATATATCCGTTAACCAGAAGCCGCCATTCTGCTCAGTCAACACCCACCTACAGATAAGATATAGATACCGTATCTTATCTATATGGGGGGTGTGGTGTTGGCTCAGTACAGATCTGGCAGGGCGAGACGAAAATAATTCTCGAGTTGAGAGCCTGCTGAGACGGGTTCCCTCCTCCCCCTCTTAATGTCCGTCGTGTGGTTCATGCTATGGATACAGATCCATAGCCTTCAACCGCAAGGCTTAGCCAACATGGCGATGGCTCCGAATCATGCCTTTTTTATCGCACTTTAACTAGCGATCTATGGTCACTTTGTGAACTGGCTTTTCAAAGCCCGAAATTCGGACATTGGCCGGGACAAACTTTCATTGAAATTGACCAATCCACGAACTGGCCAATTTTGTGCTTTGGCATGTATAAATACTAGGGCTGGGAATCGATAAAAAATTTTAACCTGGTTAGTCAAAAATTTTTAATCGATTAATCCATTTTTTATGGAATGTTTTCAAAAGCTATTCATTCATAGCAAACGGCGTACATTGGTAACTACATATTAATTGATGGTATAAAAATATATTCTATTAATTTTTTAGGCATCTATATTCACTGCATAGATGTAAACAAATATAAAAATTATGATAAGAAATAAAGACCACTCTCTTGAAGAGTGGCTATTTAATACCGTCCTCCTTACGCGAGAGACATGAATGTGCCGATTTCAAGATCTTGGAATACGACGTTACAATCTTTACTCCACCCATGTTACTCTGTGGAAGTCGCCCTTCTGAAATGTTTTGCAAAATGTGTGTTCAATGGGGGATGTTTTTGTTTCTAGCAAAACTTAAATAGAAAAGTAAGTGATTCAACCACCTGATAATAAAGAGAATATTTGCATATTCATGTCTTTGGCATAGGGGGGACGAAATGTTCAACATACTTGTCATATCTTGGAGTTTTTCTTAATTTGAATCTAATTTAAGAAATCTAATCTGTTTAGTCAAATAAATCAAGTCATATATAAATTTTGGTAAGCTTTTTCAAAAAAAAAATTAATCTAATTTTTTTGATCAGATTGGTCGACTCCATTAATTCAATTAAAAATTTTAACTGCGATTAACAATTGATCGATTAATCAGACCAGCCCTAATAAAACTATAAACGTGAGTGTGCAGACAGAAATGTAGCCAAGAAGAAATTAATGTTTTTCCATGTCTTCCATGGAATTTAATTATTTAGTAATTTTGCGGGTGCCCCGTAAGTTCGTAAATACTTCAAAAATTGAACAAATTAATATATTTTGATGCGGTTGAAAAAAAAAAAGTTCTCACGCAGGGGTGGGGGAAATTTCTGATACCAAAAAAAATAGTTCACATTTTTGTCGATAGATGACTCTGCAAGAACACAAAATAGCAAAATTTCAGACCTGAATCTTCGCTAATTACGTCTTGAATCTCTTCTGTGTCGAAAAAGTTTGTGAAGCTTCAGCTAGCGATTCCTGGCCGAGGTAGAACATTTAAGGACCGGACACACCTTCACATATCTCAGAGAGATATAGAAGTGTTTCTGATGGATTGACGCATCCGATCATCCATAAAACAAAATCATGTACTTTGAAACGTAACTAGAGATTTAGGGCTATCGGGATGAATGTCAATTATTTTAATATTGAAATCTCGCATATAATACTCGGTGATAGTTTTTCGGCGCTGGGAGCGTCCTTGAGGCTCGGTGAGCGTCCTGTACTAAACGGTAAACTAGGATGATGGCATTCCACTCGCGGTTACATAGTCAGTTCAGGTTCTTGCACCGCAGCTTACACTGCTGAGGGAACTGGACGTCCAGCCGCCATGGCGTTCGTCCTCGTTTACATGAAATGTCTTCATTCCTCTATTGATGTCACGAAAATACGCATCTACAATGAGTAGAACTGCTATTTTAGCAGTGGGAAATCTAGAATCGCAGTGGCATAATCGGATATCAAGGTGGCCGTTGTAAATGAAAATCAAAATCGTACTCTGATTGCGTTCCTGCAGAAATGGATATAGTTACTATATAATCTTGTTGACAATGATTAAATATTGTCTCGAATTCGAGGACGGTCGAGCTCAATACATACAGTGCATATAATTAGTGACTGATATATCATTGCATTCTTGTGAGGCTACTGCTGTAAACGTTCAATCAGTTCCAGCAACGAAAACACCGCTAATTACGTCTGCACGACATCAAGTTATAAGCACAGTTTTTGGAAACACGATAAAATACATTAATAACTAATCAATACTGTGGTATACAATAAATGCTATGTTTGCTGCTACCACTATTTGTATCGCTTACACCGCTCTTGGGTATGCAATACAATTCAATAACTGGGACTTACACTTTCCTCCAGGTGTCCGTGGTCTCCGACCTTTATGTTCCACTGGGTGTTATGTAATTTTTCTCCCTAGTCATTGGGTTCAGCTATCTAATTTAGCCAAATGGCTTGTACGTTACATCGAGTTGATAGCATAGGGGGGCTCGACGAAAGCCGAGGAGGGTCTGAGGGTTCCCTCAAGAGAGGACGCCCAAGACCACTCTCTCCCCCTCGTGGGCGGGGCTCGAATAGAGCCGAAGATCGGAGCTTTGGGGGAGGGGGGTGCTGCTATAAATTTTTGCTAACTTTTCAAGGTACAACGCTGGCTCTTTTGAGGTAATGGAAGTAAGAGATACTAACTCCCGGCCCGGCAAACATAATTCGCCATACGGGGTACCCCGAAGGAAGCATTTATTTTCTCCTCAAAAAAAGTCAACTTTACATCTTACCCCAGGGAGCATTCATTAACAAGTCGCGAGTAGCAATTTAGTGCTACTCGCTACTCTAGGGTGTCTCGCGGTTTCTTCAGTTTCTCCAGTCTCCAGCAATTTAGTGCTCCTGGGGTTTAAAATAATTACTTCACTTAAGTATTACATTTTACATTGTAATTATCACACTGTAGATATATATTCACATATCATCATATGAGTTCAACAATTATTTGATATTTCAACATAAAAAAACAAGAAAAAAAATCTATACCCATCTAGTCACCTGAAATATACACATCCTGAAATATACACAATCATCCAACTTTCCACTACATCGAAGAACACTGTGGTACAAGTTATATTCAGTCAATTTATGCATTATAACTTACAGTATTAGATATTAACATATATTTTATATGCACTGCAATACACATGTTATCACGAGCAGGAATGATTACATATTTCAGTAAAAAACCAGTAAGGTGCTGCTTTGCATCAGTCCGGGGTTGTGATCGGTTCTATCTATCTGTATGTCTATCCAGGTCTTTCACCACCTGCTTATATCTCTTCGTTGAGACAGGGCGGCGAACCATGTTCTGGTTAGGAGGAGGATAGGACACCGATTTACATATATCCAATGTTTGCTTTTGTGCTGCGCCTTCTATCGACGAAAATGTAAACTACAAATGTTTAAATGCGGCAAAAAAAACACACACACACCTCTACGTGAGAATAAATTTTCGCAAAAAAATCACACCAATTTCTTTAATTTTTATGCAGTTTTACACCATCTACGGATTTATGTGACACTCCGTATTCAATAAAATCTCTGTTTATAATTTTTTTTCCTCGTGTGAAAAATATTGTCTTACATTATTTTTAAATTCTTATCCAGTGACTTTATCCATAACATTGCCGCGCTTCATCCTCCTGATTCATTTTTATTCATGACTTAACCAGATTGTTACGTTTTCGTTAATGGTCACTAGATTTATGAAGTGTTTGCTAAACCTTCCTTGAAAACCATAAATAAGCGCATTCTTTACTGATCCTATCTATCTCTTTGACATTCATTGCTGCCCATGATTTAGTGAAAGAAGATTAAAAGGGGCCTCGTACCTTTTAACATGCTCAAAAAGTCTCAAAAAAGTATGCATTAGTATAAATATACTTAAAAATATCAATTAGCCATTGACTTATTCCTCATCAAATACACCTATATCTAATTACACATGTCCTATGCTAAACTTTGGAAATATTTGGTTATTAAATATTCTCTATTTTCTTAGAAATTTTCAAACATTGAGGTGGAGGGGGGGGGGATGTTAACACCTTTTACTCAAATTGGAATAGCTTGGCATCAATGTAATTGAATGAAAATAATTTCAAATGAAGAAAACTGTTGAGTTTTCATCAAATGAGGCAAAAGATTCTCAGATTTCATCGACTCAATCTCACTGAAAAAAAAAATTGAAATTAATGATAAAATTTTTAAAAAAAACTCCAATTTTTTGAAATATAAATCAAGTATTTATTTGATGGATCTCAGGTATTTTGCCTCATTTTGTGTGTTGAACTGTTTTCTTCATTTTGAATCAATTTTTATACAATTTCATCGCTGAAATGCTATTTTATCCTGTGTGCGAACTGATAAAAATGCATTTTTTTAAATTTTAAGTAAATTAGCATTAGAGATATTTAAAATATTTCGTTTTCATAAAAACGCATACACACACACACACACTCTCTCTCTCACTCTCTTCCCCCCCCCCTCCCACTGATTAAGAAACAGAGGAATAGTTTTTTGTGTAAAGCCTTGAATTCTATGAACTAATTGCTGATTCAAAATAATAATAGATGTTGTACCAACATTAAATATCATTGAGCTTTTGACTTTACTCTTCGTATTGAAAAAAAATTGAGTTTTTACCAAAACTCATTAAATCTGTGAAATAATAAAAATGCTTAAACTATATTAAGCAACATCATGCAAGTCGGAAACACACGTCCACCAACTGAGCAATAAACAATCTTGTTATAGTATAATTTGTTTTATTTAGTTGATGTGAATGGCCAATGGGCTTTTGCTTGTATATCCAGTGAATTGAGATTCCTGCACCATATGTGTGATATACTGAGTTGTCACAACGCATTACCTTTGATGTAGGGGGTGGGACCCTCATGAATAAAAACACTTTTCCCTACAAGAAAAATGTTTATCCATGAAATTAATTTGGGCTCAACAACCTTCCAGGTGACATAAACACTTATTTTTGGGGCTTTCATATTTCTTGGAGTTTATTCATATGCTTAATTAAATTTGAGCGATTAGGAGAAAAAAGCAGTTAGGTGATATAAAAATATGCATTCTTAATGATTAACAAGGTTCGTTTTAATTAATAAGCAGTCAGTTAATTAAAATCAAAACATCTAATTTAAATCTTAACAATCAGATTTTTCTTATTTAAAAACAATCATGATTTTCTCATAACATGATTACTGGAAGCATTAGATGCTTGCTAATGGGGTGCCGATGTTCAAAAAGGAGAAGTAGAGAAGCCCTGTCCAATTATCATCCAGTGAGTTAGACAAGCTCCCTCTCGAAAATAGATTATTATCAAACGGTAGGCGAATTGGGTGAGCGAGAAAAATATATTGTTGGAAAACCAAAAAAGCATGGGCTCAGGAGGGGGAAAATAATGATTAATCACTCTCTTTTGCTTCTATGATCATGTGACAGGCTTTGGGCAAAGGCAAAGAGGTTGATGTTGTGTATCTTGATTTACCAAAGGCGTTCGATCGGCTCCCAATATGTGCAAACACTTGAAGCGTTTGTCCGAGATCGGGATTGGGAGGAAATTGTTGAATTGGATAGGATTGCGGCTACGAAATAGGTCACAGCGGGTTATAGTGAAGAGAGGATTCTTTGATTGGACAGGAGTGAAAGTCGAGTCCCTCAAAGAAGTGTTCTTGGCCCCATACTTCTATCATTTGTTGTCGATAAGCTTGATTAAGATATGTATGGGATTGCTAACGAATTCGCAGATGACATGAAGCGGGGTAGTCGGGAATCCAAGCGTAGGGAGATGCTCTAGACAAATATGATTGCATAATGGGTTAATGAAGGGAACATTAACGCATGGTCGTTCATTTTGGTTCGAACAAACCGCGTTTAATCATTACAATGTTTAATTCAAAGCTGGAATGAGATGACAATTTTGATAACACTAAATTTTTTTGACAAGACTATGTCATCGGCTTCAACAGTGGCTTGATCTGTGCGGATTTCACCTTCTGTGATATTGATCCCAAAACTAACTTTTTTTTCATCATGTTCACCTTTTTACAATGGTAGTTCTTTAGCGCTACGAGTACAGGAAAAATATATACAACGTGTGTGTGTGTGGTATTCTTGCTGATTCAAAATATTAAAAAAAAATACAAATAAACGAATACTAAGAAAAATTGTTTTGCACTAAATAGTTTTGGTCGAAATATATTTTTGGCAATTAATTTTTAATATAGTTTGAGCCAACTGAGTTTTATAAAGATTATATTGATATGATAATGCGTTAACAAAAATCTTTCTTCCAAAAAGAAAATGATTTTGTAAAACCAATTTTCTTTAGAATAATGCATTTAAACGATTCAGTTTGTGTGTTAATATTTATTCTCTTAACAATGGGTCCGACAAAAAAATCTGCTCCAATAATTAATTTCAGATATTAGATAGATTGTTTTCACCAAAAATTTCAATTAAAACCAATGTACTGAAAGGACAATCAATGCAAAAGTAATATCCCCATTCATTCTCCTAACAACAATAGTTATCGATTAAAATCAATAATGGTGTTTGAACAATTAGTTTCGAACTAGTATTTTCGGCAATAAATAATTTAAAACTGGCTAAAAAATTGCTCTTTGAAACAATAAAAGTTTTAAAAAAATTGTTAAATGCTTATGAATCAATTTCTTGGTAGCAAAATATCGGTAACATCGGCAATTAATATTTATTATTTTAAATAATAATAATACTCTTTATAAATAATATTCTTTATAAATAATATTTATCCAAAAAACCGATTTTCCCGTAATCATAGGCTACCAATGTTGATAAAAATACACAGTAAGGCAATTAATATTCATTGCTCATTTCCATGCACCATGAAACAAAGATAAATTATCTCATCAATCACGAATAAAAGGGCATTATACATAATTCACAATGTTATCAAGCTAGTAAATCCTCTATTTCCTTTCTGACACGGGAACACGAACTGTTACTGATCACTGTGTACAATGCCGCACGTATAACGAGATAATATCAAAACGTTACATCGGTAATAAATAAGTCTAATGCATAGCAACGTCTAGAAGACTCGATTATTCGGTATTCCATTAATACCAGATTGCAACGTGCTAATAAGAATTGATATAAGTTGATTGAATAGTTCGCGTAATTACATTTGTTGGAAAAGATTCATTGTATTAGTGTACATTTCTAATTCGGCAATCTTGACATCACCAATGTACCAGTGTGATGCGATTCTGTTGTTATTAATACAAGCACAGGCTTGTACAGGGTGAACCATATTATTCGTTCAGGAAATGCAGCCGACTCTCGTTTTAACGTATACCGTTATAGCGGAAATCTCGTTCTAACGAAAGCTTTTCGAATCTCCCAGATAAGTTTACATAGGAGCAGTGTGTGTTAATATGAAATTTCGTTATTACGAGATTATTTACCCGGTTTGTTGGAGTTCGTTATAACGGGATTCGACTGTAACTCTGCATTCGTTAACGTTAGGAACATACTTCCGTTTGCAAAAAGTTTTCACATGACATGCGGATCTTAAAATGTAATTTTTTTTAATCATCGATGCAAAAAATCAAATTTTTCCTCAGCGAGCTGAAACTTCCTAATAAGGAATTGTAGAACTTGCTACGATTCCATATTTTTAATTGCAAAAAATTCCATATTTTTAATTGCAATGTATATATATGGAGGTATTGAAGATGAAAATGATGTTCTGGAGAATTATTGCTATGTTGGAAAGTGTGTTTTGGCTTGAAATATCTACATTTTTAGGGACTGTGAGTAAATGAAATGATCTTTTTTACTGATTTTCCTGTTTAGAGTATTTTATTGTGTATTATAAAAATAGGTGTTTTTCGATCGCTCACTGTAACAGTTCTCAAACTCTTTTGCACAAAATTACTTCGAATTGATGATTAGTAATTAATTGCACCTTCTGAAAACCATAAAATGAAATGAAGGAAAATGTGAAAACCAAGAAACACATAATGCGTTGGAAATCTCTCTTCTGAAGCTGCTGGAAAAGCTGCTACTGAGAAACAGAAATTATATATATTCATGGTCTCGTAGAAAAAATATCTTATTGCTTGAATCGCAATGGCAATTGCAATTTTTGCAGAATTGTTTCCACTTTGAATTCAAGTTTTCGCAATTTGTGATGCGCTTTCAATCACATTGACGATATTTTGCGAAAAAGTGTCAAAGTCAAATATCTCTTTAAATATTTTATTTACAAAATGAAATATGTGTCTAATTATACATATTCTACGTTTCACTAATTGTAATTTTCGGCACACTGGACTGTATGAAACAAGGGCTCAACCTTTAGGAGAATGGGGGGGGGGGTCACTTCATTGGTTGGAACACGTGTTGCGGGCAACGTAAGTGAACTGTAAATGTTCCGAAAATCACTAAAATGATCTGGAAATGTGCCGCAGGTCACTTGCGTATTGTGAAAATGTGCCGCGGGGTCACTTAAGTCATGTGGAAATGTGCCATGAGCCACTTGAGTGATCTGGAACTGCGCCACGTGTAAGTAGTGATGTGGAACTGCATCGCGGGCCGCTCAAGTTCACTGGAACTATGCCAAACATCATTTAAGTCGGGGGTTCTCAAACTGTGTGCCACGGTTACCCGGTGAACCGCCAACATTCGTCAGGGGCGTGCTAAATGGCGGCCCTGACAAAGGTTTTTTCCACAAGACTCTTTGTGAAACTGCCCTGTGGAGCGCAGTGGATGAGCGTTGATTAGGGAAAGGGGAGCCGCGGGTGAGAAATGTTTGAGAACCTCTAACTTAAACGATCTGTAAGTATGTGGCGGGCTGCTTAAGTGCTTTGGAACTGTGCCGCAGATTACTCAAGCCATCTGAAAATATGGCACGGCTCCTTTAAGCAATATAAATATATTCCACTGGTCACTTAAGAGCTCTGTAGATTTCGATAAAACAGGACCTGTTTCTCATAAGTACGGACCCTGGCCAAATATTAATCTTTTTGGGGACACATATGCGTACGAGCCTCCTTCGAGGCACAGGCGTGCGCAAGGGGGAAGGGGGCATGTGGGTTGTGCCTAAGTACTAAAACCAGCCAACTGAAAATTTGGCTGGGACCTGGACACGTGCCCCGTTAGCCCATATTAAAAACATGGCCTGCATAAATATGCCGCGACTCCCTTAAGTTATCTGAAAATGTATCTCTTAGTTCAAATTGTGGTTACGGGCCACATCAGATTACCCCGAGGACCAGATTTGGGCCGTGGGTTAAGCATATACAATATAAAAGGGAAATTTCTTTATTTATTCATGCATACGGCCCCCAAAAGTTATGAAAATTTGAGTAACTGCATTTAAAACTTTTTTGTAATCGAAAGAATATTCTATAGAAACACAAATAGAAATAATCGAATTTATCACGTGCCAAAACGTAATAATACATTATATAAAAAGAGGTTATATCGTGCATCGCCCCTAAGATATTAAACATTTTCCATGCTGAAAATCAAGTTAATGGTGATGGTAAATGTAATGGTAAATGTAAATCATAAATTCCATACGTATGGCTTTAAAGTTATTCCGTATTAATCCCTCCCCCGATTACAACCCTTTTATATGGTAAATTTTGAGAAATCCCTAATAGAATAAGACTACAGACTACTTTTCATATCTACAGCTTCATCGGTTTCGGCACGGTGAGTTACTTTATGTAACCTTTGAGCCCCCCTTATGGCCCCTTAAGGAGTTGAATTTTGGAAAAATTCATAAAGCACAAAACATACCAAAAAATTTAGTTTAATTTTAGCCCTGAATTTCTTTTTAAACCACAAATGCCTTTTGGGACCAAGATGACCAGGCTACTGGTAGAGCTCACTCGATGCCGGCCATTTCCAGTGACTGCCATTGAGACTTATTAATAGCCATGGCAAAGCACACCTTGAGAGTGAGCCTTTATTCTCTTGAATTCGAATGGATACACCGTTGGGAGAGTAATGATTATTCTTAGAATAAAAACCATCTCTCCCCCCGAGAACACCCAGTGATCAATGTGGCTTCTACGATGTTTTTATGCAGAGCTTTTACTTGTTTGTTTTATATAAATAGATAATACTGACCGAAAATTTCATATTTATAGCTTCCACTGGTTTCGGCTCAGCGATGATTGCACCATATTACTTTTAAACCCCTCGCTATGCCCCCTTACAGTATGAATTTTGAAAAAAATCCATCGTTAGTGAGGTTTAACATTATCTGGACAAAATAAAACTACTCTCCAAATTTGATATTTAAAGCTTCGGCGATTTCGGCTCAGAAATCATTGTCCCATATAACCTTTGAGACCCCCATGACCACTTTAGGGGGGGGGCCGAGTGAGTCTTTTGAGTCACCCTTATTGGTGAGAATTTACGTCATCAAATTGCTGACCAAATTCCATAAATATGGATAGATTCAGCGGTTTTGGCTCGGCACGATTTCTATGTATAGCCTTTGAACCCCCCCCCCCTGATCCCCTTAGGGATCGGATTTTGTAAAAATCCTTTTTTGAAACCCTTTATTGGGTCGAATTTCGAAAAACCCTTTCTTAATGAGTCTTTACTTCAAGAAATAAAACTCTGATAAAATTTCATGAATATGTCTTCAGCAATTTCAGCTTGGCGTCATTTCTCTATGTTACCTTTGAACCTCCTTTCGACCCCTCCAGTCACTTCGACCCTTTTTATGTATTATATGTTTGAATTTGTGTATATGTTGGATATTTGTGAAATAGATAAATAAATAAAAAAATGTCAACGGGGTGGAAGAAATACCCACTGACCAAACGATTCGAATCAGCTTAAAATCTCACGAATAAAAGCACGAACGTAATCTATTTCAAAAACCAGGTTGTATAATAAAATAAAATGAAGTCTACAGGAATTTTCTGTTGTGATCAGGATCTTCACTCTCCCGGAGTTAATTATCGTAAAAGAGAACAGTGAACGTTGAAAAGAGAAAGCTGAAGAGGCGAATAAGAAAAAAAAAATGCTATTTTCGCCACTTGGATAGCTCTGTTGTTAAAAATTGCTAATTACTTGTTAATGAAGCCTGTTGAACATCGTGATCGGAACGACGGCACTAATCAACCAAACTAAAAACAAGAAGTGGGGGGGGGGGAGGCTTTGAATCCTCAGGTGCCCCTTAAAACATATTCTTTTTTTGCGTGTGCTATCCTATTCCATCTTTTACGCCTTAATTTAATTTGTTCCTGAAACTTTGGTTCGTTCCTGAGGAAAAATGATGTCAGGTGAATTTGGGATCGGGTAAATGTTTGTGAGATGCGTAATTAGAGATGTTTCGGAAAATTATCGATACACAAATTAACTTTATTGAACGGGGGAAAAAATAACGCTGACTATTAATATGTCAGTTTATACGTGCTTTATCGTGCATTTTCAGTATTAAATAACATAGAAAGAACTATCAGTAAATTTAGTATTTTTACTATTTGTGTGGGCACAGAGAAAAATAAAATTAATTGGAAGTTAGTTTTATGAAATGTTTCAAAAAATTTCACTTAATTTTTTGGAGATTTTAATGAAAGGAAAAAGGATAAAAGCTTTAAATTATATCATAAATCCAAAAATTATATGCATTAATTTTGAGACTGGTCTGACTAATCGATTAATCGATCGTTAGTCACGCTGTTGAAAATTTTAGTTAAGTTAATGAACTCGATCAATACAATAAAAATTCGAATAAAATATGCATAAAAAGTATGTAAATTTAATAAAATAATAGTAAATTTACTTAAATTTATAATAAAATTATATTTAATACAAATATCTGAGTCAATATTTTTATCAAAGTTTTCGTAATCGGGGAATACAAGTCCATTGAACGAATGCTGATGATTTCATTTTTATATTTAGTTTGATTGGAGTTTCAGGAGACTAGCCTGCCCAAGTCCGATGCAGCCCCAGGCACCGAACAAATGGTATAATAATTTCTAAAAAAAACAATATGCAATGCGCCTTTCCTCTCCTGCGTAAGCAATTAAGTCCCGTCCCGTATATACGGGACGACCAGAAACTTTCAGCGCCCCCCCCCACCCCACCCAATGTTTTCTTCATGTCGGCACCTCTGAGTACAGTGCCATAAACTGGCTATGATTTCATAAGAGAGGTGAATTAAAACTCGGTGATCTCTTTTACGACGCTGAAAGCACGGAGAATTATAATTTAGCGGTTTGACTGGCATATTACATTTTTAATTGACCACATACTTTTAAAATTTTGGTTTTTTTTTCTAAAAAAATACTAATTTCTCGAATGAGATGCTTCAAGTTAAAATAACGTAAAAAATAGAAGACTATCGGAGGTGACTCATTTATTTTCAGAAAGAAATCGAAACAACATTCACTGATAATTATTCACAGTTACATTAAATTGTATAAAAAAAAACCACGCTTTTGCCTAGAATTAGTGAGAAAACTTATTTGGCGATTTCAGCATCTTCCCCAAAAATAATGCCGTCTATTTCATCCATTCTATCAATTGATGCACTCACCTAACGGTATTACTTTGCTATTTCGAACTAGTTTAATGAAGACTCGTTTTCAAGAAGAACTATTCTGTGGTGAATCAGCAACACAGACATGGATCGGAGAAACACACAAGTCTCTCCCTCTCTGTCTCTCTACATAATAGCATCATTCTCTAGAACTTTCTGTTCGATCTTTGGTAATTCGACGAACAACTTGGAAAGAATTCACAGAGAAAGATAGAGAGGGAGAGATACTCCCTGTCTCTCTCTCTCAAGTTGGAAGTTCAAGAAATAAAAAATAAAGTTTACGAAATTGTAGCCTTAATGCCATCATTGAATTCGTGATGTTCTCCAAGTTTCGGAAATTACCACGAACGTAGACTCTCGGGAAAATAAGACGTCATGTAAAACATCGTGAGAAATAAGACCCGAGGACGCGAGATATAGGTAAAGATAAATAAGAACATAAGTATTGTATCAATAAAATGCACCTTAGAAATGAACATATCTATGGAAATGAACATTTCTAAATATTTTCGTAATATTTATTGAAAGAAAAATAGATGGGCCAATTGAAAATCATAATGTGGTGAAGAAATCTAACGGTTTCAAAGACTTTTGTTTATCGCATCAATGTTAAATTAATTTGTAGCTATCAGGGACATTCAGTGCACGTGAAATAGTCAGTTGAGAAAAGTCCAAAGTCAGTTGAGAAAAGTTAGAATTACCAAAAGTTAAAAATTATTCAATTAATCTATCCTGGATCTGTAAAATGACTACTACTACTACTAATGCCAATGCACCTCGTCCACATTCTTCTGCGGAACTTCTAACGAATTGGTACATGTTGAATTGTGCTTGTACGTGCTGTAAATCTAAGGTAAAGTTTGTTTCCGTGTAATGCGTGTTTTGTGTAGCGTCGCCATCTGCCATCAGTTTTTAGAACTATGAGTGAAGTGTGATGATTGTCCGTAGAATGGCTACAAATTGCGGTTCAATCATCAAATTCACATAGGAAAATGACGATGAAATATTAAAATTTTATCGTCAGCTACGACTGTCCAGATGTTAATAATTTATAGTTATATTGAAATTTCTATTAAGTAATTTTACGTTTAAAATCATTACAGCATTTTTAATTATGTTCAATTGTGAGGTTTAAATTCTTTGAGAGAGTGGTAGCTATCAGACTATACGAGTTTATTGAGGAGAATAATATTATTCGTCCATAGAAGCATGGTTTCCGCAGCGAGCACTCGACCCCTACTCAATTACTACGGTTCGCAGAACGAATCCAAGAAGCCCAAATTTATAAAGGTACTGCAGCAGTAGCCTTCTTCGATTTAAAGAAATCTTTTGATAAAGTCTGGCATAATGGACTACTGCTTAAGATGATTCGCATGGGAATGCCATACAACATCATTAAATTTGTGAGTAATCATCTCTACCCGAGTACTGATAAATGCCTCAATATCCAATTCTAGACAGATTCGTTCATCAATAGCGCAGGGTTAGGTCCCATTCTGTACAATTTTCACATGAATGACTTCCCAGTTGCCCCCAAGGGCTTTATTGCTCTTTATGCCGATGACAGTGCTTTTTGTTGCAAAGATAAGGACCCTAGCAAGGCCCTTTAAAATTTACAAGAAATGGTGAGGCTGGTGTGTGCAAACCCGTGTTGAACTGAATGCGGATAAAACCAAATTCATGTGGTTCACAAACAAGACCTCATTACCACAACAAGCATACATAAAGGTACAGGGTGTTATTGTTAACCCAGTCACTCACAATGAATATTTGAGTCTGATAATGGATAAGAGGTTCAGTTTCTCCCGGCAGTGTGTTGACGCGAGTGGCCTCGGCACTCAAGTCTGTCAATTCGAAACAAAATTATTCTTTACAAGATGACAATTAGACCGATACTTCTATATGCTGCACCGGTGTGGCTGTATTCGCATAAAATGAACATCACCGCTATAGTGAGATTTCAAAACAAGATTCTGAGGCGCTACACTGGTCTACCGTGGTTCGTTAGGAACATTAATATTACACGGGATTCTGGAGCAGCTGATATAACGTCATATGCAAAGAAGCTGGCAAAGAATCTGTTTGATAAACTGAACGATTCTGAATTTCCACACCTTGCGGAGATTTCTTCATACGACAGTACACATAGAGCTCGACTTAAGAGACCGCAAAATTTTCTGCACATGCCTAGACCTGCACTGCCAGGTCTATGAACATTGTATGGAAATTACTGAATTGATGCGTGGACTCTTGGAGGCGAGATGATGCTGCATGTCAGTACATTGAAAATATATATATATATATATAATCACTATTATTTAATCGAATACATATATTATCATTATTACTTTATTTGGTGAAAGTCTCACTATGGATGGGCCTGATAAGACTCCTTTTATATATATATATATATATATATATATATATATATAAAATCGTATCCGTGCGACTTGACCCTCTCTTTTTAGGCTGATGTAGATGATGATGTGATCCTGGTTTTCTTGTTGATGCTGCAAAATTGTAAATACATTTCATACAACTATATATATTCTATATACATTCTATTATATATATATTTATATAAAAATACTTTAAAAATATTTTTAATACAGATAGAACAAAAACTTCAACACAGTTAGTTAAAACACAATACTGGTTTTAAAGAAACAGTTATTTTCCGGATATTATGCTGAGGTGAACTCGGAAAGAAAAGTGATCACGTCTCGTGACTCGAACCCAGGCCCTTTTGCATACCGGGCAAGAATGCTACCATCTACACACCCCTGGAGACATGACT
Source organism: Pholcus phalangioides (assembly GCF_987345545.1). NCBI lineage: Eukaryota > Metazoa > Arthropoda > Arachnida > Araneae > Pholcidae > Pholcus > Pholcus phalangioides. Next base: position 13,424,722 of record NW_028301595.1, read on the forward strand.
CTGCCTTCCTTATTTCACGCACTGTGGCGTGAGGCGCTGAAGTAGAGACAATATTAGCCTCCCTTAACTTCAGGAAATGGCCCCCGGGTGGTACGGTTTAGAGAGAGATAGATGGCTTCTATTCTGGAGAGATAGATAGAAGCCATTTATCTCTCTCTAATACTGGTTTTATTAAAAAGAATAGGAAGACAAAAAAAAAAGATAGCAGTACTGGCACAGTTACTGTATTTTTATTCTTGTATAAGATTTAAATGCCATGCGATTTGTTTCAGAAAATAAAGAATTTAAAAATGGTGCGAAGATGAGAGAGTGATTGAGTCCTGAGAAGAGTTTGGGGATTGAACTGATGGTGAATGACACTGAGACACTGATAGATTTCAATTTCCTTTCCAGTGATTTTACCGTCAATTCAATCAATTGCCATCGACCGTCGTTTTTATCAATTCGGGGACAATTCCACTGTCCACCATTATGAAGAAAACTGTCAAACTTGTCCCTTATTTCTTTGCGCCCCGAACATTAAAATGGTCTACGTCAAATCAAGGGATTCTAATATTTTATTACACCAGTTATACCCATTATGTGGGGCTGGGTGCTGCCTCTAGTCCCCTTTTAAACTATCCAATATGTACGTACTATATCGTACTACTGGGAAAAATCTTAAAAAGTTGAGTTGTTGGAGGTGGAAAAAACCGAGAAAATATGGTCTACAGAATGGAATTTGAAAATTTTCTTATCCGAGAACTCGTACTCTCGAGGCTCTACTGTACTCAAATTCCGATGAAATAATCTTCGACAAAATCTTTTCCCATTTAGTTGATACCGGAAAAATAATATTTTCAAATATTTACACCTCTATTTTGGCAAACACAAGCATAGTACATACTTATTCCCCTCCTTCTTTCATCTGATATATATGCAAGCGTAAAGGCAAAAATCTGTGTTGCTTTGTTGTTTTTCGTCTACCCCAAGATCAGTGATATCCGAGGATGTGTAAAAGTTGGGAATCCTCCAGTGGAGCATAATATCCAGTTTATCCGAGTTTATCGTGATCAGAAGCGGCGGAAGAGAGGTATCGGTAATGTTCCATTCGCGTGCCACAGTCTCAGCTGAGATAGCGTGATCGGTATGAAGTTTGCCAAGAGAGAGATATATATATAAAGAGACGAAAGACTTCTCTTCTCTCACTTTTATGGGCATCGTTCGCCCGAAGACGATGGCCAAACCGGTCAATCGAAGTCGGTAACAAACCGCAAAAGACTTTACTCCCGATCCTTTGTAACTTTGTTGTAACGCGCATAAATCAATCCTAACACCTCACATTAAAGATTTACCAGAATTAGATGCATGATGTTTCGATGAGTCATTTCGGAGGGAAAATAGGAATGTTTAGGGGGTCTACTTTGTCGGCTTACAATTATCATTAATAATAAAACGGTTTTCCCTTCCAGATGAACTATTGTAACAACATCGTATACCCCCCCTCATACTAATGAACCAAAATTGACTATTGAAAAAAAAATGTTTTTGATTGATTTGTGTTTACCGTTTGTCAAAATGCCCTTTTAATTAATTAATTAATTTTGGTCGCTATGTTTACTAGAAAAATTCGAATTAGCTACACATATACGTGTACTTCAGGTCTTAACTTGAAAAAAAAGAAACATTATAAACCATTTGTAACTACTAAATTGAGGTACACTGGAGCGAAAAGGTGATAGTCATTGTGATAGTGAAGAATGGGGGAGAAACTTCACTCTATAGGCTGACCATATTTCCTTTAGAAAAAGATGGAAAATTGTTTATTATATCAAAAGAGATGCATAAAATAAGTAAAGTTGTCAATTATTGCTAAAATGACCCGGAGTATCGCCAATCGCGTGAAATAAACACTGCTACTTATTGCAGTAAAAATAATATTTCATATTTGAAGTTATTACTAGATAAGTTGGGAAGATAATTTCGGCAGTAGATATTTCAAAAATTTATTCAAATTTAAAAGTAGGCTTCGAACACCAAATACAGGGCCATCAAAATTACGTGAAAATATTGGAATGTCTTGGGAATAGCGATTTATATGGTCACTCTTTCACTCAAAAACTCTTCTAAGAGCTAAAAGTTCCAGAAAAATTGACCTGTAGTCATAACGAAAAATATTCGGCAAAGACATAGTATGTAGTTTTGTTAAAGATCAAACTAAAAAACGAATAAATAAAAGCATATATGCTATTTGGCTAATGGATGTCATTAAATGTTAATAAATACTATATTACAGTAAATATGCATTATTTCGAAACAAAAAAGAAAATGATAAATGGGCATAGAATACTTTCAGATATTTTCTAAACTTTTTTCAAGAACTTAATTGCAATTATTCAAATACGATACAAGTTATTTATCATTCGCATTTTATATAATTCCACACATTGTGCACACCGACATGAAATAGTACTGATATTATTTACTTTTAAATTGATATGTGGATACGTTCGCGAAGAAGACGCTAATATTAATTACTAGAAAATAAAAGTGGAATGAAAACATTTAAAACGGAAACGATGGAAAATTACGACCAAATATTTAATGATATCTACGGTAATCCATTCGAGGGGAAAAACAATCATTCTAACATGTGATTGCGAACAGCCGCTCCATATTAATCTGTAACATTTGTTTGTACGGAACACAGAAACCTTTTCTGTTTTTTTTCAGTTTTCATTAAAATGATTCACTGTAGTAATGAATATTCAATAACGGTAATAGAAAACTTATTTTATGTTCCACCGTTTCGATCTCTTCTACGGAAAACTAAAAAAAAAAAATGTTTCCCCGTATAAAATGGCTATACGGGAGAAATAATGAAGAAAATCCAGATGTTCAGCATATGTTATTGTATTTATTATGGATATGTAAATAGCACTATTTACATATCCAGTTGCATTACTGCTTATAGCTTTATTTATGGGAAAAATTCGAACAGATTATTATTATTGCGACAAAGCCGTCTTTTATTAAATGAAATTTTGCTTGACGTGAATATTGTTTTGACAGTTTAATATGTATTTTGCAGTATTGTGGGGTGGTCCATTGACCATTGACACTTGTAACCCCGCTACCCTTCTCGAAAATTCTTTGTTTCTTATTCTTATCTTATTCTCTGTCTTATATACATAACATGTTGTGACATTTAATTACCGAATTTGGATCTCCTTCAATTTGAAGGGCAATCCACAAATTATGTAAAATAACCCGGACCATTAAGTGGTCTCATACCTTTTAACATGGTGAAAAACTATGCTCTGATAGAAATATCATTAAAAATACTATTTAACCATCGATTTATTCCAAATGTTTTACACGTGTTTTTGATCGTATGTGCTATCCTATGCTTGTATAAAGTTTTACATATCTTGGATACTCGATTTTTTGTGAATTTTCAAAAAAAATGCATTAAAAACATTTTGCGCGCATGATAAAATACCATGGCATCAATGTAATTGAATAAAAATTGATTAAAAAGAAATGAAACTGTTCAATTCATGAAATGAAGCGAAACGCTAAGATTTCATTAAGTCAATCCTATTTAAAATTAAATTTTAAATTCTAAAATTGTTTTTATATAATATTTATTTCAATTTTCCTAACTACTTTCAATTAACTTAGTTAATATTAACTATCTTTTATTAACTCATCAAGTTAACAATTTAGCCTGAGTGGAATGATTTCAGAAAAAACAATATTTCTTCACATAAAATTATATAGCCATGCTTTTTTTTTGTCATATTAGCATATTATTTTTATATATGAGTGTGATTGAAATATTTGAATGAAGTATCTTTGAATAATATTGATTTAAATGCCGAAATGGGAAGATTAATATAATTACAGACTGAAGAGGTAAAATATAAAATTAGTGAAGTTTTTGGGAATCTTATAACCGTCTCATTTGCATATTTCCACCGAAGTCGCTCATACTAGGGCCACCTATCGGCTGTTTTTTGAGCTTTTTTTCCCTCCCCCGTCTTAAAAAAATTTCCGTGACCTAGCGATGCTACCCTGCAAATGGTTTTTTATTTCGATTATTTTTCCGGTTTTTAATGAATTTTTATCGGACTTTTTGACCACCCTGTATTTTTTAACCCTTTGCGATCGGCCAATTTTTTTGATGGAAGTACCAGCTAGTCGGAGCAAATTTACGGAGTTATTTCTCCCCAAGTGATTTAAAGTGATTTACATGGATAGTAAAAAACACAGAATTTGTTGTGTTTTATAGTAATTATAACACATAAATTATTAATTTCTGTAATTTTCCAAAGTGTGATATTTCGCAAAACAATCACCAATATGAAGTCTTGGCTTCCGAGTACAGGTATCAGAGTACGTGAGCGTTTCTCGTCTTTTCCTGGAGTTTTCCTGCCAGAACATACTGCACACTCTTTCTTGGTTCCTGTATTTTTTTTTCAAAAAATTCTTTTGTTTAATGAACTCTTCAGAATTTACCGCAAATGCTGAAAAATTTCCCACTAGAACAAATTTTGGAAACATTTTCCCCACGAATATGGAAAATTTCCCACGCGAGTTATCATCACTGCTAACCTCGTTCGCTGTGCCGCTCGCCAGGCGATCATGAATGACATCATGCCGCTATGCTTGCGGCACCGACTTCTAAGACGAATTGCGAATGCTGCTACTGTGGCGGCATTGACCGCAAAGGGTTAAAGTGTGCTATGTATAAAATAGAACTATGTTACTTATTTCTGAATTTCATTATTGCTTAAATAAGAATTATTATTTGATATCACATGCATATTATACGATATTATTAGTGTTATAGAATTTTCAAAATCCGTTTCAGGCAAAATAAGACATATTCCACGCAATATGAATCTTCTTTATTCGACTTTTGTACGGTTTTATGGCATCTAATATGATATGATACTAAGCTCTTTGTCTCCATATAAAACATGATTTCTTGCCCTTTCCGGTCTCTCTTCTCTACCTTCCTTTGGTGCTTGCTTGCGAAGGCGATTTCTTAACCATTCTTTTATGAAACAAATAAAATCGAGTACTGGTAGTGGCAGAGATGAAAAAAATTTCCAAAAATCAGTATCTCTGGAAAACTAGCCAGTTTTTCTGTATACCTTTTATTAACAAGTGGAGAGAGTACACGTTTCTCTAAATATATGTCGCCATCTGGTAGCCTGATGTCATTTACGAGCCATATCTGATTGCCATCACCGACCATTCAGCATATAAATGCGATCCATTGCTAAAATGCTCTATGTGTTACTATAGTTAAGTTGGTAGAGCGATCGACTGGTTTTCCGGGGACCCGGGTTTGAGTCGGGGTAGGAATGAAACATTTTTCAAAAAATCAGTATCTCTACAAAATTAGCCAGTTTTTCTGTATATCTTGTATTAACAAGCGGAGAGTACATCTTTTTCCAAATAAATAAAAGCTTCTAAGAACTGTTCCTGTTGAAATCTTCACTCCAGGATCTTTCATTAACTTCATGTAAGGTAATTTTCTACGTTGAAGTCAATCTTCCAGCGGTTTTGTTTTCGCCTAAACTTGCACTGCTTTGCCTACCGCAAGCAGATTTCGACTTTCGGGACACAAGTTGGGTCAATACACGTCAGGCACTTCATTTCGAACTGCTCAAAGCATTAGCAATGTTTTGTACAGCGTTTATTTTGACTTTCAAAAATGAAGTACTCAAATAATTTCATCCTACAAATTATTATGCGACGATTTCGGCCATTTTTTTTAATGAAAACAAATCCGATAGCTTTCCACTTTTATACTACCGTGTTTCTGATACGTCATATAGACGTTATTGGCATATAATCGGAAGTTTTTCTAAACTTTTAAGATAGTTACTTTTGCAAAATTTTTTGATTTCAAAAAATCCAAAACTTATCTTCCACAAGCAAAAAAAAAATTAAATCAAAATCTGAAACGGTACCCGTTTCACAGGAAACAATCTATAGTTTCTACACTTTTGAAACGGACTGTAATTCCAAGATTATAAAAGTGGATAAGAATTGAGATTTTCATCAATATTAATTGAAATGAGATGAAAACATAAATAATCAATAGACCATGTGTGTCTATTTCATCATCCAAATGTTATCGGAAGAAAAATCCGGTCTACCAGGTACATCCCAATGAAATACAAAATTTGTTTTCCTCCATGAATATTTTATTAGTTTCGTAATATTAAGAGAAATATACACATAAAGCAATTTTCTTCGATTTATTTTAATGCGTTTCAAGAAATATTTAAAGAAACATGATGGAAATTTGAATCTTATGAATAATTGATAAAAATTCTTCGATATGCTAGAATTTGTTTCTGAAAATATATTTGACGGGGGGGTTTTTTTAATGCTATTTTTATTCAAATTTTGAATTAATTCTAAAATTCAATTTTATCAATGCAATGAGTTTTATTTTGTAAGCGCAGAAATTGAAACATTATTTATCGGAATCATAAAACATGCATCTAAAATATTAACCAAAATATTGTCCATATGTTTCGATTATCATCGCTTCTTCTCTATACATCATTACCATAATAAGGCTAATATTACTCTTGCAATACCGCGATTGCATACATACAGATAAATATATAACAAAAAGTCTTCTCCATATTTTATTTCCAATAGTTTGCGTGAATTATTTTCAGTGTTTATGTGAATTTTTATTCTTTAAAAAAAATTCTGTATAGGTAATTTTAATGCAATTTCATATGTCGAAATTCTAACATAAAATCCATCAAGTGAGTAATTTTTGCCTCTGAACATTATTGAAAATTTCCATTCGAATCTGATAAAAAATATTTCGGTGAAAATTTACATTTGAATACACATTTTGTGAAATTTTTTTAAGTTGATCGTAGTTTTTTCTCTACTACCCATTAATTTGGATTTACTGAAAAGATTTACTTTAAAAACAGTAAATAATAAAATATATACTATTATTATTCTCTCTCTCATAACAAATTCACTGTTTTATTTTGAAGTTCATGCATATTTTCCCTTATTTTTGTGTGAACTTCATATTTTGAAATTAACTTTTTTTTATAATTTTTCAAAATTTATTTAAATTCAATATTTCTATTGCACAAAAATATTAAAAATCACACGAATATTATAAAATATATATTTTATATATTTCAATATAATAATAATAATTTATTTGCTTATGGGGCCAGACCCACGCAAGGATGGCATACAAAAAATAAAATATACAAGTAATAAATTACAAATCATTAGAATACCAGTCGAAGCACATAGAACGCACATGCATACACTTCAAATAAAAAAAATTCAGCAACTTCACAATATCGTTAAAAAAATAAAACAGTTTTTCAATTTGATATTCAGAGATGTGCAAAATTTTAAAAATTAGGTTTTGTCTAGTTGGATTGCGGAAAATACACGATTTTAACAAGACAGCTGTCTGCAAATTAAGCAAGGGGCATTCGAAAATAATATGAAATACGTCAAAGGAATAACTAAATTTATAGTTACAGTTCGGGCAATTCTCACCAGGACTAAGTATGACACATCCGCTTGGAACACGTAAAAAACCACTATCCACCCTAACTCGAAAAATCAAGCGTTTCCAGGATATGGATTCTTCACGAAAGCAGCAGTTTATATGAGTATTCAGATACAAGCCATTTAGTATAAAATTCAACATTAAAAGATACATGCATAAATGTTTGCATATCATATTTGGTTTTTTTAGAGTCATTATCGGTTATAGAAAATATAGGAGATATCATGTCAGGTAAGAAGAACCACCGTGGGTATGCCATGTATGTGGCGTTAACGTTTTTAGCAGGGTCCGTTGATATAATTTCAGCTTGTCCGTTGGCTATAGGTAAATGTTCAACAGTTCCAATGATGTCGTCGATTCTTTTGCTGCCAGTCTTGAGGTCTGTTAGAGAGTCATTTATCCAGTGCGACTTGGTGATCTTGTGAGTGTACTTGAAAGGTTTTTTAGAATTTAGTTGCCATTTTGAAAACATACCTTCTTCGTCGTTGTATTGAATAGTAGCTTTAGGTACGGTACCGTCTTTATCCCAGAGGACGTGCATGACAGGATTGGAGTGTCTGTATACTGTTTGAAGAGAAGTGCTTCCGACGAGTTTGTTGTCTGGATCTGTAACGTAGCGGTATATGTCGTAGTTGGCATTCTTGAAGTATGCTGACCATTGGACGAGTCTTTTGGCTCTGTACTGGTCCCAGGTGTATGATAGAGATTGAAGAAGTCCCTTGTCAGTCGGTAGCCACGGCGATACCTTTTCGTATTCTGCAAGGAGTTTAGCAGGAGTCTGAGCTTGCTCACTGGACATTCCAAAAGTATAGTTGTAGGATTGAATAGATTTTAGAGTCACATACCTGCGGATAGGTATCTGTAGCCAGTTCCTGGGTACAGCAGGTTGTGCTTTGTTAGTCCGATAGTTCCCACGGCGATAAGTCCTGCGTCTCCGGTATGTAGGTATTCTGCGACGATAGGTCCAGCGGCGACGGTGTCCTGCGTAGTAGCGCCCTCCGAAGTATCGGCGAGTTGGTATGTACCCCGACGGGCCCGGTATCGGCTCCGTAGTCTGCGTGTCCACATGCTTGGCTCTCGGATTGACGAATGCTGTAGGCTTTGACCTCGTTCCTATACTTATAGGAAATAACGGAACATGTCCCTCTGTGGACTCTGTACCCTGTGCCGTTAGATAAGCGTGTGATCCGTGATAAGAGTGCTTGAGATCTTGATCGAAGTGCATGATAAGGTTTAGCCTTCTGAATAGAGCGGCTCTGTTGACTATATTTGGGTACCAGTCGAACGGGTCTTGATTAGAGGTGATGATTACGAGATAAGCTTTGAACTGTACGAACGCTCCTTTTACGGGCACACGTAGAGGGTATCGGTCTAGTAATCTTAGAAGAGAGTCAAAGGTTAACCATGAGTAGAAGTCGTTGATGATGACTACGCTCTGGTCTGTGTATCCGTCCCACCAGTCACCGCGCATCTTGTGGTACGCATCTGGAAAATTGAGAGCAGCTTGTGCAGATTTGCCAGTACCAGGGGGTCCCCAGAAAACGATACATGCGGTCTGCCAATCTCTGGGGGTTTCATATAGCATAGCGTATTTAGCAAAAAAGCTATGAAACTTAGCGCTGACGCTAAAGAATTTATCATATACTTCTCGTATACTGTGTCCGTCTTGAAATCGTTTCTGTATTTCTAGCATAGTGCTATAGGTTATTGGCGCACCCTGTTGATACACTGGTGATACGCTAGTCTCGACCTTTGTGCAGTACGAGACGTTGTCTTGCAACGTTCCACGCATCACTTCCCAGTGACACCCAGTATGCATAATTTTTAACTGCGTTAGTCTTTTTTTCCTATTGAAGATAGCATATCCTTGATAGTGAAAAGTACCTGACTCACCTTGCTCTACCTGGCACAAGAAACTCTCGCAATCGTCGAGCCAGACCCCCGGGTGGTCGTGAGCGTAGGGGTTGTTCAGAGTGAAGCACCAAAGCTTTGCTTGTGTGCCCATTTCCAGGCGTAGGCGGATTGCGAGGTGTAGTATTACCCGAGCAATGTTCTTTTAGGTGCCGTAGGTCCCCTAGTGGTCCTAGAGTTTAGCTGGGGGGTGGGTTGGATCCCTTAGATGTATTGCCGGAAAGCCAACTTTCAGGGGCGAAGCTTTACACTTGAGCCAACTTTAAGGGGCACACCCCAGAGTAATGCAGGGAAGTATTCACTCACCCTGCGGAAGCCAGGCGTCGCTCCACAATGCACTGGGCACACAAGCAAAGCGTTGGTGCTTCACTCTGAACACCCCTACGCTCACGACCACCCGGGGGTCTCGCTCGACGATTGCGAGAGTTTCTTGTGCCAGGTAGAGCAAGGTGAGTCAGGTACTTTTCACTATCAAGGATATGCTATCTTCAATAGGAAAAAAAGATTAACGCAGTTAAAAATTATGCATACTGGGTGTCACTGGGAAGTTGCGTTAGAATGGAAACATGAAATTCTTTTTGATGTCCATTTTTAGCTCACTGTCCTTTTCGGTTCGTTATTTTCCAAGCTTCGAGTAGAGGAAATAATTTTCGTAATTCGTCCTTAAAGTTTGGTTTATTTTTGAGTACAAAAAGTGAGTTATAAAAAAAGTTTAACTTTGTTCAATTATGAAATGTTTTTTTTCGGATGATCCGTACATTGTTGTTGAGCGTTTCGAATTATGCGTAGCCGCCCCTTTTTACGTAAGGCATTTTTGGAATGGCCTTATGTGTGACTCGTCTAGTTGTTTGACGTTATTCGCGCTAATGGTGGGTTGAGCTTGAATTTTAAAAAGTCAGCAGACCTGTTAGTCCAATATATTGATGGGAAGTCAAAATTTGAACATAGCCTGGAAGTCAAGAGTAGTAAGTTTCGTCTGAAAATTAAATGTTTCATCAGTTTCTTATCAAAAAAGTGGAGATCTAGTAACAAGACCCTGGCACGTTTCCTCTACAAAAATTCAGCATGATGATTTTAAATGTTCAATCGGTAATCAAGCCCACAAATAAGAGATTTTGTTTATTTGCACTGTTTATTTTGAATGTTTTGTGCTATAATTTTAGAATAATAAGTAATATAATTTATAATTAGAATAATTTATAATTTTTTGAGTGAAAAAATCGTTATTTTTTACATATTAAACTGAAATTAAGTTTCCCCCCCCCCAAGTTTTAACGGCAATATTTTATTTAGAATGCGCTTTGGTATTATTACAATTTTTTTAATTATTATTCGTAATAAATATGGGAGATTATTTTGAAGACAATCAACCAGAAAAGTATGAAACATTAGTAAAAGATGGGGAGATTAATTAGAATCGAGTAATTATTTCATTGAAATGGAAAGAATTGCAAAAATGTAGAAAACGTAGCAATCATGCCAAAGTAGTTTTAAAATTACCAAACATTATTATTATTCAATAATACTTTTCAGCCTGTGTGGATGCCTATTTTTGATGTGAAGCAAAAATAATTTTTCAAAAATATTCATTAGTTTTCGAGAAAACATTTTTTTTTCCTCCTACATTTGCTATATTGACCACAGTGAGCAGGTGCAACCTACAGATCCAAAACGAACGGGAGTCCAATTGTATATAGCCAATTCAAAATATCAAAAGCCCAGTTGCGGCAATTAAGCAGTGGGGGGGGGGGGGCGTTTTAAGAGGGCATTGTAACAGATCTTGGGGAGTCAGGGTTATCTGGGGCCATTATAATTTTATACCAGAAAAAGAGGGTATTTTTTAGAAGAGAAATTAATATTGGACGTCTGGTTGATTCAAGTCTGAGAATATAGCATGGGCAATATCTGGACGTTGCGAATAATTTACGGGGAAACAAATCTTGCACTTTTTCAATGTTTAACATGTGATCTAGTGGTACGCCAATCACTGGATCCAGTGATCCAGTGATTGGCGCAGCATAATTTATAACAGACGTTGACAAAGAATCAAATATTCTTAATGGCACAGGAACAGATGAGTTGTGTGACTTAACGAGTATCTGAATAATTCCTCCCTCAGCCACCTTAGCTTTGGCCACAACACGGTTAGTATTTCTCCTTAAAGAACCCGAGCATGAAAAAAAATAATACCTAAATAGTTATACCCGTTCACGATTTCTAAATTTTCGCCTTCCCACTTAAAATAGTCTCCACGAGCCAGTTTGTCACCCTTTCTGTTGTTTTTTTTCAATATCAGACACTTATTTATTAAGTAAACAAGGTTTAGCACTAGGATTGTATTTATTTTAGATTATCTCTTACAGAACACAAACATACAGGGTGTTTCAAATAAAAAGAATCATAACTATTCAGCTTTTAATCCGTTTTGATCGAATAATGTATAAGTAGAAAGAGGGAAATCTCGAGTTTCACGCAGTTGCCGACAGGTAGCGCTGAAGCTCTTCCTTCGGCCGCCACCACTTCAGTGTTAGTCAAGAATGGCTTTTCATATAGTTGGGAACCGATTCGGATGGCTTCATTTTCCAGAAGGACGGGGCACCACCACACTGGAGCTTGGACGATCGAGAATTTTGAGAACAATCACATTCCTAAACAATGTATCGGCCGTACGGGATCGACGATTCAGTTAAACATTACTGGCCTCCAAGATCGCCGAACCTCACACTGTGCGATTTCTTCTTGTGGGGGTTTATAAAAAACTACGTTTATTTCCCTCCCCTTCCAGCTACATTAGCCGAACCAGGTATACTTAGCCTTCCAGCTACATTAGCCGAACCAGGTATACTTAGCCTTCCAGCTACATTAGCCGAACTGAGGATACACATACCAGCAGCAGTGATTGCAAACATGCTCTCAAAAGTTTGGGATGAATTTGACTACCGTATAGACATGCCATGCATCCCAAGCTGGACATATTGAGCACCTTTAATTTGTTTTGTAAAAAAAAAAAAAGGTTTATGATTAGCCATGTAATATAAAATTAATCTTAAGTGTCTATGTGTTCAATATTTTTCGTAATATACGCATTTCAAATCGGGTGATTCTTTTTGAAACACCCTGTATATGAATCACTCGCTCACACTCGAAACAGGACATAAAACCATATACTCAGAGAAACATTCCAGGGAAAAAAACAAGAATAGCATATGCTTTGTTAAAAGGATCATCTTAGAGCCTCGAGTTATAATCATTAATTCTCTATACTATTTTTTTTAGTTTTGTAACATTATTTTGTACCATCCGTGCATTATAATGGTTTCTTTGAAAGCCCTCATTTCATTAAAAGTTATACTTATTGATTGCACATCAAGATTTTCTCGCAGGTATGAAACTTGATTTTTCAATTTTTCGATATCGATTGGGTATGTTTTGTTATTTGCAAAATTTAGCATTCGAAAAAAGTTCATACTTTCCCCCGTTTCCTACGCTATATAATGAATTCTTCGATACATTTATCTTCAATGACTAAACGTACTTACTTCGGCGAAATGTGAAAGGTGGGAATGGTTATGAGATGGGATGGTAAGCTATATCTATAGATATAATACAGGATTTATTTACAGAGTGTTTCATAAATTCGTTAGTTCGTTTTCTTAACATACAGGATGGGCAAAAAGTTCGTAGAAACTTTGAAAATTCATAAAAAAACGGAAAAATAACCGAAATCCAAAACTGTTTGCAGGGTTAGCATCACTAGGTCACGGGAATGTTTTTCAACAAAGGAAAAAATAACTGAAAAAACTTCCGGTAGGTGGTTTCCCTGTGCCACCGCCACAGGGAATAACACATTTTTTTTCTAACCGAGCACAACGCAGGTCTATCGCCATAGGCAATTTACTACCTAGCGAGTTGTTCTGGAAGTGTGTGTGTATACCTAACAGTCTCAGTTCGTATCTAGAGTTGTGTACGATTTTTCAGTGCTCTCATCTATATCTCAGAAGTGAAGTGAGTGGTGTGTAGTGACAATATTTGTACTGTTTGTAGGCCTGTTGCTTTCCGTGGAGAGACTTTTTGACGGGGAGATCGGTCGCATTTGTGCCTCGAAGGTGGGAACCACAGAAAACCAACCTCAGCTGACCACCACTGTTGTGAGGCTCGAACCCGGGTCAACGCGATGCGTGTCCGTCACTATGACCACTCGACCACCACATTGGCGGGGATAACACATTGCAGGCGAATCACTTTGTATAGAATTTTTGTATTTTGCGTAATTGGTTGTTACTTCTTATTTGTCTTTTGTGTGCTTTATCATGTCGTTTTTTCTATTCTGTGCAAATTTTTATTTTTACTGCAAGCTGTAAGTGGGTTTAAACCTGTAGCTTTCTTTTATAAAAAATAAATAAATAAATAAATCCAGAAACGGCAGAGTGCAGCAGGTCCGCATACACGGTTTACTACGGTGAACTGACAGTGGATTAGGTCCACAGTTGGCCAGGAGAGAGGTTGTGGATTAGGATCGGAAGTTCTTATAACCGTATCATTTGCATATTTCCACCAAAGTCGCTCGTACTAGTGCCATCTATTGGCTGTTTTTGAGTTATTTTGCCCCCGTCTTAAGAAAATCCCTGTGAATGGTAACCCTTCAAACGGTTTTTGATTTCGGTTTTTTTTCCCCCGTTTTTTATTCATTTCCAAAGTTTCTACGGACTTTTTGCATACCCTGTAGTTAAAATTAGAAGTGAAGGAATTTGATTATGGTTTGTGGGAAAGTTATACACTCACGAAAGGAAATATATTTTTTAAACGGAAAATCGTTCAAATCTTTGTCAATAAAGGGCAGAGCATGAAACTCTGCAGGTGCTACGATTTACATTTCTCCGAGATTTGCTTTCGTGCAGCGTCCTCTTTTGACTAAAAATTAAACGTTTTTGTACAAAAAAAAAGGAAGATTCGTGAGAATAACATTTTGCAAAACCCGCATTTATTATGAATTATGAAACCATCTACGAATACATGTAACGACCTGTATTTTAATTTTAGAAATGATTATATTAGAAATCAGCCCATACTCATTTATCAATGTAATTAGCAATAATCAATTAATTTGAATTATTTTCAAGGAATCTTTCTCATAATTAACGTATACATTCAATGAAAATCCCGATCGTCTCCAATAAAAAAAAAAATTGCATTATTGATCTCTCAATTAACAATTGTTTCATTAATTAAATTCTTAATTCTGAATCGTTGTTTTTAAAAGCAGATAGTTTCCAAGAAAAGTGAAAAAAAAAAATCACTACTTTGTTTTTAAGTGTTTACAAGAAACATGTTTGCATTAACTCAATGTATTCATGAGGGACAGAGTTTTTTCCCTTCATAGAGAATTCAAAAGTCTCTGCTCATTAAAATGAAAAAAAAAAATACAATATTAATGAAATTTTTAATTGGCGACTTTTTGTTCTAAGAAATTACTTTTTTTCCCCCCATTTCGTCGCGTTATTTCAGGCAATTAAATATAATGATCAACAAAATTTCTTCACAAAAACAAAATTTAAGTTTTTGCTGCTCTTTTTTTTCTTGTAAAGAGGAGTGCGCTTTGTGTAGAGTTCTTTTCAGCACGATTTTTAACTCTTTTTTTTTTTTTACCATTAATTGGAATTGTTGGAAGAAAATTCTCGAACGGTGTATTTAATGTATTTTATTCTTACCTGTAATAACTTATTTCAAAGTTTCTTTTCTTTTGATATAAGTACTTATTTTCAAATGCATATAGAAACGAAACGTGTTTATAATTCGGAAGAATATTCCATAAATGAAATTCTCGTGGATTATAATGAAGTGTTTTCAAATTTAATTAGAGTTTTGATAATTAAAAAAATAATAATAATAGTATTTTCATCTAATCGTTTCATTCGTGTTCCAAATGCATCGTGTTATTTATTTTATTAAGTATCTAATATTAAGTATTCTTTTATCAAGTATTATATCTTGATTGTTATCAAGTACAGTGACCGTACATCCATTTGGCTGACTGGGACGTATGGTAAATGCGTATTGGTGAAACAGGTCAATGTTTTTGCGAGCCGATCTCCCCATTGAAAAGTCTAGCCACAGAGAGCAACACACCTACTGAAATATGGATAGCACCACTGAAAAATCAGACACAACACTGAAATACGCACTCAGACTGTTAGGTACATGCAATTCCGGCACAACTCGCTAGGTAGTGAATTGCCCATGACGATAAACCTGAGTTGTGCTCGGTTCGAAAGAAAGAAAAGAAAGATATCGACTGTCAGATGAAGCGTGCTGAGTAATAAAACATTTTTTATATTTTTGTTACATTTTTTTGATAAATTTTTATAAATATCTTCCTTGATAAATTTTCATTATAAAATCATTGTATTCCAATTGCGATGCTTCATGCAACTGTAGTTTCACTACGTTCATTACGGCAGATAACCTTGCTCTTCGATTTCATCTCACCATCCCCACTAAGCTCGTATTTTTTGACTAAAGCATTTCAGGCTGCTTCAGTGTAGCGAAAGAAGGTGTCGGTTGAGGCATTTTTGCCATGGTTCTCAAATTTCTTGGTCAGTTGCACCATGGAAATTCATTCAAAACGCATTTGGCGCAAGACAGAATTTTATTGTTTTTCTGTGACATCAGAAATTTCAGGTACATGTTTTTTCTAGAATTAAGCTTTTACTTTCCCAAAACCTTTCTTGAGTCCCAGCAGAATATAAGGTATTCAAATTTACAAAGGAAAGAATATTTAGCTGTACTTGCGGTTCCTTCATTGCGAAAAAAGATTATGTCCTCGGACAATAAATTCGTCCCTTGACCTTCGTTCTTCTTTATTTAGAAATGCGTTTTAGGAAAGGGTAATCACTTCGAAGAAACTTATACATTCCCTTTTTCCTATATAATAGCATGTTGGGTCAAAATGACCCAAACCGCTGTTCTAGGTATAATTGCTTGTAGCTCTGAAACACCAAATGCGAAGAGAATAAAATTTTCGAGAATCAATATTCATATCGTGAAAAGTCGCGAAAATGTTTTATCATCTGCGCTTAAGTTTTCGAGATCAATGAAAACGAAATTTGATTTGGGTCAAGTTGTCCCACTCCGCGGTTCTAGTGTTAAAAAATTATTTCTGTTCATGGAAAAAAAATCCCGGATCGAATATCAAAATAAAATTTCCAAAAATTTCATTTTCGGGAAGTCATTGACAAATTTAAATTTCATTATTAATTTAAATTTCTATTGAAACAAATTTGAGAAAAAAAAATACTATGCATTCTTCAGACCTTTTGATTTGCAAAAAATAAATTTCATTCACAAATTTTTTTGAAAAATGATAGAAATTATTTTTTTAAACAAAGCGTTGTGCAAACGCAAGGTCAGTAATAAAATGAATCAAGGCCGGGATCACATTTTAAAAGTTTCATAAAAGTTATTTTAATCTTGAAAAATGCCACCAATAAGCGTATTTGTTACATTCGAGCAAATTCAACCGGTGATCTTATTGGTGGAATTTTTCGAGTCTTATCAAAGAACTTCTACAAAACTTTTATAATGTAATCCTGGCTTTAGGCTGGGATTACACAATAAAAGTTTGATAAAATTGCTTTTATAAAACTTGAAAAATGCCACCAATAAGATTATTGGTTACATTCTAGAAAATTCAACCGATAACATTATTAGTTGTATTTTTCAAGTTTTATGAATCAAATTTCATGAAACTTTTATATTATAATCCCGACATTAGGCAGGTTCTAGAGGACGAAACTTTAAAAAGTGATTATATTTCAACACATTATATAATTACTTGACTATATATTCAAAGCATTTTACTCCAGATCCTATTCACGAATATAAACGGGAATGAAAAGGTGTGAAAGGCAATAAATTTTGGTGGCAAGAAACCCGACACGGTCAAGTGATACAGCCAACGTCTTACTATAACACGGTAGGACGGTATCAAGTTTAATGTAGTAGTTCAAAAGATTGTACAGGAGAGGACACACAGAGGAGAATCGCATCATTTATGCGGGTAAATAACTATCATCAGCAACTTGCGAGAGATAGCATAGAATTCGAGAGCTCACGGGGACGTAATCAATTCCGTCGGCTCTCTTGGACCACACAATTACTTTCGAGAGAAGCACTGTAATTTACCTGCAGTTTCAACGGAGTAGTTGGCTTACTATTACTAGGTTAGACGCGAGCGATAGCGACGAATAATGTCTTATACGTTAACCCATTCTATTAGATGAATACCACTGGAATCGTCGGCATTTAGAGCGTAATATATTATAAAACATTCATAGAGAGATATTTCAATCAATGAAGCAGTTATTTGTCTGATACTTTGTTGATAAATATCTCATTAAATCTCAGTTGAATAGAATTTATTGATTGGTTCTAAGAATGATAACGGGAATGACGAATTGATGTGTGTGAATAATTCCTCAGGACTTCTGACGATGCATGATAATGTGATGATCATGATGAATTCATGATTTTTCTCATGACTGCAGTGCGTTGAAATTGCGTTATTCCACTAATTAGGTTGCTGTATTTAGGATACTAGTCAAATGTTTATCGGTTTTTTCCCCGATATTATTCAATTTTTTTATACAGGGTGGGCAGGGTGTAGTGTAACTGTAGCATTGTATTGTTTTCATGTCCACAACACACGTGCGTACTCATATTGTCGTATTCATGATGCTCACCGAATAAGGTGCTCAGCGAGATGCCACGGGTGATCCCTAATTGTATATATTCCCCCACACAATACTTCTATTTTGTATATTTTCTTTAAATCCGCCGGAGCGAGTGAACTCAACCCAATAAAACTGATGCTCGCTTCTAGTCCGCAAGTTATCAAACCCATTTGCTCACCAATAAGGTGTTAAGCGAGATGACTCGCCCTGATGGATATAGTATAGTATAGTACCGAGCACGCCCAGGCTCTGTCGCTTTTGCGATATAAGCTCATAACCGATGGATATATATATATATATATATATATATTTATTTATTTATTAATAAGATTCTCATTTCTTTTTCTTTTTGTATCCTGTGTATATAATATGGGAAGTGTAAGATAACAGATGAGATGGCATGGGGGGGGGGGGGCTCAATTGCTTTTAAAACATACCTCCATCCTAATATGTGTACATTCATCTGAACTAAACCCCGGAACTTCTCCAACTCCTAATCCCATCTCGTCTGTAATCACCACAAAATTTGTTAATCGCGAAAGTGCCCAATTGTCCGGGGAAAATATGTTGTAAAAATTTGTATTTTTTTGTAAAGTCGTCAAAAGAAGTCGTCAAAATGAAACGAAATTTTACACATGTAAGTACTACGTTGATATAAGTAAGTGATTAGAAAATCCAAGAAAAAGGATCATTTAGTGCAGAAAAAAGTACAGATGAACAGAAGTTTTAGTACTCTGTTGGACCCCCTCTAGCGCGAATGCACGATGCGATACGAGCGGGCATTGAGTCATACAAGTTCCGTATGATGTCCTGAGACATCTCGTTCCACAGTTGCTGTAAATGCGCCTCTAGTTCGACCAACCTCGTAGGGTGTCCAACTTGCCGTCCCAAATGATCCCAGATATGCTCGATTGGTGACAAATCTGGGAATAGAGCAGGCCAGGAAAGGGTGGTAATGTGGCGGAGGCAGTCTTGTGACATCCTTGCTGTGTGTGGCCTAGCATTGTCTTGTTGAAAAATGGCTCCTGGGAGTCCTGCCATTAGTGGCAACACATGTGGCTGAAGGATGTTATGGACGTACTGCTGGGCTGTCATTGTGCCATGGATCAATATTAGGGGTGACCGTGTATCCGTTGCAGTCCAATCCCGTCGTGCTCGACACCACTCCAAACGGAGGCGTTGGAGGGTGGGTGTCATTGGCAGCACACGTAATGGGCGCCGCGATACCAGATGTCCTTCAGCCAGGCGCCTTGCGGTGGTTCGGGAAGACACAGGGGCCCGTAGTGAAGCTGCTGCCTGTGTCTGGATAGCGGCCAATGAGGCAGTTGGCTCTACGCGTGCGTTTCGGATGATGTGACGGTCTTCTCGACGACTGGTCTGTCGAGGGCGTCCTGAACCTGGTCACCGTGTAAATGACGTCTCTTCTGTCCACTGGTCCCAACACCCCCTCACAGTAAAATCAGAACGGCCTAGTTGACGAGCTACTCGCCGAATGACCACCCAGCTTCCATCATCCCGATGATTCTTCCCCTATCGAACTCTGACAACTGCTCATATGGTCTTTGACGGCGGCGTAACGGCATGTCTACCTCAGCATTTCCTTTGCAAACGATTAAATACACTCCAGCAAGCTCTGCTTACCTGTTTTATACTCCAAGGAGAACGAAGTTCAACGCCCTCTAGTGGCATTACGCAATGCGCAATCACGCTGCATTTCTAATCATTTGCATATCTGCCCGACATGTACCTTTAGGCCAGCTTTCGTTTCGATCCCACAATTATTTCTTGGTGCGCAAATTTTTATGGCAATGAGTGTATATATATATTGTTTTTTCTCTCCCTCGGGGAAAACATGATGTCATATCTACCTCCATTTTTTTTTCTTTTTTTATATGATATTGCTCTGAATTGTTCAGACGGGCATTGATTTTCATAACGATTTCCGATGCCATCATTTTCATATTTTTTTCGATGTTTATTTTGCGTATATTTTTTCCTTTTCAACATGTTTTACCCTACACATGTGAATATTATTGTGTAACACTGACACATTGCATGGTATTGATGGACACTGATATTCGTAATGATTTCCTCTGCCATCTGTATTATATTTCATGAAGGCATGTTATTGCTACGTAGTATCTGTAATCCATGTAAATCTGTTATCTGTATCGATGTAATATCGGTTATCCTACCTTTTGCTACGTATCATATTGACGAACATTTATGTTCACAGTGTTTTCCGCTGCCGTAATTTTCAGATTTTTGTAGCAATATGTCATATAATATGTGTATTTTTACCCCTTTTTCCCCGGAGAGGTGATGCTCGTTTTGTTCGTTATTTGCTTATCTTTTCTTTGACTCGGTTATGCCAGTGCCACCTATCGGCTGTTTTTTGAGGGTTTTTTCCCTGACAAAAAATTCCCATGACCTAACGATGCTACGCCTGCAAACAATTTTTTATTTCGGTTATTTTTCCGGTTTTTATGAATTTTTTAAGTTTCTACGGACTTTTTGCCTACCCTGTACTGTCAAAATCTGCAAAAAAATACGGCAACACCAACTTCCTGCCGCGAAGCGTTTGCGAAAATTTCAATTAGACCCGGAAATCACCTAGCGCCACTGACAAAAATGACAAGTCCAACAGCACAGGTCCACCAAAAAAGACTGAAAATTCTACTGACACCAAGAAAAATCCATGTGAAATTCGAACAAAACATGAGGCGAAAAGAAGCGAAAGTCCACCTCTACTGACTTCACTAAAAACAGTCTACCGACTTGGAGAAAAACTAACAACGAGACCAGACTCCCTTGGAAAAATAAGTCCAGCCCTACGTACTTCAGCGCTCATTCTACCGAGTTGCAACAAAACTTAGAAAAATCTAGGAGCAAGTCTCGAAAAATTGAACTCCAACTCTACGGACTTTAGACCGTCTACGGACTTGGAAGGAAACATCGAGATTTCTTCAAACCACTGGCCGCAAGCAGCCCGCTTACCGAGAAAGAAACAAAACAAGAAGCCAAACCATCCACGGCTCCATCCTCAGTCAACATGGCGGAATCTTTGGACTCTGACTCGGTGGCCAGCAACATCCGTGGGGTCATTTTGACCCCCCCCCCCCACGACGGGAAATTTTATCAATGATATAGAGTGGGAAGGGGAAGTAGAATAACATCATGAATTTTTCAAACCACATATAAATAACTAGCTTGAAAGGTACTGAAAATAAAATGGTCCAAATGCATTTCTTTCTGGAGGGTGGCAAGATGAAGAATGCGTGATGTCAAAATTTCCCTACCACGCCAGTTAAGGGATAACCTTTAATATACATGAAAATATCAGATAGGTATGCCTATATGCGTGTTGCTATCATGGTGGTTTGCCATTGCGCAGACATGCTGGACTCCATCATCGTGAGGATCCGAGTTCAAAACCCGTTGACGGTACAGTGGTGATTGAAGGTTTTAACAACTGACTGGCTGTTGGGAAGATATATTTTGGAAAGAGAGAAAATCCAACAAGAAAAGATTGAGAGATTCGGTGCCTCTGTAGTGTAGTGGTCTAAGGCGTTCACCCGGAAAGTGAAAGGACGTGGGTTCGATTCCCCGCAGGGGCAGTTGAATTTTCTCTCTTTCCAAAATATATCTTCGCAACAGCCAGTTGTTAAGACCTTCGTATGGTAGCGGTGAGTGACGTCATCCTTGTACAGTGGTGATTGGCTGAAGTTTGTTTCCCAACTTCGATGCGCCAATGCGAGCTGGCCTCCCATTCAGAAAAAAGAAAGTCTGTCCGCAGACACTTCAACTTCAGATACTCACATCACACAAAACTTCGGACATTTGTGTCAACATCCTGAAGGTGACCACACTAGTATAACACGAAAATCTGAATAATTATTCCATAGATTCATGAAATTCTTATTATTTCAAGAAAAACAGCCTCGTAAAAAGTAAAAAAAAAAAGGAAATTTGTTTTGCTCGTAAGAAATTCATAATAGCAGAAAAAGAGATACCCATACTTGCGTATCACCTTAATGTTACATAACTGCTTCCCGGAAGAATCAAGCAAAAATGAAAATTTGGTCTTCAAAGCGCTATTCAAGCACGTAAAAGACGCAATATAAAAGAAAATTCCTTAAATTAAGAATAATATGGAATATTTTTCTCAAGCAAAACACAAAAGAATGTTTCCTTGAGACAAAAAAAAAAATCTACTTCAGGATAAATTTTCATAGCGTGCACTAAAGAATAAGAAAATTTATTGTAAGAAATCTCTTCTCGGAATTTTTCCCGGAGTTTTACATAGAATTCTCTATTAATTGACCAACATTTCTGGAGAACAGCGTCTTATAATTACAAATTGTGTTACTTTCTGTGGGAAAAAAATACGAAATGCAATTTTTTTGTACTGTTTTTTTACTTTTAATCATAGTGTATCGTATTTTTACCACGAAAATATTTTTCTAAATAAAATGCAATTTCTTAATTATTCTGATTAATGTATCGATTATATAAAAATCCCGAACAGAAATGTTAGAAAAAATCTTTTTAACATGATGATGACCTGGATATTGTTTTAAGGATCGGGTTCTCGGATACGGAAATATTTCTGGGAAATATAGAAAGTACCGAAAAATGGTATTGTGCTTTTAGGTGCATCCAGATAAATTATTGATAAATACGCATTTTTGAAGGAAAAAAAAAATGTATATACACAGTTAAACTCGGTTATAACGACATCGATGTAAGAAAAAACCTTGAATACAGCGTCTATAATTAGCAGTCTGGGCTGATTCTCAGATACTCATGGTAATGAGCATTGCTTGCAACGTCGATGGAAAGGAACAACCTCGGATATAACGGAAAATTTATCGTCGTTTTATCTGTCAAATTTGTTCGGCTGTCGTTCCGTTGTCGTTAGTCATCTAACGTTGGAAATAAGATATACTGCACATTTGACGATCCGACTTTCCCATGGACATGACTAGTGTATAGACCATTCCCATATTTTGCTCTTCTTGACTATTTCCCTATAAAAATGTCTCGTTTCTTCAGCGAAGCTTGCTTTAATTCCTATAGCTTATACATTGTGCCACAATGCATATGACTGTAAATGTTAATTTCTCGTATTTGCAATTCAATTTTTTCCCGTGACATATATTAAAGCAGACATATATATAAAGCAGACATGCATTTCACATCCTGTGAAATGCATGTCTGCTTTTTCAGTGCTATTAATAAAGTGCTGTATATTATACCGTACGTTACAACTGTTAGAACACAGTTGCAACCTGGGATAACTTCACACGGCTGGCATCCGCGTCTTTTATTCTCTGTGACGCAGATTTGCATATGTTTTTTTATTCTTCCCCAGGTTACATTTGCATGCACGGTGTTCTTTTCCTGCCGCCAAATTTCAACAGGAATGCCTTTTTAACGTTTGCAGAGGCCGTTTCGAAACGCGCCAGCACGTTTGCGTTTCATGTTTGGTAATAGATTCTTTGATGACAATTGTTTGTATTGATGTGCGCTATCACCTCTTGAAGTTTTTCACATCTTTTTTGAGTCACCCTATATATATAAATATATATCTATATACCGAATTCTTCAAAATTAAGTATCAAGCCAAACTCAACTTTTGGGAAACCGAGAACATGGAGATTTTACATTTCTTTGCAAAAAAGGAAGGAGAGATAAAGATGAATTTTTTAAAGTTGTATTGGAGTCGGTTGTCTTTGTGGGTCGTTATATTGGATGAAAAATATTATGGAATGAATGGGAAAAATTTAGGACGCATCGGTAGTTGTAATGATTCGATCGCAATTACGCATGATCGTTATAACGAGCGCAGACGGTATTGTGTTCTTGACTTGAAAATAAATAACTACATTAAAAATTCATAAATTTAAAATAATGTTTTAAAATGTTATTAAAGCATATTATAAAAATAAATTAATCGGTATTTCTCTTCTTCTTAGAACAATCTCTTTTCAGAAAGGAACTTACTTAGAAAAATTCACAGAAATGATTTAAGATACATGTTCTTAAAAAAAATTTTTCTTAGAAAAATTCATTCACAGAAACGACATTCAGAAAGGAATTCACAAGAATAATTTTCTTAGAACACTTTACACAGGAATGATTTTCTTAGAACATTTCACAGCAATCACTTTTATAAATAAATTCACAGATTTAATTTTTTCTTTAAATTAATCACAGATACGAATTTCATAGAAGGATTCAAAGAAATAATTTTCTTTGAATAATTCACAGATACAATTTTCTTAAAACAAAGCCCAGATATAATGTTCTTAAAACAATTCACCGATATAAGTTTTCTTAAAACAATTCACAGATATAATTTTCTTAAAACAATTCACAGATATAATTTTCTTAAAGCAATTCACCGATATAAGTTTTCTTAAAACAATTCACAGATGTAAGTTTTCTTAAAACAATTAACAGATATAATTTTCTTAGAACAATTCACAGATATAATTTTCTTGAAACAATTCACAGAGATAATTGTTTTAGAAAAATTCATATAAACAACTTTCCAAGAGGAAATAATTTTCTCAGAACAATTTGCGAAAAGACTTACATGCTAAAATTCACAGAAATAAGTTATGAGAGAAAGCTAACAATTTTAAAGGATATTCACAGTATTTTTCAAATACCGCAAAAACAACCTCACTTATGATCAAACAACAAAATGAAACTTATAACACACAAATTCTCTACCCCACGAAAACACAAGCTAATCATATTACAAAAATACCCAGTCCATAAAATAAAAACATCCTTTATTCTCAAAATCGGATATATTTGTACAATATTAAAATATCCGTAAACACACTTAGACCAAATATAGGCATATTCCAAGAAAGAACGTGCGCAAAATTTGGGAAACTTCTTCCCTCCGGGATAAGGTTATTTAAGTGAAAGCATGGTTTCTTTTTTTTTTGCGGAATAATTTTTTTTTCCGAACACGTTCCATCCTGAAAATATTTTCTGGTTGCAAAATTCAATCCAGAAAAGAAAAAAAAAATTATGTTTTGCATAACTTCACTCTTACCATCGCTATATATTTTTTTAAAAATATATATATGAAGGAACGGTATAAGGATAAACGAAGGCAAGAAAAGAAACCTTGACGGACGCAGCTGGTGATGGTATGTATCTCTTAGAATCTCTCGACGAGCTCATCTTCACGCATACAGATCAGAATTTTGCTCGAATATCCAGATGCTCGCGTCCCAAAATGGTGAATAAGATTACACGCTGAACGCTATTACGACATTTTTATTTTTTTTTTCGGTTCCTTCGAGAGAGTGCTTCGTGTACTCGTACTTTATACTATGTTTTCATACGTCTCTTTTTTTTTTTTTTTTTTATCGATCCGAACTGTTTTAAAATCGCATTTCTCTTCATCCGTTTAGTTTCTGGAGAATTTTCGTTCGGAATTTTCCGCTATGTTCTACCAATTTATATTCTCGGATAAATTTTAAGTAATATCGAGAATATTTTAAAAACGTGGTTTCTTGGAATTTTTCAATTTCTCTAATAATGTGTTGTTTATTTGTTTAGAACTCTGAATTATTTCAATTGGAATTATACATAAAAATTTCGAACCAAGGGTATCTAGATGCTCTCATGTACACCAGTGTTTAGTTAGCATGCACGTATCTCAATTCACCCCCCACCTCCCCTTTTTGATCCTTTGTTCGATGTAACTGTATTCATATGTATGCTCACGGGCTTCGGCCTCAAGCTAATAAATAAATTGTATATGAATTGTATCGTATCTCTCTCTCTCGAAAGTGTTCGTTCATGTCTTGCTTATTTTTGTCTATTTTGTTGTTTTTTTTTTTTGTTTTTTTTGCTCGATTCACAGAAATAATTTTCACAGAAAAATTCACTGGAATTACTTTCATAGAGCGAGCGAGTCACGCAATTAAACTCCTAGAGAATAATCCACAGAAATGATTTCTGCCAGAAATTCCCAAAGATAATTTCCTGAGAACAATTCACAGAAATGATTTTCTGCCAGAAATTCCCAAAGATAATTTCCTGAGAACAATTCACAGAAAAGCTTTCAAGAGAGAAATACAGAGGAATGATTTTCCATAGATAAAATTCACAGAGATGAGTTTCAGACAGAAATTCCCAAAGATAATTTCCTGAGAACAATTCACAGAAAAGCTTTCAAGAGAGAAATACAGAGGAATGATTTTCCATAGATAAAATTCACAGAGATGAGTTTCAGACAGAAATTCAGAGGAATGACTTTTCAGAGATAAAATTCACAGAGATGAGTTTCAGACAGAAATTCAGAGGAATGACTTTTCAGAGATAAAATTCACAGAGATGAGTTTCAGACAGAAGTTCAGAGGAATGACTTTTCAGAGATAAAATTCACAGAGATGAGTTTCAGACAGAAATTCCCAAAGATAATTTCCTGAGAACAATTCACAGAAAAGCTTTCAAGAGAGAAATACAGAGGAATGATTTTCCATAGATAAAATTCACAGAGATGAGTTTCAGACAGAAATTCAGAGGAATGACTTTTCAGAGATAAAATTCACAGAGATGAGTTTCAGACAGAAATTCAGAGGAATGACTTTTCAGAGATAAAATTCACAGAGATGAGTTTCAGACAGAAGTTCAGAGGAATGACTTTTCAGAGATAAAATTCACAGAGATGAGTTTCAGACAGAAGTTCAGAGGAATGGCTTTTCAGAGATAAAATTCGCAGAGATGATTTTCAGACAGAAATTCAGAGGAATGACTTTTCAGAGATAAAATTCACAGAGATGAGTTTCAGACAGAAATTCAGAGGAATGACTTTTCAGACATAAAATTCACAGAAATGAGTTTCAGACAGAAATTCACACAGGTAACTTCTTTCAAACAATCAACAGAAATAACTTTTACATAATGAAACAAAAGAGGCTTTCGTAGCCATCATGTAAATTACAATTCAAGAATTTTAAAGTTTTCGGGTTTTTTTTAAAGCCGTCCACTCACCAATAGCAAAATCGGTACGAATGTTTTCCTACAGAGCGCAACAGGCCTCACACGCCAGCGCTTTACGTCGAGCGTGATTGGCTGACTGCTTCTGGAGAAGTCAAATGCGTCGGGCGCCGTGCGTTTCGCTCATCTGTTCACTTTTATTGCATTTTCTTACCCCTTCCTTTCGGTCTCTCTTTTTTTATTGTAAAAAACGTCAAAAATACGTGGGTATGCAGATGAGTCACGCTACGATAACACAAACGCGTAGCGTGATAAAGTTACACATTTCTGCCGATGTGAAATGGTACTATTCGGTTCACCCGAATCTAGGAAAACCGGGTTTATGATTCAAAATCACGTCGGACTTCCAATTTCGTATTCACTACAAATATAGATCGTGATCAACTATTAACATGGAAAACAAAACGTTAACTCCTTCTGAGAGTAGCGTTTGGCACCATAGTTTTTTGTTCACCGAATGAATTCATTTCGTATTCTCATTCACGGGTGGCTTAGGTTTTCCGAACATTGTTCAGCGGTGGTCAAAACAGCGAATAGAATGCTTGGTCTCATTTTCAAAAAGGTCTCTTCGCGTTCTCCTAAAGTCATTCTTCCGCTTTTTCGAGGCTTAGTTCGTCCTGGACTGGAGTATGCTGTAAGGTTTTGGAGACCATACCTACAGAGGGACATAGACTTGGATGAAGGGGTGCAGAGAAGAGCTACGCGTGTCCTTATTGGCACACAGGGCTTGAGTTATGAAGAAAGACTTCATTTTTTGAATATGTTTACATTGGATGAACGCAGGTGTCGAGGAGATATGATTGAAGTGTTCAAAATTTTCAATGGGATGGATAGGATAGACCATGAACTTTTAGTACACCGCCAATCGACTGCTTTTACAAGGGGACACCAGTATCGATTGGGGAGGGACAATGCAAGGTTATGGTGTCGCAGGGAGTTTTTCTCTAATAGGGTTGTTAATAAATGGAATAGCTTAACCGCAGAGGTAGTAAATTGTAACACAATTGATAGGTTTAAAAAGAAATACGATAAACATGTTGGGGTAAATCTAGATTTCTTAGAATAAGACCACCATAAGTATTCATTATGGGCATTGTATAATATTTTATCATGTGTATATATTGTTTACAATTTTTGTTAATTGCATTTTTAATTGGGTTGCTGTATTTTTGAAACATATGACATCCATATTTTTATGGGCATCTTTTTCTCAGCCACCTCGTTGGGCATTTTGCCTGTTGTGGCGTTGTATTTGTATTTGAATGCAAAAGGGAAAACACAATAATGAGAAAAATTACACTTTTACAACAAAAAAAATTCCGAACATTGAATTGTAACATACCATAAATGACAAAGCATAATGCAAACTCTACTCAGACTTATCAAACCAAATCATAAATTTCAATAAACAATATACAGATGCTGAAATATATTCATGCGATGCGTTATTTATTGCTACATTTTTTATAAGTGATTAAGAAATTCGAGGATGAATCTTTTCATATTCGGTTGGCTAAATGACTAAAGAAATAATTTTTTTTAACAATTCACGGACTTAAATGTTTTACAGCAG
Source organism: Pholcus phalangioides (assembly GCF_987345545.1). NCBI lineage: Eukaryota > Metazoa > Arthropoda > Arachnida > Araneae > Pholcidae > Pholcus > Pholcus phalangioides. The sequence continues at coordinate 13,453,535 of NW_028301595.1, forward strand.
ATAAAAGAAATACCTCGGAATCAGGAATTCATAGAGACTTAACTTTCTTTGTAATAAGTTTCTTAAAAATTCATAGAAATGAGAGGGAAATTCTCATTATATAACTCGGAAAGTTATAATATTTCCAAATTCACTGGAATAATTCTTAGAACAATTTACAGACTCGGCTCTCAGAGAGAAATTCACAAAAACGACTCTGAAAGGGAAATTCACAGAAACGACTCTCAGAGAGAAATTCATAGAAATGACTCTCAGAGATAAATTCGCAGAACGGACTCTCAGAGGGAAATTCACGGAGATAATTTTCTCCGAACAAATCGCAGAGCTAACTTAGTAATAAAGATAAAATTCTCATACAGAAATTCAGGGAGAAAACCTCTTTCGACCAAATAATAGAAACAACTTCCAGGGAGGATTTCACGCTTAAATTTTTCTTAGGACAATTACCAGAAACGACTTTTTCAAAGAACAATTCACAGAAACCTTAATTATGTTCGTGTTTATGTTCGTATGGCTCAGAATCACGTTCGGAATTCCTTACATCAAATTGTTGATGTTAATTGCGAAACAGCGTTTGAGACCATAATTTCGTTTTTACCAAACTAAACATTCAATAATGACAAAAATTAGAATTTCAGCAAAAAAAAGAAAAATCCGAACATCGGTAATAAGCTACCGTGAATGACAAAGCATAATAGAAACTCTACTCAAACTCATCAAACCAAATCATAAATTTCAATGAACAGTGCGCAAATGTTGAAATATGTTCATTGCGATGCGTTATTCAATGATCCATTAGAAGTGATTAAGAAATTCACGGAAAGCAATCGCTTCTTACCCCCCTCCCCACCGACCTCCTTTAATATATAAAACTTAATTCCCTAATCAATTTATAAGCCTTTACAGGGTAATTCTTGAGGCATCTGTCATTCACACACGTACACTCCAGGGTAATAATAATAACAAAAACACACAAGTAGAGAAAGAAGAAATGTAAGAAAAGGCAAAACTGAACTTATTCGCTCTTTTCATATCCGACGTCAAACAATTTAGCCACTTATTTGAATTATGAAGTGCTCCGTTCAAGCGATATTAGCGACAGTCGAGGCTTCCTTTTTGCGTGGGGAGGTCGGTACCCGTAATTACGCTATAAATTTCCGCGTTATTTGCTTAACGACTTTGGTCATTAGCGGCCGAATATTAGTAAAAGAATCAGAGTCAAAACACCTCGGAAAAGAAATAAATAAATATGTATTATACGTATATAAAGAAGCGAAGTTTAGAAAAACGGATTGAAAATGAATGAGAATTCCCAATTAAGTCGTATCAACTGCTTCATCCGAAAAACCGATTCATGATATCCTTGAAGAGGGTTTTTTTTTTTTTTGGAATTTTTAATAATTGCCGGGAATCTCGCAATTTCCGGGAGTTTTTACGCAAAATTATTTTTTCAATAGGCAATTACGAATACATATGTGAATGGTTCTCCGCTTTTCGTTTTATTTCATTTTTTGCTTCTTTACCGTCGGCAATTCGCATTGATTTGTGTGGTGTGCATGCCATAAATATATTTTGTACATCTTAAAATATTTTGATGTTTTCTTACTAAATGTATCGAAGTATTATTTATGAGTTTAGTACACAGGTACAATGGCTAAAAGAGAAGAAATAAGCAGTCGTATCTCTCTCTCTCTCTCTATGATTGGTGAGCTATCAATTTAGTTAGAGCAGTGTTTGTGAAATTTTTGACTTTGAAATGCGGTTTTTATAATCATTATGAAATTATTCAATTTTTATTGAAATATATTTAAATTTAAAAGAAATGAAAATTCGAATATCGTGGCGGAAATCGCCACGTAGAACGTCACTGTTTCAGTTGAGAAATACACATATATTAGCAATATCTTACATTTTTCTGATCTAAGGAATGGAATTGCGAGCAGTACCTGACTGTGTATAAGGTTTATATACGGAAAACTCTGGCTGTATGAAGAGTAATTGATGCTTACGGAAAGTAAAATTCGTTTCTGACGTCACCTTCTGGTGGCCTTGATATCATTTGCTAGCTATTAGCGGAACTTTGCCGCCTTCCATCGCAAGGAACTATTCAGCATAGATAGATATACGCTATAAGAGGAGGGAATATTTTATCTGTGCTTTCATAGCTTAGTTGTAGAGCACTCTTTTTCGGCGGGGATATGAGTCGTCGTGAGGCCAGAGATGAAGTTTTCTTTCCTAAACATAAATATCTTTTCATACAGCTAGTTTTCCGTATATATTGTAGTATTAACAAGTGGAGGGAAGACGTCTTTCTCTGCGGGCATATAAGCTTGTTTCTGATTTAAAAAAGCTTAGCAAAACAAAGTTTCAGCGGAAAATTCGTTTGAAAAATCAAACAAATGGAAAATTCGGATGTAGATGTACTTTAATTATCTCTAAATATGGAAAGTCAGAACAGATGGGCGGAAAATTCTAAACATAACAGACGAATAGAAACAGAGGGATATAAAAATAATTTTTCAAAACGGAGTTTCAGAAGAATAATGTAGGAAAAATATCAAATTTCATAGATATCATTGTGACACAAAGATTACTATTATATTACCAAAATTGAATATAGCATTTGTATATTTTATGTATTAAACAAAAATATTGGAAAGGATGAAAATAGGAGTATATGGTACAACAAGGACGAATATGCTGTGTATAGAAAACTCTCATGGAAAACATATATACATGAATTGATAAAATAATCAATAAATCATAGAATAATGAATAAATAAAAAAGTCTTATTTAAAGTGATTCAAAATTTACTTCACGGGAATTTATATGATAATCTCCTCACATTAGATGACAAGATTAATATTTCTTCAAACATAATGATGACACGTCGTAAACATTATGTCTATTTACTAACAGAATTATTAAAAAAGTAATAATGATAAGGGGGAGAAGAAGAAAAATTTGAGAATAATGACCATAAAATGCAATCCAACATGACTCTATTACAGCGGCTGCTGTAATTCAAAGATATTAATGACGTAAAGATTATTCTTTAAATTTTTTTTTAAAGAAGAACAAGGTTGGGAACAAAATAAAGAAGAGCAAATTTTAAAGCCAGCTGAAAAAGTGATAAAAGAAAAATTCTTTTTAAGGTACAACAAATGTAGGCAAATTTGAGACGCGTTCCATAACAAACGAGAACCTATTAATTAAGCCATCATTTCTTCACATAAAAATAAGATGGAGGAGAGAACAATTTACAAGGAACTCCAACAAAAGAAGAAAAAAAAAGAGTAAATGTATCACAGCCTCTAATATTAACGCCATCCAAGAAATATGAATGAAAACTTGTTAGGGATAAGAAAAATTTAAATTTTATGACTATTTTCTTTTTTTTCCCGTCGTTTAAAAAGAAAAACCTCTGTTTTATCTTAAGTGTGCATTCGCCGAGGAAAAATGCTAAAAACTGTTAAGAAGCAACATATTCACCGTTTTTACACAAACTATCTGTGAGGATTAAGCTGTCATATTGAACAGCATGTCTTCGATATCTTCAGCTTGAGAAAACATTCTTTTTAGTTTCAGCTGATTTGCTTCTCATTCTCTCCAAGGGGGAATTCTTATTCTTTTAGATTCTTAGTTCTTTTCTACTAAATTCGATAATGTCTTAATTCTTCGAGTTTTTTCCCAAGGAAAAAACACGTTTACGGATTACCCGTACTTACATCATTAATTTGTATTTAGTCCAGCACTGAATATAAATGAGCTTTGACACGTGCATTGAGTTTTTATTAACGAATCGAATCCGTTTCTTGTACATTGAGCTATTTTTTAAATTTAGTTTTTAATCGAAAATCAATATTTGAACAATTTAATATCAGATGCGTTGTAGCCATTGTACTGAATCTACTACTGTTCTGAAAGCAGGGCCACAGTTCTTTAATTTGATATTATCTCACCTATAACTATAGGAATACAAATACAAAATGTGAAGTTGCAACAGGTACATCGCCCAACGAATAATATTTCAAAAGAAGATTATTTTTGTGATAAGAAGCTGGTTGTGGTATTTCTTTTCTTCAGGAATAAATAGATGGCGCGCAAGATGCGTCATATAGATATATATTTCCCAGAAGTGCTCCAATTATCTGAGATGTGGCCAACTATTATATTATATGTTATATGGACTACTGCATGGGCATGTGAACTATACGCCATCATCCGGATTTGCTAATTCAACAAACTTGCGTAACCTACCGCGTCTTCCCTGATCACAGGATTTTAAAAGTTTTGGGGTAGTTGCTGTAGCTGCTCGGAAGGTTCATTTAGATTTTGAGACTTTTGGGATGGTTCATACAAATTTTGGAATCCTTAGGATGGTTCAAAGATTTAGGAATCTTTGGGGAAAAGTACGTAAAGATTTTGGAATGTTGGTGAAATATGATACAGATTCTAGAATTGTTCATACACATTTTGAATATGATCATTTTTCATACAGGTTAGAGAAGTTCATGCACATTTTTGAGAGCTGAGCATACATATTTTATGTATTTCTGTCTCCATCTGAGTCAATAGTTTAAAGAACACAGTATTTTTTAGCAATTTTTTGGGGTAAAAACTATCACTTCAAAATTTTGCTAAATCAAAATTTGCAGTTCTTGTGATACTACCAACACGGGCGCGTGCGTTCTTGAATCCTCCAGTTAAAATCCCATTGGTGGTCTTCTTGAGTTCCCAAAATCGGTATACACCTTTCTCAAGAATATGTATGCGCCTTTCTACACTACACCATAAAGGACCCCCTTGCTCTGTCCCCATGAGCGAAATGAACTGGTCCTTTCTCACACATTTCAAAATCTGCATGAACCAACCCCAAGGCCACACAAAATCTGTATGAACCGTCTCCAAGATTCCAAAACCTGTACGCACTAGCCCCAAGATTCTAAACTCTTGATTTTTAAATCACTTTCCTCAGGATTCGCCATTCTGTACGCACCTTCCCCAAAATTACAAAAATCGTATGCCCTTTCCCCAATATCCCAAAATATACATGCACATTGTTTAATATTCAAAAATATGTATGCACATTTCTCTAGATTCCAAAATTGGTATGCTGGTATGCACGTTCTGTAATACTCAAAAATATGTATGCACATTCTTCTAGATCAGTGGTTCTTAACTGGGAGTGGGGGAGAGCATTTTTGGTGGTGCGAGATGGAAAAAAAATTACACGTTTTTCAGATATTCAGGAATATTGAAATGAAGATAAAAATTGAATTTTTCAATTCTTAAAATAATATGAATCCAAATATATGAATATTTCGACACTCCATCTGTTGGATTTCGATCTCAGAAATGTGTCCCGCGAAATTCACGTTCTTAACACCTCATGTTATTAGCAAGTGTTGCTCAGATTGGATACTTTCGTGAACACATGGCTCAAGAAAAACGTCTAAACATTGAGATTTGACTGTTTTATGTATTATTTATCGTTGGAAACAAATAAATAAACTGAATTTGAAAAAAAAATTAAAAAAAAAATGCAGCCAAGTGTCAAAAAAAAACTGATTAGTAGTTGTTGCTGCTTTAATCAATAAATGAAGAACTATTCAGTGAATCTTTCTTACGAATGTTAAAAAATAGTAACTTTTTTCAGTTTCGTTTTTGAATTAATTTAAAAAGAAGCAAAAATTCAATATTAGCCATAGTCGAAAAAGACATTCGACAAAACGACAATAATAAGTAAATGAATTGATTTATAATTAATATAATTAGTTATAGGAAAAAACTAAATTTTACAGCAGAAAAAAAACGCATTATCCAGAAGCGTGCAGGCTGGTAATTCCAATTGCACTGGGGGTGCGAGAGGCAAAGAGGTTAAGAACCATTGCTGTAGATTTCAAAATCTGGTTGCACAATCTTTAACATTCAAAAATACTTATACACATTTCTCTAAAATTCAAAATCTACATGAACCGTCCCAGATATTCCAAATTCTGTGTGTATTTTTCTCAAGATTCCAAAATCTGTATGGACCTTAACAAGGATTCCAAAATCTGTATGAACCTTAACAAAGATTCCAAAATCTGTATGAACCTTAACAAAGATTCCAAAATCTGTATGAACCTTAACAAAGATTCCAAAATCTGTATGAACCTTAACAAAGATTACAAAATCTGTATGAACCTTAACAAAGATTACAAAATCTGTATGAACCTTAACAAAGATTCCAAATTCTGTGTGTATTTTCCTCAAGATTCCAAATTTTGTGTGTATTTCCCTCAAGATTCCAAAATCTGTATGAACCTTAACAAAGATTCCAAAATCTGTATGAACCTTAACAAAGATTCCAAAATCTGTATGAACCTTAACAAAGATTCCAAAATCTGTATGAACATTAACAAAGATTCCAAAATCTGTATGAACATTAACAAAGATTCCAAATTCTGTGTGTACTTTCCTCAAGATTCCAAAATCTGTATGAACCTTAACAAAGATTACAAAATCTGTATGAACCTTAACAAAGATTACAAAATCTGTATGAACCTTAACAAAGATTACAAAATCTGTATGAACCTTAACAAAGATTACAAAATCTGTATGAACCTTAACAAAGATTACAAAATCTGTATGAACCTTAACAAAGATTCCAAAATCTGTATGAACATTAACAAAGATTCCAAAATCTGTATGAACCTTAACAAAGATTACAAAATCTGTATGAACCTTAACAAAGATTACAAAATCTGTATGAACCTTAACAAAGATTACAAAATCTGTATGAACCTTAACAAAGATTACAAAATCTGTATGAACCTTAACAAAGATTACAAAATCTGTATGAACCTTAACAAAGATTACAAAATCTGTATGAACCTTAACAAAGATTACAAAATCTGTATGAACCTTAACAAAGATTACAAAATCTGTATGAACCTTAACAAAGATTACAAAATCTGTATGAACCTTAACAAAGATTACAAAATCTGTATGAACCTTAACAAAGATTACAAAATCTGTATGAACCTTAACAAAGATTACAAAATCTGTATGAACCTTAACAAAGATTCCAAAATCTGTATGAACCTTAACAAAGATTCCAAAATCTGTATGAACCTTAACAAAGATTCCAAAATCTGTATGAACCTTAACAAAGATTCCAAAATCTGTATGAACCTTAACAAAGATTACAAAATCTGTATGAACCTTAACAAATATTACAAAATCTGTATGAACCTTAACAAAGATTACAAAATCTGTATGAACCTTAACAAAGATTCCAAAATCTGTATGAACCTTCCCCGAGGATTCCAAAACTATCTATGCAGTTTCCTCCAGATTCCAGAACGTGAATGAACCAGAACTTTTCCAAAATTTCCAAATCTGCACTTTACCAGCATCTTTGAAGTTGGTGCCCTTGGATAAAAAACACAAAATCTATTTACAACTCAGATTTGAAAATTCTGAAAGAAAAAAGCTCGAAACCTTCCTCGGGAATCTTCGAAGACTCCTTACATGCACGCGCATCATATTTTGACAGTCTTTGTCCTCCTTACTTAAGAAAAAGATTCGAATGCTGTGGGAAAAGGGAAAAAGTTATAACATAAAAATGTTGAAATACACTGCTTCGAAAGTGTAAAATATTGCTTTTTCAAAGCTTTCGAGAAAAAAAAAAAATCCTTAAATAAAATGAAATCCCCTGGATCAAAGCTACAGCTTCCCCCAAAAATCAGTGGTATTTCTCATCATGTTTTAGTAATATCTGTAATTTGACATTCTCGAGTCCGGCAAGATCCACATTTTAGAAATTCTAAATAAGATTCGACATCTGTCATAAAATTCCACTACCACGGTAAGTTGTTTATGGTCAATACGTATATATTTAGGAGGGGATCGGTTTTTATACATGTATATCAAGAGGGCAGAATTATTTATGACCTGCCAAACGAATCCAAAAACTTTTTGAAATCCAAGCCGTGACCCTTCGGATATCTCGTTTTTCCTGATACCATTCTAAAGTAATTTTTTATGTCCATGACATATTCATAACCATATGAGAGATGAAGCAAGGGCCATGTATCAAGTGGATTTTTTAACCCAAGAAATATATTCCTTGAGAGATGAATACTTCTGTAAATATTTTATAACATAATATTTACCCGAAATCTTATATCATAATATTTACCCAGGATTTTATACCATAATATTTAGAAGAAATTTCACATAATAATATTTACAGGACGTTTTTTGTCATAGAAAACTTGTGAAATTTACCTAGAATTTATTAAGTCAATTGCTAATGCCGGATTGTACATGGTTTTGCAGAACGCCACGAGTAATGTCGAGAAGGAATAAAAATTCCAATTTTAATTCTCAATTTGAAGCAACATACGAAATATAATCAGAAAAAAGAGGCTATGATAGTCTCCCAGTGTTTCCCCAACATTTTTCATGGCACAGACCTTCTGTATTGAAGGTGAATGGTCCACGTATCCCGTTTCAGCGAAGGTTAATTCAAGCAAATCCCATGAAATTCAAAATGTATTGTTTTTTGTGTTATTTACACATCTTAAAAAAAATTGAAGCAATAAATTACGATTTCATAGCACAGAATGCTTCATTCATGCACTGGTAGAAACTGAAAATTATCCCGCGCTGATCCCTTATAAAGAACTTACGGAATCTGAAAGATCCGCGGACCACAGGTTGAAGCATGCTGGAGCAACACCCGTAAAATAAAATAAATGTAGAAATTTGAAATTTTCATTCGGCTGCAAACAAAAATACAAATTACCGGGAAATAAATCAGTAGATATGGTGGATGCATATCCTATAAGATAGCTTCAACGCATGACCCGCGGGCCACGTTTGGCTCTCGGAGTTTTTTTGTCGCCGATCATTTTCAGAAAATGTTTGAAAAGATTGAGAAAACGAATTCTAGAAAAAGTAATGAAAAAATATAACTCTACAATGAATGAAGGAATGAAAGAAATAGAGGAGAGAGTTCTAGAATGAATGAAAAATGAATAATTCACAAACAAATTATTGAAAACTCAGAATTTAGAAAAGAAATAATTACAGAATTGAATGAAAATTCAGATTTACTGAAAGAAATAATTTTTGAATTTGTGAGTCAAATAATTTCAGAATAAGTGAAAAAAAATATTTTATAAATCAATGAGAGAAATAATTTCGTAATTTCTAATTGAAATTATTTAACAATGAATAAAATAATAATTCCATAATTATTGAAAGAAATTATTTCTAGATAAATTCAGGAAGAAAAAAAATTTTTTTTTCCGAGAAAAGTCATAATAATCACCTAATAAAACCTACATGGAAAGGGCTATTCTAGGGTAAAAGCCATAATAACAAGCTCAAAATTAATTAATTTAATTAGTAATTAATCGAAAACGTTTCAGAATTATTGATAAAAATATCTCACAACTAATTAATCAAAACTGATTATTGTAAAAGAAATAAATTCAGAATAAGTGAAAGTGTCCAATTGTTTTTGTCCCTGTTCATTCATTTTGGAGGCCCCCATTGGTCACTACTATAACGATGTCGCTAAATTACATGAGTTTGTGACCCGCGGGGTTCATGGGAAGTTTGAATTAGGCCCGCCGTGTTTATTATATATCTGGATGTTAGAAATAAAATATTCGTTTCTAAGAATTTCGATTTTTTTTCGAACAAATTAATCCAGTTATGGATGATTTTTTATCGGCAAACGATTCACATTGCCACGCTATTGTGAGTATTTTGAGGGAAAGGTGTATAGCGTCTCTGTGGTATAATGGTAAATAAGTTTGCTCGGTTCACAAACATATTTACCATTACAACAGAGCACAGTTTTTCACCATGTTAAAAGATGTGGGGGGGGGGGTCCCTTAATAAGTATTCCCTTGACGTGTATAACGATGTGGCACCGTTTAATGACCCATGCAATAAGGGGAAAAAAGTGACTTCCACTCCATCTTAGGGGCCATTCAAGTATTACGTAAGCAGATTTTCAGCGATTTTTGACCCCCCCACCCTTGTCAGAAAAATTCAGAAAAACACTGACCCCGCCCCCCCCCCCCGTCGCCCCTGTCAGCAAAATTTCGTCAGCAGCTTAGAATATTTCATACCTTCAAAAAGGGGTGGTTGATGACGTAAGAAACCTTCAAACCCAGCTCCCCCTTTGTCATCGAAAGTAAGCAAATCCGAAACCCCTTCCCCCCTCGATGCTGACATAATACTTGAATGACCCCTTATTGTATAGGCCTTTTGGGTAATATGAAATACGGATTTTATTTTTTTCGATTATTTCAATTCGAAACATGTCAAAAACCTGAAATCTGTATTTCTATAAAATTTTGTTTTTTGTCTTTGCACTCAAAAGTACAGTATAACTTATTTAAAAGGGATATTATATAACCATGCAAAAATAAATTAAAAAAAATCATTTTCTCCGGGAACTATGGAATATAGTCGGGTAATATGTAATATTGGGGGTTCAAAATGAAGAAAACTAATTCGAATTGATCAAAGACAAGATTTAATGAGTCTGTGGAAATGAGGAATAAAAATTTCATAGTTTGTTTTTGTAGTTGATGTAGTCCCAGTCTATTTGCAAGAGTCACAAATGCAGCCTTCCTATTCTGCCCCCAAAACAGTTGGACCCACACAGTGAGCAGGACACACATCACTTCTAGACACCTTTCCTCTTCTGTTTTACTAAACTTTCTATCTTGAAGAGATATTCTAGTCCAACTCAGATAAAACTTATAATATTCCATATTACCCCGTGAAAAACTAGCGTTTTATCTGAACGGAAAGAATCGCTATCTAAAAATAAACACAACACAATAAACTACAACACTTGTGATGCACATTGTGCTCAGTTTCAAATTATTGGGCACATTTTCAATAACTAGTAAACACTTCTGAAAACTTGCCTAAGTAAATTTCTGGAAAAGTTGGAAAACAAATATTCTCCTATATCATCCGTGATTGTGTTGACAACTGAGCGAATCAACTTGTGATGACAGTGGCAATTGAGCTCACCACCATAGGATGATCTTGAAGTTCTTTATCACTCTTCCCTTCGGAGGCCAGACCTGAAGGCAGGGAGAACTTTGTATATACAAGGTGATTACATTTAAAGTTCTCGTATTCTGAGTAGTTTTTCCTCAAAAGACTAATCATCCGAATAGAGCAAAATTTTTAGGATATCTTAATGAACCTATGGGAGAAAGCGAGTTATGAAATGGAAAACAGTTCAATTTTCAACCGCCAGGTGAAAAAGGGAAGTTTTTTTTATTGAATTTTCCTTTTCTCCCATAGACCATATAGCGTATACGTCTTCCAGAAACGGCACAACGTAAGTCGGAGTAGTGTCATTACACTGAAACTGCTCAGACCTATGTAACGCCCGTTCTCATAGGAGTAATCCATTATAACTTGGTATATAATAATCACCATCCTATGGTGTTCCATGAGGGAAGAGCTTAGGCAATTTTGTTCATTGCTCTGACACCAAATAGTATAACTTGAATTGTGGATCATGTAATTCACATGTTATACTGCTTGGCATCAGAGCAATTAGTGTGACATGGATTACATGATCCACGAACTTGGTATATACGATATATCATAGTTTCCCAAGCTTTTTGTTCCATTGCCCTCGTTATTTAGAAATTGTTTTCTGCCATCGTCCCCAGACTCAAGTGAAGCCACACGATCCTATGTTATACTCACAGCCTCTATCCCCCCCCCCCCCGGGCCATTACATCGCCCACCAGGGGAGGATATTGCCCACTTTGGGAAACAGTGCTATACATGGACCACAGGAAAATGCAAAATGCAATAAAAAAGCGCCACTTTTTCACCTAGTGGTCGAAATTCGAACTATGTTTTTTATTTCATACATCTATCTCTCTCATGATCTCATTAAGATACCCTAAAAATTTAGCTGCATTCGGATAAGAAGTGTTCGAGAAAAACAACTCATAATACACGAAAACTTTAATTACAATCACCCTGCATATTCCATATCACCCGGGTCCATTCATTATATTTTCCGAATATACTGTACACGTATAATCCAGAAAATATATAATAACAGATATTATTTTTCGAAAAAATCCAATTTAAAAAGAATAATAATTTCGAAATAACCAAACACATATCTCAAGATGGAATTTTTGTTTGTCCTTATCTGTGCAAAAAAGATATATTCAGTCCTCATTCTTATCTTTTCCACTCTCCAGAATTGGAATTTCCATTTCTTTCATGCAAATGGAATACTAAAAGATCAGAAAGGAGAAATGTTAATGTTTGTAGATATCGATGGGAGGGAGACATAGACAAGGAAAGATACATAACCAGAATAAAAAGATACTCTTATATAGATAGATACCAGTACAAAAAAAAAATAAGAAATGGAAAGGAACAGCTGTTTCAAAGTGTTCTTTTAAGCGATTGTCCTGGAGAAAAGGTTGAATGTTCTCTCTGGAGTGTCCTATTTTTATTTATTTGTCTCCAGTTTTTTTTTTTTTTTAAGTTCAAACTTTTGACTTTGAAACTCCATCCATCCACTTGAACTTTAAGAAGGCAACAACTTCACTCTTGTTCTATCACAAGCCATTGTGCACAGCCGTTTTCTTCACTGTATACAACCGGAAAAGAATTCGCGATTGCGCTTTTAAAAAAAATGTAATAATAATAATAAAAGAGGAAAAATTCGAGCATTTGTATGTATATATATATATATATTTTTTTTTTGTTTCTTGCTAAAGTCATTCGTATGATAATGCGATGGACTGTCGATTTTTGTGTCGTGGTTCCTAAATATATATGTTACCGGAAAAATATGTGATAAATCCGGTTTGTATACATAATAAACGGTTCATCATGCATCATTGCCGAATATTAAGTTTGATGGATTTCTTTGAATGTTACATTTTTGACGGCGATTATGCATGATATCCAAACGTCGTTGGTAAGTGTGTCATAAACTTCTTTAAATTATATACTTTTACAGGCGATAATGCGTAATACCCAAGCTTCGTTGGTAAATTTGTATAAATTAATCACTTTTACTAGTGATTATGCATAGTTACCCAAGCGTTGGTGGTTAATTCAATAAGTGCAAAAAAATAATCACTTTTACCGGTGATTATGATACCCAAGCGTCGCGTCCTTGGTAAATATTGATCAATTGTTCTCCTTATACATGATAATCCATACATGTATTGCATCATCATATCGAAGTACGATCGAAAAATTTGTTATCATTATATCAGGGGTCTGACTATATTCATCACATATAACCTACATGATTGATTTGGGGGGGGGGGATAAAAGAGGGGGCCCTACTAGACTCATTTGGGGGCTGCTGGAGACGAAAGAAGCTACGAGTATAACATAGGATCCAATTGTATCGTATGAGTCGGGGGCGATGAGAGAAAAAAATCTGAAAGAAGGTGGCGATGAAACAAAAAAAGTTTGAAAAATTTTGATTTAAACTATAATTTACTATTCCATGATAACAATTGTACTATTAGTTCCAATTGTAACCGTTTATGTCTAGAATAGGTTGCTACAATTAAATACCTCGACATATACATTGATCGCAATCTTAAATGGAAGAGTCTCTCATGTCAAATATTTGCAAAAAAGGCTTCGTCTTGTAATTTATGAATTTTATTATCTTAAACACCTCATTGAAATCAGTATATTTTCATAGTGTTTATTGCTCCCTGTTTCACTCTCACCTAACATATGGCCTAACTGCTTGGGTTTCTGGCCACCTTCAAATCTTTTTCCTATAATTAGCCTCCACAGAAGAATAAGTGAAATCATCACAATTGATTTCACAACATTATCAATGCAACGCCATCGACATCTTGCAATGCTTACTATACGTCAATTGTATTTCTTTAAATCTATCATCTTTCACATTTAAAGGTAAATTTTATTACTTTCGAATGCATCCCGATCTTCAAATAGACTGTAAATAATTTGTATTCACTACCATAACACTTTGTATTACACATTGTATTACACACTTTTGAAGAAAAAACATTTTACCTATCTCACCCTAAAATTCTACAATACAATACCACCAGAAATCATTCGCACAGTGCTAGATTGTCATCCTTTAAAAAACGTATCGAACAATACTTAACCTTATTTGATGGTATAGACATTTGTTCTAATGCCTCGCTCTGGCTTGCTCGTGTAATTTTTTTTTAACGTAATAGTTCAATTTATTTAAATGCTGCACCCTGTTTTCAGTTTTTTTTCTAATACGCGGAATGTTTAAAATTTTATTTGATGCACAATGTGGGAATTTTCCATTCAAAAACATTCGTTGTATACACAAAATTCTCACACACACACAGTAACTTTTTGATTAATTGAGAGAGGCTTAGGCTGGGCATGGGAGCCAACTGAAACATCGATCTGGTACTACTTTCGGCAGGCGTGGGACTAAATCAAGTCCAAGTGGCCATGTAAAGATTACACTAGCTTAGCATGACGAACAAGGAAATCATTCAATCTGGTAACTATAGTAAATATTTTTACGTAATTCGCCCAATTTAATGATTTTTGTTATGATTACGTTTTTTTTTTTGGCAAATAAATTTCCCTAAAATGACACTTAATTTTATATTTGTGAATCGTCTCTATTAACCGAGGATCTCATCACCGTTGGGACCCCGAACCCATTATCCCGGTAAATCGAGGCTCCACTGTGTATTACTGAACCAATCACCAAACACATCCTTCTATCTTTAGCCCTGCACCGAAAATAGAGAGCTCTGAAAGACTGCCACGCGCAAGATAGTGGGAGGGAAGAGAATGACCAACGGTCTAATGACAGTTCTTGACACAGTTTATCAAACGATGCCAAAGAGGAACGTCTTCCTCACGGTTATATCCGTTCGCGAATATGGCCATCTAGACTACACACTATGAAAGTATGTGTTTCGCCCTTCTTCCTGTACTTAAAGCGTGATATGCGATAAATAATGGTTATCCGGGATCCATCTAACCAACAGAAAGCTTTCCTTCTCACATCGGTGCTTTCCCACTATATCCGAAATATAGCCAGGGCACATCTCTTCTCCCGTTATCTCGGATAATCATCACCATCACTATCCTCCAACAGCTCGTTCCGTCCAAACCTCCCCTGAGTTTCTACCTTCCGCGTTCGATGGCGTCCACAAATCATTGCATCTCATTCAGGATCCTGTCCATTCCGGTGGTGGACAATCGCCTACCCCGGGACACTAGAGTAGGAGGAGGTGGTAGAAGAGTTGTTTCGTCCACGTCAAACACCGGAATGGATTGTAACGGCTTGAGATGGTTTTCGGGGGTGAAGTATAACTCTGTAGATGTGTATACGGTCTTTAATGCGCGCTGTCCTTTATGGAATGATATTAACGATGGTTTTCTTGGGCAAATCTATAAATATTATTAGTCGTAGGACATTCCAAATGATCCATTGAATCGTTCTTCTCACGCACTGGTGTATTAAATCTTTGCTGTTGTTTCATATACCTGAAAATGATAGCAGACGGATGTAATAAAATTGCTCAATTATTTTACGGTCTCCCAGTGTAGAAATGCTTGTATCCCGGCGATTTCTGGATTTCTTCCGAAACCACATTATAAAATACATATTTTTATAACGGCTTCAAGATTTTTATATTGTCCTCATATATTTATTATTTATGGACGTTTAAATAAAAGTATTGGATGTTTTTATTAAGAATTTACTATGGCGATAAATATTTTTGAATTGTGTGTTCCAAATCGTATCAAAGCAATTCAATTGTACTTGAAACAGTGATGAACACAAATCCATGACCAGTTTCAAAATTGTAGTTCAATCACCCTTGTTCTATATAATCACAAATATAATATATATTTTTGCATTTATATTACCGTGAATTCATAGCCTCTTTAAGCATGTGCGTGCCTATTGCATACCTCTATATAAGGGTATCCACCTCTGTTTTAAAGATCAAAATGCTTGTCTCGAGACTATCTCGAATCTGAAGGTACTCACACATTGTCACCCTGTACACATATGAGGCTTTACCGCTGATTGCGGTAAAATTTCAGGTTATGCATACTTACTTGGTCATAAAGCATACTTACCGTCTTAGTAAGTTTGATAAATTTATCACTTTCACCGGCGAGTATGCATAATACCCAGGCGTCGTTTGGTAAGTTTGATAAATACTGAAAACATTATCACTTAAAACTGGCGACTATGAATACTTTTACCAAATGTTGTAGGGAAATTTCACAAATACTCGAAATTTATCGCCTTTATCTCTGATTATGCATAATCTGTGCTTTATCTGTGATTTTGGTAAATTTGATAAATATGGAAAAAAAATGCAAATAAGCCTAGTATGTGCTATACATAGTCATGCTCCGATATATTAATATAACACGACCCGAATACATCAATATAGTCGAAAAAGATATAATGATAACAAATTTCGCGATGGAACCCCGATATGATGATACAGTACATGCATGAACTACCACATATACTATATCATATACAGTAGAACCTCTCGATAACGGACACTCATGAGACGAAAAATTTTGTCCGCTAACGGGTGTGTCCACTATTGGGCAGGTACGATTTATAACACAACCTCGTTTATACGACTTCCACATTTATACGACGTTTGTCTTCGGTCGATATTGGTTCCTATATGTTACTGCGGGTAAAAGTGAAACACCCGTAGTTCTGCATAATTATCAATCATCTCGATGAGGAAAGTTTGATTAAATTTCACAACATTTATCACTTTTACCGGTGATTATGACTAACTTTTCTTCTTCTTCATGATGCTTTTCGAATTGACGTCATAATCATCATCGGCATCACTTTGAGGGACAAACACTAGATGATCCCCATAGAGATCAATGTTAAAATCGCAAATTTTAACACAGAAATGCAGAAATTTAGCGTGGGTTTCCGCCACATAAATAATTTTGAAAATTTAATCGAATTTTTAGTTTTCCAAATATCGAGTTCACTTAGAGATACGAAGCCCAGAAAATTAAATATAAAATAATGAGCCAGACCCACTTTTGAGGTGGATATTCATGCAATAACACATTGATTTAAACTTTATATTTATATCTTTTCCAGCACGAAAATGAAAATTAATGTCTTCGTATTGCCTTATAACATCCAATTGCAACAATCCATATAGTTTAGGATGTTTTGAAATTAATTATGGGCCTAATAAATTACATTGAAGAAATTTCGCAGTATTCATCAATCATTTTTTGAAGCAAAAACAGGCAGATCAATAACTTAAACTTAAGAAAAAATTCGAAATATCTAGCTCCCATTAAAAAGAACAAAAAAAAACCAATTCCTTTCTGTTCCTTTAATTTGAGTCGTAATAATTTCTCCTTAATTTATTAATTATTAAATTAATCCTTAATTTTCTTGAGTCGCACAGGAAGTCGCCATATTGGTTGCCTTGTATGTCCCTCAAGAAAGAGGGAAATATCACGTGATCCAAAAAGCCCCATTAATTATTTCTACACGTACATGGTACGTGCACGTATTTTGCAACAAAAGTTAAATTAAGTAATAAGTGTGAAGAATAAATAAACGTTCATAACAACTATCAGTCAGTTACGTTGGCTTTCTTCACACGTATCAACAATGTGCAAACAAAACTAACATTACCATTCGGAATCACCGTTCTGGACGATAGTTCCTGATTCAGTTAATCAAATAATTGATTACCGGGTACTCATATTTACCAATATGAGCTTGGGGTGATACATAATCACCGTTGGATATGATAAATTCTCGATTTGTGAACAAAAATTAATAAATTAGAGGTTGAAAAAAAATTAGTTTGTCTAACTTTACTCTCCGCTATTGAGAGTGTCCGCTAACGGGGAGAGAAATACATTGAAGTCCTATTCCATGGGACCGGGGATACGAAAAGTATCTGTTAACGGAACTTATCCGCTAACGGGGAGTGTCCGTTAAGGGAGGTTCTACTATAGTACGATTTATTATGCTTACCAACGACGCTTGAGTATGATTCATAATCGCCGGTAAAAGTGATTACTTTAGGGCACAATTCTCAATCGCCCTTTTCAGTATATAATTTCTATGACGGAGCCCTGTTTGACTCGAGGAGCCCTTTTTTGCACATAGTTTTTAAGGCAGAACCTTGTAGGCCTCTTTTATTTATTTGACTATCAAATTTACCAATTTTTTTTTTTTTTCGTCGAGTCACCGCGGAGCACCGGTTGAGAACCGCTGCTTTAGGAAAATGTGCCGAATATACCAACGACGCTTGGGTACTATGCATAACCGTCGGTAAAAGTTATAAATTTAAACAAATTTATCAAACTTATCAAAATGCTTGGTAAGTATTCATAACAACCGCATTCGTCACATTTACAGTTACATACACACATTACTCTAAAGCTCAATACTTATTTTTAAAATAACAATACCGATTTTTTTCAGGGTATGCCGTCGTATCATTCAAAACGCGACATGAATGATAACAAAGATAACTATTGCAGTTCCTCCGTAAACGATCAGATGACGTTATCTGTTAGTAAAATCGCAATCTAGAAGAAAACAAAAACAAAAGACATACATTTGTCTTTCTTCTTTGAAGAGTGTGCGACTATTAGAGTTTTATATGATTATTTCCGTTCGCTTGGCACGTTTTCGGGAAAAAAGAATCCACACACACACACACACACACAGACATTCAAAATTTTCCAGCATACGGAGAAAACTGGAGAATATCCAAGTGAGGAGCGATGTTGCCACATTCATCCTCTCGCGCTCACTCTTCTTTCGCTCTATCTTCTTCTTTTTTTTGTTAAACCAATCATTTTAAGCGGCAACATTGCCGAAACAACCAACTTACCATTCGGAAGAAAAGCGATTCCGAGTTTTAAGAGAGATAACGGAAAAGCACTTTAGAGATATCCCCACTTTACGCTGGCGGATTTAGATGCCTTGCCATGAATCCCATTGACACTGCTTGTTCGGAAAGAGGTGATAAGCTTAAGTTTCGGTATCTCCAAGTACTACTACGTATATTTACTCGAGCGAGAGCGAGCAAATGTGCCTATGTCTCTCTCTCTCTCTCTCTCTCTCTCTCTCTCTCTTACTTTTTCTCATTCTATTTCGGGAATATGTTTAGGATTTATCTTTTATATTTATTTGTATTTCTTTTATTATAAATACACTTTTGTATGTTTGCATAGGATTCTAAATATAGATGTATTTTTATTTTTATGTCATGCTATTTGAATGAAATACTCGCCCGTGGATAAATGTAAAAGAGAAAAATAAGCGTTTTGGTTATTATGAGGTGTGTGTGTGCATTGGAGCTATTTCGAGAAGTGATTTTTCCCACTTTATTCAAGATGGTTCAAGAGTTTGAATTGGTTACGTTTTTATTGAAGTGAATAAACTTTAATATTAAACAGACTTTTTAGTTTGAAGAAATGTAGAAATTATATTTCGTGAACTAAAATTTTTGTTATCTTTATACAGGGTGATTTAGAAAAGATGGGAAAAACTGTAAAAGAATGCTTGGTCTAACATGAAACGCTGGCGCGTTTCGAAACGGCCGCTCCGCAAATGTTAAAACGGCATTCCTGTTGAAATTTATCGGGAGAAAAAGAACAACGTGCATGCAAATGTAACCAAGGGAAGAAAGAAACCGTATGCAAATCTGCGTCGCAGTGAATAAGGGGAGCGGCCGCCAGATATGTGAAGTTATTCCAACGTGCGTACGTAGAAGTAGTTACGTTCTACAGGTCCAGTGGCATGTTCGATCACTGGGAAGCGATATGCATTGCTGTTACAGAACGAAATTGTTGAGGCTCTGCAAGCAAGTCATTGCCTTGCAAACACAATCTTTATGCAAGGGGAGCTCCTCCACACATTGCAGTGCGTATTAAGAATGTTTTTAAAACACATTTTACAGAGGAACGTGTCATCAGCCGGCACCTCCCTAATCTATGACCTTCCCGATCCCCAGACATTAATTCATGCGATTTTTGGCTTTGGGGGGCATTTGAAACGTCTGGTAAGTCGTGAGAATCCAAGAACTTTACCTGACCTTAAAGGCAGCATTTCACGCCACGTGCTGAACCTTTCCCCGCCCACACTTCGGTCAGTTGTGGAGCATGCCAGCCATCTTGTGATTTAACATGGTATCTGGAAATGATGGTCATCATTCATGTGGAACATGTTTTGTTGCAGTAAGAATTCTGTGGTGTTTGGCCAGAACATGATATCTCTAAAAAAAAATGTCTTTTTGATCTAAAAGTAAGTTTTGCTAATTATAACTAATTAGAAGCGAGATAAATGAGCAAATACGTGCCTACTGCTAAGCAGGATACTGATGTATGATATTTTCATTTGTATTTGTGTGTATGCTTTAATTTTGATTTTTAAATGACAATGAAAATGTTTATATCTCAAAAATGTGATTTTAGAGTTATCATGTTCTGACTTAACACTACAGAATTGTAGATGTGTTTAACAATTGTTAAAATTTTAAACTTTTGCCTAAATGTGTCATTTCTTAATAAAACGTCCTCTAGTGGCGACATGCGCAACTAATTTTCCTAACTCTCCCGAAACAAATTCCCATCCACTTCATGAAGTCCTCCACAAAATTATTTGTGGTAAATGTAGTTTTCTGATGACTGGTTTTTCGCCTGTAGGGGACTTTTTTAAAATAGGGACTTTTAATTATGGACGCCCTGTATATAGTCCCAAACTCGAGTCTAGGGCTCGGCAACCCGGATGGTCACACGGTGCATCCCTGTATAAGGGGCATCAAATCAGTGGTAACAAAAATAACAACTGCAGAAAAATTTTGAAAAAAAAAATTGTCTGTAAAATCGAATCTATGAATGTATTGTACGTGATGATCCGAAAGGGAAAGCCTGAACTTTTAAGCGTCTAGCTCAGAAGACAGACTTTATTTCTTTCCTACCGAACACAATTCGGTTTATCGGCATAGACAATTTACTACCGGATGAGTTGTGCCGAAGGTGAACATTTGTACTTGACAGTTTGAGTGTTCATCTAATGTTGTGCATGAATTTTTATTGCTACCATCTATTTTTCTATGAGTGAAGTGTAGTGATTGGATATTTGTACCGTTGTATGTCTGTTGCTCTCTGTATTGAGAGATTTTTCAACTGGGAGATTACGTTAAAAAATCGTTTTCCTTTCAAGTGAACTTGTTTGTCAGTTGACAAACCAGTGACGTGATTGTATTTACATGACTATAATTATTATAAAGGTTTTAACTAAGTATAATTTAATATAATTCATATAAGTTATGGGAATAATCAAAATCATCCGTTTCATGAAAGAAGAAAAATTCAAGTGAACTTTGTTTTAAATATGACAAGGAGTAGCAATATCAGATTTCTGGCCAGCTGACTGGCAAAATGTGCACCTTGTTCCAAGGAATAAATTGTCAAACCACAATAAGAAAATTTCCCAACTGTGGCAAATACAGTCGTTTCAATATTGTCTCTTCCATGCACATATTACACTGTGATAACGCTTACTTTTTCTTGGAATGGGTCATGAATCAATGACCATTTGACGACTTCCTAATACGTACTCGAGCGTGAAAAAGGGTAAGAAACATAGCCCCAAGATTCGCAAAAGAACAATAATGTGTATTATGTAACTGAAAGGAATTCATAAGTAAATCATAAAGACTGGTCTTTGCTCATGACAGTTGTAATTAACACGTGCGAGTGCGCTTTATGGTTCTAATTATTATAAACGAGAAGTCACTATCAAGTTTTGCAATAATTAATTGCAACGACTATTTTCGTGATGCTAAGGCCGTTTTGCCGGCGGCAGACGTTACCTCTCTCTCTCTCTCTCAGTGCCAGTCCGAGTGACATTTCAGAAACAAATTGGCATTATTATGTTATTACGGCTATCCAAAGAGCTGTAGCTTATTAATCAGGGCGCGGCTCTCGTGCAGTCCCTTTTGCCTTTAATAATCGGCTGGTGTAAATGTATAATTCCCATTATTCAGTTCAGAATGTATGTAGAGCCGGGTCAGTCAGAGTGAGAGTGTGGACAAGAGTTCGTTCGTTCACAATTGCCGGCTGAATTCTCTCCGCGAGTTGTATGTGTGTAGTCAGTTGGTCTGTAGTTCCGGATATAGTTATAGTTTGTAACGCAAAACGGGGTCGTTACTCTGTATGAAATATTAATAAATGCATGGATATTTGTTGATGTAAAGTACACGATATCGCTTTCGTGTGATGAGTGAATCGTTCTCATGAATAATATACATATCGAACTCTCGGGGGGAAAAAATCCTTTCAGATATTCTTAAAAATATGTATTCCATCAAATTAGATGCATTTGGATATTTTTTTTCCATTAAATACGAGTAAATGTAATATTTTCAATGAAAACGGTGGTCAAACATTCGTGATACAATTAAAAAAAAATTATATAAAAACAATCACACCCGGAGTATGAAGCTTGCAATGGAATACTTTTCATGATTGTGAATTTTATTGTGAAAAATGTTCAAACGTTTTCCCATAGATGTACGATGTGTATGTGATTAACCATCAAATGCTCAATTTTTTTTTTGAACTGATGATTTTTTCCATAGCTAATGACAAGTATTGAAAAAGACGGAAAAATCATTAAAAAGTCTGTTTCGAATTGCACTGCTTACATAGAGTACAGCCTGAAAAATCACCCATAAAATAAATGTATTGAAGTAATATTACATTCGTATCTTAAATGCATTCTTTGGGATACAAAGTGTAGTAACAAAAAACTTTGGATTGCAAACTTCAAGGTAAAAGAAGAAATGTGAACAAAACTTTTTAGAAAATCTGTGAAATCACAGGCCCACATGCTCTGGAGCAGACAAAAATTTACCTTAATTGGGAAATTTACCAGTAAATTCAAAATTTAAAATGTGAAGAATTTTATGTGGAAACGGGATTTTGATTTTCTATCTTCAAATTGGCTTCAGCAATTGCAAACATTTATGCAACTACTAACCCATAGACCGCAACAGGGAAATTTCCCAGTGGCTGGAAAAAAATTCCCATAAAAAATATATTTTTCAAAAAATGTGAAATAATCATTATGTTTGTTTCAATCATTTCTTTCACAAACTCACAAAAAAATTCAATTAATTAATTCCTTTATTAATTCTGGAAATACTTTAAATGATTGTTCATTTATTTTCCTCGGTAATTCTGAAATAATTTCTATTTATTTCCTTTTCTTCTTTTATTCCTTATAGAAGTTTTTTCATTAATTCTGAATTTCCATAATTTCATAATAATTTGGAAAACATTTCTGTTTCATAACATTTTCTTAGAAATAAAAATTTTAGGCATATGTATTTTTTGAAATTATGTATGCTGCTTTTTCATGAAATCAAAAGCCTTGAAAATAGTTTGGGCCTCTATACTTATTCTGATGTTAATTTGCTAAAAATCACAACAATTTTCTTTCTTTCAAACCGAGCACAACTCGGGTCTATCACCATCTATGGGCGAGATCACAACAACTGGAGAACATCTGACGTCGAGCTTTATAGAAATTATTTTCCTCTAATTTGTGTGTGTGTGTGACCGTCTTTCGATGATTTTAGGATTTTTCTACAAATGGTCCGCTGATCACGGCAAAAAGCTCTGGTAGCCATACTTGACACGCGAGCCATGAGTTGAAGATCCCCGCTTTACAGCAATTCATTTTAGAGAAGACGAGGAGTTCTTAACGTTCAGGCTATGAAGGGGACTATTCTAAGTGCAAAATTATTCCTGCTATTGCTAAGTGTTTGTTAAGTCAACTGAAAAGCGTTACCCATACGCGGAATTCTGAACAGTTATTTAATTCTAAAAAAAAGGGATAAATACCTTTCTCAAATATATTTCTATCGTAAATCATGTAAATTAAGTGCAGGGTAGTTATAAATGAAGTGACACTATTCAGACGTATTCCGCACCCACTCTGATAGTGGTATTGTAATGAAACTTGGTATATATAGGACATGTATATAGTTTGGAGACCATGGGGACCAAAGATTCAATAAGAATATAGTTCAATTTTTGACAACCACATGAGAAAGTGACTCTTTTTTTCACCGCAGTTATCTTTTTCCCATGGTCCAAATAACGTATATGTCAAGTTCTAATGAAATACGTCCACCACAACGGGCGCAGTATAGTGTGAGTTGAATTATACTGATACTACTCAGACCTCAGACCAATGTAGCGCCCGTTGTGGTGGGCGTATTTAACTGAAACTTGGTGTGTGTGTATATATATATATACGTTATTTGAACTGTGAGAAAATGATAACTACGATTAAAAAGAGTCACTTTTTCACGTGGCTATCAGAAATTGAACTACATTTTTATTGAACCTATCTTTTCCCAATGGTTCGTATATCCTATATACTAAGTTTCATCAAAATACCTTCAACAGGATCGGTGCCACATACATCTGAGTAGAGCCAGTTTATTTATAACCACCCTGTATGTATTAAATGTTTCTATAATAGTTTTAAAATATATCATGAAATTTAATCTCATCCATTATGCATATCTTTAGTTATGATGACACTTTCCAATGGTCATACTTCTCTCTTAGATATTTTATATTTGACTTCTATAAATTTATAAAGTCAGTTATCGATGAAATATAATATGTATAATTCACCATGCACGAGCACACATTAACTCTGATTTTTTTCCTAAAATTTTTTCTTATTTTTCGTTTCATAGAATTTACGACACCGAATTTTCCTTAAAGAAATGTTTCTGATAAAACACATCGTTTGAGTTCACTTCTGAAATTTACTACGGCAATTTTTTTTCGCTAAAGTACCCTATAAATTTGCATCTTTATAATGGTTTCTATTATTATTACGGCATTATTCCAGGTTCAAAGGAAAAAAAGTATTTGAAAGAAAACTTTCTATCAGCTTTAAATGCAGGTGAACAAATAAATATACGCATGCACATACAGATAAATAATAAGTTAAGCATTATTAGATACTATACTGAAATACGAATTGGGAATATAATGATTGTTTTTTATTGAATATGTCTGTCGAATCAATATTGGAATTCTTAAAAAAATAGCTTTAAATTTCATAAGAAATATTAGTGCGATATCCATATAAATATTTCAAAGAAAGAATTGTCTTGTTTTTCGAAAATAATTGATTAAAACGATTGTTGATTAATAGTTTTTTTTATGTATCATTCACCATTTTAAAAGATTATATTTTACTCTTCTGAAATTCTTTCATACAATACATTAGGACTGATTCGCCATGTCGTATAATTGCAATCGTCAGATAATTGGAGGAATATATCATCAAATGAATTTTTCAAGTGTATAAATATTTAACTATAAGCTCAATTAATAATTTAACTATAAGTATTATTAATGAATAAAATAAATATAACTAGCATGAAAGTAAAAAATGATACAAATTTTTGAAGGGAAAAAACATCGAAATATCTTTTTATTGAGTTCTTCTCAGATGCAAGATTATTGTAAATTCTTTAATTTTGTACATCAGTGTGATAGACAATATACCGGATAACTCAGTGTATTGGACGATTGAGCGTAATTTCAGTCTGTGTCGACGTAAATAGGATAAAATTTGCATTTAGGCTATAATAATGGCATATGTAAAGAATCTCAAAAAAGCAATCATGCTATAAAACTGAAGATCTAAAATAAAATAAGTAGTAAAATTGAAAAATGAGTGATAAACCGAGTGGGTGTTGAAACAAAATGAAGAATGGAGTAGGTCTCGAATCATCAAAAAAGACGAACGGAGTGGGTCTGGAATTATCAGAATGACGAACCAAGTGGGACTTCAATCAGAGTGGTCGACCAAACGGAAAATCTAAGTTGGTCTTGGATAAAAGAATAATGGGCCCCGGTGGTCTTGAATCAGAGTAATGGGCTCCGGTGGTCTTGAATGAGAGTAATGGGCCAAAAGAGTCTTGAATTAAAGTAACTAGGACAATTGAGCCTTGAATTAAAGTAACTAGGACAATTGAGCCTTGAATTAAAGTAACTAGGACAATTGAGCCTTGAATTAAAGTAACTAGGACAATTGAGCCTTGAATTAAAGTAACTAGGACAATTGAGCCTTGAATTAAAGTAACTAGGACAATTGAGCCTTGAATTAAAGTAACTAGGACAATTGAGCCTTGAATTAAAGTAACTAGGACAATTGAGCCTTGAATTAAAGTAACTAGGACAATTGAGCCTTGAATTAAAGTAACTACGACAATTGAGTCTTGAGTCAAAATAATGGGAAAAGTGGGTGCTGAATTTAAATAATCAAACATGAATTTAATAATGGAATGGAAGTGAAGATCGTTAAAGTAATGGGCCAATTGAACATCGTTCAAGAAATGAGCCAAGTGGCTTTTGAATCAAAGTAACGGCACAAGTTTAGGTCGTGAATCAGAGTGGCAAACATAATGGACGTGATGGACTAAGCTGATGAACCAAGTGGATCATCGATCAAAATAAGAGACAAGGTTATCTTGAATCAAAGTAGTTGGTCGTGAGGTGGGGGGGGGGGGTCCTCAAACCACAGTGATTAAGCAAGTGGTTCATAAGTCAAATTAATGAGCTATTACTACTATACCAATTAAATCAACTTAAGTGGACGGCAAAAGAAGCAAAATGTATATAAAAAAAAATTTTATTCAATGATTTTATAGGTTTTCAAAA
This sequence comes from Pholcus phalangioides, assembly GCF_987345545.1. Lineage (NCBI taxonomy): Eukaryota > Metazoa > Arthropoda > Arachnida > Araneae > Pholcidae > Pholcus > Pholcus phalangioides. The sequence goes on from NW_028301595.1 coordinate 13,480,353, forward strand.
ACAGAAATAGACAAATTAACGCTGCGATGTTGCAGAAATAGGTGCGGTGGAGAAATTGTTGCAATCGGTAAGTTTCAGTGAAAATAGAAACATTTGGAGCAGAGACTTTATTAAAAAAATAATAATTTACTCTATGATTCCAATTGAGTCCTACATGATAATATTTGATACGCAGAACTACAACAATACCGATAACAAATTTTATGCACTAGACTAGTGGCTTTCACACTTTAAAACCTCATGGCTCCCTTGCTCAATCCACGCTTCAAGTGAGGCTCTCCAAAATAGTTTAGTAGATATTTTCACTTATATATATAACCACTTTAAAGTATAAAAGGCACGAAATCAATCTCCACGTCCCCACGACACCCATGCCTAAAATACCAGCGACGCCCCTAACAGCCGTGACTCACACTTTGAGAAACACCACTCTAGACCGTCGAAGAACGCTTCCAATAGAAAAGAAACAACTTTAAATGCTACATATAAATCAAACGAATATATTGCAATCTTTTCTCAATTTTCGTTTATCCATTAAAAACGCATGATTATTTTTTCCCTTCAAATTCTATTCAAAGTAGAAGAATGAAAGGAGATAGATAAATAAAGTTAATGACATAAATTCGGAAACATAAAAATAGCATAAAGACGCTTTTTAGTTTCAACAGTTTATTCAAAAAGTAATCATTCAAACGTTATAACTGATGACATTCACTCTCGAAAAAATTTTAAAAACTTTGTATATTAACAATTTTTTTTTCCTCCCCCAACGAAAATTATCTGATGAATTGTGCCAAAAATTTTAAAGGGAAAGCGAAAATAAAAGACTAAAAGTGGGAGAAAACGACAATGTGTTTGCTTTTAAAACATAATTTGTGAATAAAAAAAATTGGGAGTGAAGAAAGATGGCGGAGACACGCATTTTTATTTCTATCTTATTATTGTTGTTTTTCTTTCAGGAATTTCGATGAAAGATTGATGATCTCCACATCGATTGTTCTAGAGCAGACCATTTGTCACTGTCACTTGCAAAACTGAACAAATATGTTATGATGAACGAAAGCATAAAAAAAAAAGAGGTAGATTCTAAGGAGAAAATGAGTCTCGAGATGAAAACAATTCGTATAGTTTAATTACGAAACAAACAAGTTCCAAAGGTTCCCCGTGAAACGCTGTTACATAAATGTATTGAAGAATGTATCGCCGTCTAAATTTGTTTCAAGAGTTATCGAGTTATCAGTAATTTCTTTAAAATATGTAGTAGTTTGCAATATGTTTATGCATCTAAACAAACATGCTTGCGATATCTTTTCTTTTCTTTTAGACACGGCTTTGAAATTTGTTATCGGAAATAGCATCGATTTAACGTAATGATTAATTAGTCTATAGCACGAGTGGATATGGGGGGGGGGACGATGGGGTGATCGCCCCGTGATTTACCCAAGAGTAAAAAAAATGAGGGAAAAATGTATCTTTCCGGAAATATGAGTTGGTTCGACGGAGTTAATGGTGTCTGCTTCATGGCTTTATTCGCAGCTGAAGATGTCTGTCTGAGCAGTATTCGTTGCTGAAAATGTCTGCCTCGGCTTTACTCGCAGCTGAAGATGTCTGCCTCGGCTTCATTCACAGCTGATGATGCGAGCCTTCACTCAATTCGAAGCTGAAGGTGCCTGCCTTCACTCCATTCGCAGCCGAATATGTCAGTTCGATTTCATTCGCAGCTGACATTGTCCGCTCGATTTCATTCGCAGGTGAATATATCTGCTTCTGCTTCATCTTCATTCACAGTTGAATAATAAGAATAACAAGTTGAATAATAAGAATAACAAGTTGAATAATAAGAATAACAAGTTGAATAATAAGAATAACAAGTTGAATAATAAGAATAACAAGTTGAATAATAAGAATAACAAGTTGAATAATAAGAATAACAAGTTGAATAATAAGAATAACAAGTTGAATAATAAGAATAACAAGTTGAATAATAAGAATAACAAGTTGAATAATAAGAATAACAAGTTGAATAATAAGAATAACAAGTTGAATAATAAGAATAACAAGTTGAATAATAAGAATAACAAGTTGAATAATAAGAATAACAAGTTGAATAATAAGAATAACAAGTTGAATAATAAGAATAACAAGTTGAATAATAAGAATAACAAGTTGAATAATAAGAATAACAAGTTGAATAATAAGAATAACAAGTTGAATAATAAGAATAACCAACTTAATTCTAGGCTTAAGATGTCTGCCTCTACTCCATTCACCGCTGAAGATGTTTGCCTTTACTCCATTCACTACTGAAGTTGTCTGCCCCATCTCCATTCACTGCTGAAGATGTTTGCCTCTACTCCATTCGTACCTCGAGATATCGCCTTGGCTTCATTTGCAGCTGAAGACCTCGCCTCGGTCCACACGTGGACGTAGGTGTTGGGGGAGAGGGGCTCCAAGAGTGGAAAATGGGGGGGGGAATGTGCCTGTCATATAAAATATGAACGAAACTGAATAAAACCCCTCCCAGCCATCACCCCAAAGCAGCACCTGGTCATGGCCGATGAAAAATTACATTTGCTGCCTCAAGTTCATAGGCGTATAAAGGAGGAGGTCGATAGGGGGCGATCGCTCCTTCCCGTTCGAAGAAAACTTGTAGGCATAGGATGGTAATTCGGCCGCCGGTAATTATTACCACACTCGGTAACCCCCCCCCCTTCCTGCCGTTCGAGAAGCTATTACCTCATTTTGCGGAAGTTAGAATTGTCGTCCTCTGGAAGTGATTTGAACACATGACGCTATAAACAATTCGCTTGCAGTTGTTTGTATTTGCAAGACTGATCCCATCGCACGTCGACTAGGAAGGAGAACGTCGTCCTCTAGAAGCGATCTTCACCGACGACACAGCAGAAGACGACCAAATCCGAATGGAATGGGATCATACGCGTCTTCTCTTACCTGCGCAGGCGCTGTATAGTTGATAACCTTTTTTTTTCACCACTCACTCCATTATTTTCCCTCGTTTGTGGTCAGCCTTTCTCTCCCCCCCCCCCTCTTGTCTGGGAATATTACGACTTTTTGTAAATACAATTGTCTAGTTTTTTGTGTGTTTTTTTCACACCCAATGAAGCTTATTCGAATTCATTACAACTTTACCAAAATCCTGAATTAGTATAATTTTTATTATGAATTAGGCAATTATGACTTATTGTTATTATTTTTGTATTGGACTGAACACAACACATAAAACATACATTCAAAACAACTGAAACAAACACAAAATGGCACAATGACGACACAGACCATTTTTCACCCCCCACAAAGGAACCAAAAATCCTCATATTGGGTCAATATGGGTTTAATTAAGTTGTTAATTGGATTAAGCAACAGTCTTGTTAATGTATTACTTGGTTAATATTTTATAAAATCATATATGTTTTCATTTTTTCTAATTGAACAATGAAAACATACGTTTATATGCTATATTCAAACACAATCATACAAAATTATGCTGATAACATACACAGAATTCACGTGCAATCATATTTCCACATGTATTTTTCAGTTACTTAAAAGGAATGGTTAAATTTTTGAAAATCAATTCTTTTATTTTTGTTGTTTTATATGACCTGTTGCATTAAACATGGATTCTAGATTAGTGTTTATTGAGAATATAATTATACTGTGATTGGATAAGAGATTTTATGTCATTATTTGTATTATTAAATATCTGATATATTTGTTATGTTCAAGATACAGTTCCATGCCCGACGTTTCAAGAGATTCATTGCGATTTTTAGTAGTTCTTTTCAATTAGTACCCATTGGTTTTTTTTCAACAATTTTTGCAACGATTGTTAGTTTTCCGACGATTTTTGCAATGTACCGTATTTTATCTAATTTTATATCCTATGTTTTCGAATTTTTGCTGCAAATATGGTTTGTTTTAATACTGTTTTCTGTCTTATGAATAATAAATTCCCCAAATATGTTGGTGTTTTTTTTTTAATTTTAAGAAATAGATAAATGTGTATGAAAATAGGGGAAAATATTATAATGTTCATAGAACCATAACATGGGATTTACGTTTGATACCAGTATTTAAGAGATATCGTGTAATAGCGGCCAAATATTGTTCTGATTGTACCACAGATTGGAACATGATAAAGTAGCTATGCAAATTATACTGTATGGAATATTTCGTGCAACTGATACCAAAATATCCCACAGGTATAACTGAATAAAAGATTGGCATCCATGCCGAGAGAAACATACTAGCATGAAATATACGAGAGTTTACACGTGAATATGGAACACATACAGGATTCTGCTCTCATAATATATAACATGAAATATATAGCAACGATTTAATGAGTACGTCCTGAGGCAACGTTCTTCAACAAAGCGAGTGAGGCACTGTTTGGTTTCGGAATGGGATTTTTGACAAACAATGCATCATTCATGCATAGTACCTGGACATCTATGAAGTAGAGCTTTGTACCACCGGAAGCGGTTTATATCTACCAGAAATGTTTGGATATGAAAACATAGTGAACAAACTCTAACCAGAGCCCATTACGCTAATTATTACTAGTTGCAGTATGTGCCGCTGTGAGGTCGTGTCATTATAGTTACGAGCATTAAAGCATCAGGAGGATCCGTATTAGAACCCAACCGGTGACACAGTTGGTTATCGGCTGAAGTCGGTCGGCTGAAGATCGCTCTCGCCACTGAGAGAAACAGATCTACAACGGTGCAGATATTCAATCATCGCACTTCATTTATAACTCAAAAAGCAGATGGCAGCGCTATATTTCTACGCATAACACTTCTTTCGCCTTGAACTGTCAAGTACACTTACCGATTTCGGGCACATCTAATTCTGTAGTAAATCACCCATGGCGATATAATACATTGGGGTTTTGCTTGGTTTGAAATAAAGAAAGTTGCAGTTTGTGGCACTGTGGAGCAGAATGGTCTCTGCTGTTGAAACTGGAATTTTCTTGCCCTAAGTACTAAGGTTAATCTACCTCACCAATACTATTTTTACATTTGTACTTTAATGGTGGGTAGTGGGTCTAATCTATACATTATTAAATAACATGTACTGATTGACCGATTCCTCATCGCCGAGCCGAAACCGCTAAAGCCATTAATATGAAATTCGGTCAGTAGTTTTATTTCATGATCTAGTCTCACTAAGGAGAGAATTTTCAAATTTCAACCACTAAGGAGGTTATAAGGTGGTTCAAAGGTTATATGGGGCAAACATGGCTGATCCGAAACCACTGAAGTTATAAATATGAAATTTGGCCAGTATTATATTTCCTGCGCGCGCACTCACACAATCTCAACCCACATTAAACACAAAATTCCCCTCAACAAAAATCTCAGCTCGTACGGGGCTGAAAAGGGTGCTACTTTTAATAGGACACCCGTCACCTACGACAATATCTAATTTCAGTCAGTCAGTCATTATATTCCATGATGTAGATACCTACTAAGGCAGTATTTCTAAAAATTCTAAAAATTCAACCTACAAGGGGGCCATGAGGTGTTCGAATGTTACATGGGAGAATCATCACCGAGTAATTTTCAGATTGCAAATTCACGCGAGCGATGCCGCGGGGGCAACAGCTAGTGCCGCATAATTCGAAACAGTGAGCGCGAATTTCGAAAACCAAAGTTATAAGCCATTTGGATCTTGAATCAAAGTTATGCGACCCCCCCCCCGAATTAAAGTGATGGGCAAAAATAATGAACGAATGGGGTTTTGAATCAAAGTGATTGACAAACTGAGTCTTGCGTGAAAGTGATGATAAACCAAGTGGACAACCTTGATTAAAAATGGAGATAAACGTGGGTATGTAATGAAAGTGGTGATGAACTAAGTAGGAATGTTATGAATCAAAGTGATGATGAACTAAGTAGGAATGTTATGAATCAAAGTGATGATGAACTAAGTAGGAATGTTATGAATCAAAGTGATGATGAACTAAGTAGGAATGTTCTGAAATCAAAGTGATGAATTACAGAATATCTACAACAGAATGTCCAGACCGTCAGAGGCAATCCTGTCTCTGGTACCAAATTCGTTAGAATAAAAGACACCCTGGAGGATATAAGAATGCGTACCGATAAAAATAAAAACAATCAGACAATATAATATTTACAAGAATAAGAGTAATATTTTTAATGGATGCAAAGGAATTACACCAAAGAGAAACTAGAATAAAACAATAACTCCATTCAAAGTGAATCGCAAATGAATATATTTTACATTTAATAAAAAAAAACAAAAACATTACAATATCGAACACGAGAAGTGAAAAAAAAAACATCGTGAATTTTCATCTAACAAGGAATAAACGTCAAAGCAATGTCACAGGAATGAAATCACAGAAGAGATGTCAGACTTTCGTTTGGAATTGGATGATAAAATATTAACATGTAGAGCTCGATGCAACAAGAAGCAAGGGCAAATAAGAAGGGAAAACAAGAGAAATATTCCGAAAATAATTTTATTTATTCATTAGAATTTTTTCCCCCCTGAATTCTCTCAAGAGGTGACAAGAAACTGAAGCAATATTAGAAACAAATCTCGAGAGCAAGAAAATTGAGAGTTTCTTTCTTATAAATAATTCTACTTTGATTCTTTCTTCCCCGAGAACAGCATCGAATTGGTTCTTCAAAAAAGAATGCCTGTTCACTTAATTACAAAGATCTATAGAAGATATATACATTATTATTTTTTTAAATATTTAATTTTAATGATCGTATTTTTGTCCTTCAAGATACTTTGTATCATCTCGATGCATTCATATTAGATAGATTTGAGCTTGAAGTAACGTGATAGAGTTGTTCTCAGTAAATGAAAAAATTTATATTTTCGATGTTTCTTATGAATTCCTGGAACATTTCTGTTCCTTTTTCTTTTAAATTTTATCTATGTTTTATTTCAGTTTGACTTTTAAGAATGTGTAGTTAAATTTGAATAGAGAATTCGCATGTTTTCAGAAAGTAGCCTTTCTCCAAGTAATAAAAATATAATACTACTTTATAAATTCTACAGATTTTTTTTTTGGAAAAACAGGTTCAATGGATTTGAATAAATTTTTATTTATTTACTATTACGTTCTGTGCACTGCATAATAGTAAATTTATAAAAACTTTCTAATGAAAATATTGATGTGTATACTGAAATGAATTTGGAACAGTAAATTTAGACTGATTGAAAAATGTTTTATACTTCCCCGAATAGAAGCGCCATGTTTGGCATGTTTAGTGCCGATGGCTTATTAAGGATTAAAGACCATTTTCGGGCTGTCGGAGCTCTATTCCCACGGCTAGGGGTAACTACAATTTTTTTAGGGTCGCTGTGAAACATCCTGGCATAGGACAAGCTTATGGACCCATCTACAGGATTTGCAGGATATAGTCTTCACATTTCCTCAACAAAATTTTACGAAAAAAATTATCAATTGTAGAAAAAGTTGCAAATGTATGTCGAAATTGCCTTAAAAAATTTCCGACAGTTCAAAATAAAATGTTTTGTGTGAGTTGAGTCAAAAAATGACAAATATCATTGATGAGTTTTTATATTTTATTCAGAGCGATTCTAAATTCATGGGACAAACTTTAAAAGAGGTGATGCAAAACAATCATTTTTATTATAGAGTGCGCGGTCGAATCGAAGTAGCGAAGGCGGTAGAGGGTGTTTATAGAGAGTGCATAACAGCACTTCACACCAAAAGCGAATATCACATTTTTCTGACAAATTCACGGTGATTTGTGCTATCAACCATTTGGGGGTTGTCCAAGCGGTATAATGACTTCTGGTGAATTTTGCGTTACTAGGTTGCACTATGAGAAGGTCTACCACATAACAATACCCTGCGCCCTCGAATTGTTGATAGCAAATATCCCAGCAAATCCGTCAGAAAAATGACATTCGCTTTTGCTGAAGTGCTGTCGTGCAATCTCCAAAAACCACCCTCTACCGCCTTTGCTATTGCGATTCGACTGCACATTCCATGACCAAAACTGATTGTTTAGGAGTCTGATATCACCTCTTGAAGTTTGTCCCGTGAATTTAGAATCACACCCGGTATCCTGCTAATCAATATTAAATAGCATAAAATAATAGCATTTATGCTGATCTTATGAATATCAGATGTCACTGTATGGTGAAAAACGATATTCACTGGATGTTAATAAACATCTAAAACAATCGATGGGGGTTTTCCTCCAATACAAATGTTCAAATTCAACTAATTCACGTTGAAAACTGATAGAATAGCATTCGAGGCTGGGATAAGCATTAAGCGGACAAGGCTAATCTGATGCTGTGTCGCAGTGTTATTCTAAACTACCCAATACAGGTAATGAATGCTGCAGACGTCAGCGAGAAACAGTGTCAAATAATTCGAGACATGTCCTGGTATAGAGATGCAATGAAATGAGTATGTTAAAAGCAGAGTAAAGGTTCTCTTCGTATCTGATGAGGCAAATACGAGATTCTGCACTGATTCGTCCTTAAGCTTAACACCTGCTCACATATACGTGAAATCTCTGTCTCTGCCTGATGTGATTCTAAGCTTCTAAGCTTATTCAGCGAAATATCCGATTGCCCGAATCCGAGCATCTTAATCCCATGCATTATAACAGGAGTTCTTAACCTAAGGGTTGTGACACAAACTTGTATCTCAGATGCTTTGGGGATGGGACGTTCAAATCCACTACCAGAACATGGATTTTTCAACTGTCGGTCATGACCCTGACTTGATTTGCAGCGGCTTCCGATTCAAATTTCATTCAAATCCACTAATAGTCAGGGTTTTTGTGAATTAAGGGTCACGATATTGGTTTATCACGATATTGGTTCTCAGTAGATTCCGAGGTGGGTCATACCAATGTACTTACGGTCAGAGATTCTTGAGCTATGGGTCACAACCCAGCGCCCGATTGGCGTGGTGGTAAGATGCTCGTCAACCTCTATGTAGGTAGCCGTCACGGTCCCAGGTTTAAACCCAGGAGAGAATATATTTTCTTAACAAGCTTGAGGCGACCACCGATAGATGGTGAATTCATTTTCAATCCAACTCATTAATCACAGTAAATTGCTGTATAGCGATATGACCAGAGTTGGTGTTTGCTGAAGTAGTAGTAGTAGGGTCAGGATCCAGTCTTGATTCGCTGAGGCTTTTTAGTCTGGTCGTACAATTCCACTTACAGCCAAGCTACTACCACTAAATCAGACTTTTAAGCTTTATCTTTATCTGAAACCGACTATAGCTCAGGCCTACCACAATGAACTGATTTTCTGCCTTTTACACAATTGGGAGAGTTACAGCGGAAAAATGAGCTTCAACACCAGAGCGTTTCCGAGAGCCTCAGACGTCCCTCCCAATCTCCCACAACGCTGCCGCCTCTAACATCTACCACGCCGCAACCGCCATAGCGCAATCCGACCACCATATCCAACAAAATAAAGAAAAAAAATATATAAACGTATCCATGCTTGTTAGATCAATGTCTCGCGACAACAATCCTCGGAGGACCATTGTCTTTGATTCATTGAGCTTTAATTCTGACGCTGGTGGGCCCCTAGCGCCAGTCACCAGCGGGTTTCCTCTAGAAGGATATAGAAATTGTCACGCTCGTGGACTACCTAGCACCAGGCACCAGCGGGTATCTCCCAGAAAGATATAGAAATTCTCACGTTGATGGGCCACCCAGTGCCAGGCACCAGCAGGTTTCCATTATTATATCAAATAAGATGAAAATTATTGTTTAACAAAATCATAAATTTTCCCAATATTTTCCAAATTTTTTTTCTTTCCCAGACCTTTAAGCTACGGGTAACGACCCAGATTTCATTCTCGAGGGCTACCGACGTGGATAGTAAAAATCCATTTGTAGTCAGGGGCTCCTGAGCAATGGGCCACATCCCAGACTTGATCCTAGATGAGTTATATAAATCAACTTACAGTGCTGTTATAAATGCACATATTGCGTCACTGGCTTCACTAATTTCGAAATACGAACAGTCCAATGGGTCGCGAAACTGATCTCGTTGCTGATTTTGGGTCGCTGTTGGAAAAAAGGTTATACAGCGTTTCGAAACGGCCGCTCCGCAAACGTTAAAACGGCATTCCTGTTGGAATTTATCGGGAGAAAAAGAACACCGTGCATGCAAATGTAACCCGGGGAAGAAGAAGAAGCCGTATGCAATTCGTTCTGGCAGTCCTTGTACGACCTGCATTAGACCGGGAAGCAAGAAAGGATTCCATTTCGCAAAGTTGCCAGTACAATGTTTTCAGATTTTGACAACCGACTGCGGGGGGGGGGGGGAGGGGGGCACGCTCACCGCACATTCGTGCTGCCTCTGTGGTACTTCCGTTTGCAGCTCCTTAAATGAAATACATGCCTGCTTTTTTCAGTATTACTAAAGTGCGTTGCACCGTTATCCCGTGCGTTACAACTGTTAGAACGATTGCACGCAGGAATAACTTCACAGGTTTGGCGCCCGCGCTTCTTATTCACTGTGATGCAGATCTGCATTCGGTTTCTTTTTCTTCCCCAAGTTAAATTGGCATGCATGGTGTTCTTTTCTCTCCTGATAAATTTCAACAGGAATGCCGTTTCAACGTTTGCGGAGCTGTCGTTTCGAAACGTTCTAGCACGTTTACATTTCATGTTAGACCAGCGTTTCTTTACTCTTTTTTGCCCGTGGCCCCCTTTGAACCGTGTTTTTTCTCGTGGCTTCCCTGTCTTACCGAGAGTCTTCGAACCTCATCTAGAAGCAAGATCCTTTATACGTATTGAATTGATTTTTTCAGTGAATTTATACTGAACGAAAATTTTGCAAATAAGATTGGCCTCACGACCACTGGACAAGAATTTATTGAGCTCCCCGCTAATCCGAGTTCTATTCAGGACCGTCTCAACATCGTGGGCCCCCCTAGGCAAAGTCATGCTATGTTAGTCCCATACAAAATTTATTGCAATATACAAAATATCCTAAGATGGGGTCACTTATTGACATGAGACCCACGGGCATGACCTCTCACTAGAGTGGGACTGACAGAGCTGCAGTCCGGGGCCTGATATGGTTTTCACACTATAAATTTAATATAGAGGAGGAGGGTCTGTGAAAAATCCAGCCGGGGTCCCGCGAAAAACCCCGTCCTAGGGAACCTGCTGCAAAATGTAGGCGGTGAGGCCCGGGTGGGTCCATGCCCTAAGACGGCCCTAGTTTTTTTTGGGTGGTTTTGTTGGATTCTGTAAAAGTGTATAGTCACTAATATAAAAGCTTTAATTCTTCACACCTAAATTTTTCTTCTCAGCTCTCTACAGCTCCAAACCCCCTGTCATGCCCCCTTTCTAAGTTTTTCGTCCGTGGCCCCCTTGAAGTATCCCAGGTACCACTAGGGGGCCGTATGGCACCCAGCTGAGAACCACTGTATGAGATTATCCATTCTTTAATGAAAATTGTTTGCATTAGTGTGTACTATCACATCTTAAAGTTTTTCCTCATCTTTTCTGAACCACCCTGTATAAGTACTCCTGCGTTATGACATCAAAAATAAGCGACGGACGACGACAAAGCAGTTGACGAATAACATCCATAGCGTTTATTTTATCTCACTTATAAATGTCGAAAACTTTTGCTTGGAGAGAAGGGAATGCTTTTTTACTGCCCTCATTACGCGGCTCTAGTTGTATTACAGGCCGTATTATGTAATTTAGGCGGAGATTACTCACTTCAGGATTTCATGTGAATTTTTCGGAACCTTTTCGTAATTAATGGGCTTAATTGCGAGTCTCGCAGCAATTACAATTCAATTAAAAAGTCATTATAATTTTAGTCGCCACCGCGAAATAGCTTTCCCCGTGTAATGAACACCAAAAAAGCTCTGTCTTTTCAAAAACGATAAAAATGTTCTATTAAAGCCGTAAAAAAAAATTCTTTTCAAAATGGGAGCTAATTTTTATAGAGTCGAGAGAAAATTCCTACGACGTGAAATTTGTTTCCCATAATTTTTCTTTTTTATAATGAATTTTAATTTATGGAATTTGCTTCTCGGAAATTGAGTAATATTTCGACCAACGTAATCACCTCACGTTGGAATATTTCTCATCTTTTCTTAAAAGTTGTTCATTGTTTTTTTTTTTTTCAATGAAAGGAAAATGGCTTGAAGTTACGAATTCATTAAAACTCATGAATTCTCGTTCATTCGTTCCATCTAAATTGTCTGTTGTCTTTACTTTTTGGTTAAATTCGGTATAGAAATTATTCGATTTCGTAAATGCATTTTTAATTTCACTTGACCGTGGTGCGAAAAAAATGATCAATTTCACGTTTTTTAAGTCTGATGATTTATAGTGTACAGGGTGTCCTGTAAGTATATAGGTGTTATCTATCAGGGTGTCCTATCTCATCAACCGTTTTTTTGTCGTGGAGGCATTGTTTCAATTTTAAAAAATGCTTAAAAAGCATTAAAGAAATTACCATGAACAAGTTTTGAGAGTGAAAATACAGCGTTTAACAAAATAAAACAAAATCTAAGTTTTTATACGTCCGCCATACTCTTACTTCCAATTTAGACGGACACAAATTCTACCAAAAGTTTTATTTTCTGCACCATAAAAAAAAGAGAAAAAAATCACTCCTCGTGATACCAACATTTAAGCAAATACCATATTCCATGTTTCAGTATTTAACAATTTTTATACTATTTACGAATTTAGGAGGGCATCCTGTATTTAGTTGTGGAAGGGCATTGTAATGTGGAAGGCCTTTTCATACGCATTCTACCACAAGCCATTATACCGCTTGACCATTCTGTGGCGCAGCATAACCTTGACGGCCCCTGCACCGATAAAAAAACAAACTCCAATCCAATCCTAAAGTGCGTACGCACCGTCAAATGGTGGATAGCACATATCGCAGCACATCCATCGGTATTTTGCTTGTGCTGTTAAGCACTCTCTAAAAGCAAGCTCTACAGCTACTATTGTGATTCGACTGAACATTCCATGTTCGCAAATGCTGTTTTAGGTGCCTTATATCAACTCTTAAAGTTTGCTCCACAAATTTCGAATTGTCTTCTACGAAATAAAACAAACAATCTTTATATTAAGATCAGTAAAATATTTGAATATTAATTTCTTACAAAGAAATGTATTGGGTCCATATGGTCCAATTGGATTAGTTCATTGATTATCTTATATCGATCATAATCAAATTAATTCTCGTGGTATATATATTTTTCCACTATTCATTTTCTTCTAAGCAAGTGGAAACATAAAAGCATAAAAAAAAAGGAAGCGATTTTTTAGTGAAGGAAATTATCAGCTCCTGGAATCGACAGCTGCTGAAACCGTAAGGATGTTGCAAATCGATGAAGTCTCAACAGATTTTTCATCCAAATCGAAACGAACAATTCACTCTTTCTCTGCAATACACTCCGTATTTTATTTATTTTTTTCTCTTATTTATTCCCATTTATATTTTTTTTTCCTGCTTTCTGGAAAGTTAGGGTGTGGTGAAGGGAGGGAGGGAGGGAGCAGGATGGGCCCCGACGAACCAATTCCAGGAGTGTTTCAATCAATGTGTCCAGGACAAAAGACGCGTTAATAGTGGTATTTGTTGAACTTCCAACAAAGAAAAATATTCGCTGAGACGTCATTTCAAGCTCGACCCAACTAACTATACTAATCCTTTCTTCTAATCGAGTACAGACTAATTACCGATCGCGAATACAGATTTATAATTAGATACAACTTTTTTTTTTTTCGTACTGATTCAATCTCTGCAATGAATCTGAAATGACCAGAAAAATCTGTTAATTAACATTTGCGAAATAAAAAGAAAAAATACATATAATTAATACTAAAGTGGGAATCTATTTTTGTGAAAGAAACACGTGGAAATTATCCTAATTAAATGATAAGCTTTAAAACTTTAATTTATCATTTTTTTTAAATTTTGATAAGATTCTTGTATGTGTCGTAAAACTGTTTTAGCAACTCGGTGTTTTCTGATTATTTTTTCATGTAGTTATTTAAAGATTTGTGGACTTCCAGTAACTCATCGAATGTCTTCTAGTAATGATGCCATGAATAAAAATGTGGTTTTTTTTATATTACTATCATCTTATGTTATTGTATAGTAGTTAATATAATTTTTTAACTCTTATATTGTGTTGTTGCATCAAAAATTCATGATTTTAGTTCTATGACGCGTCCACAAATGGCAGTCTTAGAATATGAATTTTGAAAGAAGTCTTCAATTAATTGTATGACTAGTGTAAATGTATATTTGCAAGGCCGGAATTATGCTATAAACGTTTTTTCAAAGTTCTTTTATAAAACTTGAAAAATGCAGCTAATAAGAGCTTCGGTTACATCCGAGTGAATGTAACCAAGATTCACTGGTTGGTTTTTTTTTTCATGTTCTGTAAAAGAACTTTAATCAAATTTTAGAGTGTAATGCCAGCCTAAGACTCATTTCAAGAAAATACTAATTTCGAAACAAATTTTCAGACTCATTTGAGGTCCAATTTTAAAACTCTTTTAAAAAAAATTGTAAAGGCCATTGGGGTTCGTCTCATTGGCCCCAACGGTCCGTGGAATACAAAACGGGAAGTCGCGTTCTAGACATTAAAATATGGATCACCAAAGGTATCGACTCCAGCACCTCATGAGACAGACCTTATATGACCCCTGGTGATATCCTTCAAGGATCTCATCAGCGTGCCCTGGGTGGCATATGTTTGATGTGACGGATCAACACTGAGGATTGGATCTAAAAGTATATATGATCGGAGATTCCTTCTCCCTTTCTCTGCACAGCATATTAGTTGAGTTCAATAAAATATCATTCATTTTCTCTTCACCAAATTTCCATGTGAATATCGGAATTTCAAAAATGTGCTTGCATGTGTATGTTGTTTTGTTGTGTTTTTTGTTTTCTATGTTTTCTATTTCTCACATAGGGTGAGTATGTGAGAAATACAAAATATTTCCCACATAGTGACCACTATATCTTCATCCGGCATATAGAGTGCCAACAATTCCTATTTCTCAAGACCCAATCTACACATTAACGTGCTACACTTATAATGAAAAAAAAAAAAAAAAAAAAAATATATATATATATATACTGTATATATATATATATATTGCGTTTCTCCTAACAACAGATATTAAGTGGCGTCACGACCCGCAAAATTGATTTTTCAAAAATGACTTTCATTCAATTGCGAATCGAATGTGTGTCAATCGGTTAATTTGCTGTTTGAAAATGAAAGAAAGAACTAATGAATTATATAATGCAAATGTATACAAGAAAAAACAATTATGAACGCAGTTTTCTCAGATTGTAGTTTTGAGGTCATCTGTAAGATAAAAGAAAACTATTGTGCCAAAATATTCTGACATTTTGCTAAAATGTTTACTTAACATTTGTTGGTAAAATGAACCTCGAACTTGGACAGCTGACTATTCGTTAGAATTTCATGAATTTTTAAAATTTGAAAAATATCAAAAAACTGAATTTAACATTTCTTTAAAAATACTTTTCAATGATCCATTGCTAAATAGGACTCATCTAGTCGTTATTTAATAACAGTCGTTATTTAATGAGCATTTCTGCAAAATTTCAGAATTTTCGGTGAGGTAATTTTGCTTTCTACTCTCTCAAGAAATACAATCGGAGAAAAATAATGTCTATACATTAACATTAACTTCTTGCATACATTAAAACTATAATTGGTTTCATCTTTCTTTAATTTGCAAAGAAAAAATTAACAGATTGACACGATTTTTTTTGCATTTGATTAGCAATTGAATGATATATATATATATATTTTTAAGGCATTTTTGAAAAATCGATTTAAGAGGGTTGTGACACCCCTTAATAACCTTTCAAACGATATACTGCCTATCGCTGAAACTAAATAATTATTCTAGCTGTATACGTGAGCTAAAATTTCGAAATTCGAATTCAACCGGATGGAACCTTTTAGTTATATAAGCAGCATTTCTGCGAATTTTCCCGTATGTAAAAGCATACAAGATGGACGAATAAAGTGACTTTCCTGGATCATTGTCTAGCGTTTTTGAAGACAAAGCCGTAACTCGGAAACTAAAAGGGATTTTAGAGAGAGGCTTCTTTCCCCCCCCCCCCCTCCCGTCCACCTTGCCAAGTTTCGAGTCACTCCAGTGAAAGTCGGAGCTGTACTTTTATTGATACAGACAGTTGAAGCACTCGGAAACAGACTAAAGCTGACGGGTTTGCCGCAAATGTAATGGGAAGTTTCAAGCGTTCTTGTCTTTCGCTCTTGACACTTCATATATCACTACAACAGAAAGAAGAAAAAAAAGAACTCAAGAGTCAGAGAACATCCGGGTATCATTGGGGACAAAATACAGTGGCGTATTTTTCACGTTTCTCTTTTCTTTTCTCCTGTTGGCGAGAGACAAATAAAAACATAAAATTACAAATGGTAGTAGGGATATTTATGAAAAGTTAAACACACATTTAGAAGAAATATTTACCGTTTGTATGCGTCACCTGAAACTAAACGAATGTATGAAAATTACGTCTGCATTAAACCAAGACTTTATAAATCAGAATAAGAACTTACCGAGGTGGTCTGTTGCTTCTTTCTGACGTTTCGGCCGCAGCTGGGGTGGAAATCTTCAGAAGTCAGCGTGGTCCTATTGACGCGTGACCGTGGTTCGTTGGGTAAGAGAAAATGATTTCAAGAATCCTTCCTCTTTGTGTCATTGGCGTACTATTATACTACATTAACAACGAGATCGCACCACAATGTTCCAATGAGCATTGCTACTAGAGAATATGTAGTGTACTACTACAGTTATTACATGCACAGGGTGATTATAATTCAAGTTCCAGTTCTCTGGGTATTTTTTCTCAAGAACTGCTTTTTCGAATACTGTAAATTTTTTAGGATATCTCAGTGAGACCATGGGAGAGAGATTTATGAAGTTCAATTTTCCACCACCAGGTGAAAAATTAGAGCTTTTCTATGGAATTCCCCCATGGTCTATATATATCTCAAGTTACAATGGTGTGCGTCATCCAGAACGGGAGCTACATAGGTCAAAGTAGTGTCAATATATGCTGAAACTATTCAGACTAATGTATTCGCCCGTTCTGGTAGAGGCATTAGATTTAAACTTGGTATGTACGCTATATATAGACTGACAAAATGTAAAATGTGATACAAGAGCCAATTTTACATATGGTGGTCAAAAAATGTACTATTTTTTATTTGATAGATCTCTCTCCCACGGACTCATTAATATATCCTAAAAATTTGGCTGTATAAACAGGTTTTGGGAAAAGCTATTCGGAGTACGGGAACTTTAATTACAATCACCCTGTACGACTGAGTGCACACGGGATGCATTCTTATCAACTTTTTGAACTCCAATTGCTAGAGATTTTCGTGGCTGACTGATTAGCTTATGCTCATTCGGGATCGGCGGAGAACGGTTGCTATTTCGTGATTGGTGGAGATCTATTGTCGTGTTATTCTTGCGAAAGGATAGGGAACTAGCCTGGTTTAAATCTTCAAAGTTTCTTGTTTTTTGTTGAAATTATTCTTATGCTATAAGAAGGGCATCTCGTCGGCAATCAGTAGTATCAGATTCACTTCTGAAGATGGTCGCTACAACTGCTTGCGAAACGTCAGAATGAAACAACAGACCCCGGCCTAACAGCCCGGCAAGTTCTCATTCTCAATTAGACGTGAAAGCCTACGCCAGAGCACTTTGTAAATGAATAGCTCTATGAACTATGTCTTCTATTGAAATAACATTAGTTCTCAGGTTTGCTTATTTATATAATTTTATATATTTATTTAATTTCTTGGAACTAATCCAACTAATTACCTTATATATATACACTTGTGTATCATGTATACATACACATATGATATATTCATTGAATTTTATTAATTTTAAAGCTATTTATTAAGTCGGGATAAAGAGCAATTTCTACGCATAAATAATGGCTTGATTTCTGAATCGCTAGATTATATAAAGACTAATTTCAAAGATGAATTCCCTTTAACGGTGGTAATTAAAGGGAATAGTTTTAAAAGGCGATTTTTTGGACAAAATTTTAATGGGATTTTGAGACCAAAATTTTTTACCGAGTGGGTTTGAGACAAATTTTTAAGGTTGTTTTTAACACGAATTCCAAGACTAACTTTCAAAGCTCATTTCAAGACTAACTTGTACGGTTGATTTCCAGGGTAATTTAAAGGCTAACATTTGAGATTAATTAAAAAAGTCCAGACTAATTTTTAGGCTCTTTTCAAGGCTAATTTGAAAGTAAGATTTAAGATTAAATAGACAAAGTCTAGACTAATTTTTAAAACTCATTCGAAGACTAATTTTTATGATTTCCAGACTAATATCGAGAAAAAAATAAATACTAATTTCCGGAGCTAATTTCGAACTAATTTTTAAGGTCAATATTAAGACCATTTTCTAGACTAATTTTCAAGTCTAATTTTCAGACTAAATTTGAAAAAGCTAATATTAAGACTATTTTTTAAGACTTACATTTTTCACTCAGAATTTAAACACATTTTGCAAATCTCATTTTGTCCTCATAATAAGAATAATTTTCAGGTTTGATTTCAACACTAATTACGAGAGGAAATTTTAAGTATAATTTTAAGAAAAACTCTCTTCCATAGAAGGTTATTTAACATGTTTTGATTCACTAAGGAAATCTTATTATTGCAATATCTTTTTATAACCTTATGCATTTACTATAAGCGAAAAATTGAACTACAATTACCTTAATTGTTTTTCCATCGGTATATAAAGATATCAAAGTAATTTTTAATTAAAGCAGCGAAAAAATTATGTAATAAATATAAATGAGGCGTAGAACCGTCCGTTGTTATAGTAAAAGGTTTTTGAAAATGGCGACGTCACCTTTGAAGTTTTCGATGCTTTTGCAATTTTAATTGTCATCCATTAGTTAAACCTGTTTCTGACAGGTGGCGATTAATTTGTTTTTAAATGGTTTTTAACGAGCAATTATCCATTTACTCATTAACCTAACGACTATTCAACCTGCATCACTGGAATAATACCCGTTAGTCACGATATGCTCATTAGATATAAGCGAAATGTTTATTAATGATCAAAAGTGTTGATGGATATCGTTGCGCAAACAATTTTGCAATTATCTTATATGAGTATTAATAGTTTTTATTTAGAAAATGATCAGATTTTTTTTCACGTATTCTTGCGTGATATATGAGAATGCGCATTATGCCCGATCAGGTTTGGATTATAGAGAGTGTTGCCTTGAAGTGGCGTCAAAATCAGAGAATTGATATTAGGTATCAAGAGAACAAAAATCGCTATAGAACATGGTATCGCAAACCACGTTTAGTCGGTGAAAATCGCAAAAATACTTATGAAGGATGTGACGTCGAGTGGGACAAAAAGGCCAATAATAAGAAGAAAAATCATTTATTTGACAGCGCGATTGCAATACACTCTGTGGTGTACAAAATAAAGTACAATAATAAGTACTTATCGCTTATTACTGTACTTTATTTTGTACACCACAGGCTGTGTTGCAATCATGATGCAAAATACACCGTTGTGCAGAAATTGAGGACGAGATGGTCTTCCTAATGTAACGTCACGCGAAAGTGTTCCCAATCGAAACAATACCATACGATCCCCAAGAAGTAAGTACGTGGGAAAAGTAAACAAAACTTTCCAAGCACAATTGGACAGACGACTGAAACTTCCATGTGGGAAGTGACTAGTAAGGAAAATCCAGCCTTTAATAGGGGATATGATCACCCCTGACTGCTTCCTAGGATTTACATCCTCTGCCCATGCTGAGTACCAGGTTGTCAACGCGCTGTTCAGGAACTGCTGCCCATTATTGTTGTATCGTCGATCGCATCTCCGGAATCGATGCTGTGCGGCTGGTGACGTGCTGCCAAGCGTCTCCCTGTTGTGTCCCACACATGTTCGATTGGATTTAGAGCCCAGCATCTTGTCCGTCAATCGATGCGTTGAATCTTCTCCCTCCAACAGCTCTGCGGCAGCCACTGTACGATTAGGTGTACCGTTGTCGTCCATGAAGAGGAACTGAGGATCCATAGCACCACTAAAAGGACGCACGTGAGGAAGGTGCACTTCGGTACAGTGGTAACCACCTGTGACTGAACCACCACGAAAAATGTGTGGGTATCAAGCACGATACCTCTCCAAACGAGAACTCCGCCACCTCCAAATTGAGAGTCCTCTTTGATGATGTGACTTTCGGTGACTTTCGATGATGTTGGAGGGGTTACTGCGTGTTCCCCGCTCTCTCCAGATGTGTATGCATCCAGAATCGCCAGTCAGGCTAAATCTGCTTTCATCCGTAAAGAGTACTCGACCTCAATTTCTCATCTTCTTCCTTAATTTTTGCACACCAGTGTAAATGTTTTTTCTACTTATTATTGGCCTTTCTGTCTTACTCGATTCCACACCCTTCAAAAGTATTTTCGCCGATTATAACGTAGTTTGCTGTACAATGTTTTACGACAATTTTTGTTCCTCTTGATGCCTAATATCACTCCACTCTCAGTTCGTCGGCACTTCAAGGAAACACCCTGTATAGAGAATAATTTGAGATATTTATGATATTTATTCCCGAATGATATACAATTAAGTGCATTCAATCAAATTTTATCTCGATTGTAAGTATGTATTTAAATATTGTATAATCTCATTTGAAAACTATCGTAATCGAGTTAAGAGTCTCTCCATCATTCTGTTCATAAATTAAATTTTAAATATTGCAATGCAATCTGATTTCTAAGCTCCGTTGATCTCGACAATTTGAATATTTAATAATATTAAAACAAATTTTCGAAAATTTCACTAATAAAATATTTCAATAAATTAAAAAATAAACTTGATTTTTTCATGTAAATGTTCCGTTCAATTCCATAATTTATTTACTTAATAATGTTAAAATAATTTCGAAAATTTCACGTATTTTTTCCTATAGGCTTTATAACTTGATTTGGTAAATTGAAATTTACATCAGCTTTTCCATTTTTATTCACTTAGGAACTCTTCTTTTATCTCGAACCTATGATTACGAGATTTTAGTTCAAAATAATGCATTTATCAATTTATGATTGATATTATAACCGAAAAATTATTTCTATAATTTTGAAGTTTTGAAATAACTGAATATTAGATGTTATTTTTCGCAAAGCCAATTACTTCAATTCGTGAATTGACTGAATTTCTATTTTTAAATTACCTGAAATACATTAATCGTTAGTAGAAAGTCATTTAAATCTTTTATGTATCCTTTTCTACATACGACATTCATTGAAATGAAGCATCTGAGCGTTTCTATTATATTATCAAGGGGAAATCCGACCTATTCTGCCAAATGAAAAGCTGGTGGAATGAAGTTTGTAGTCCTCCAATGCACAACTAGTATAGTCCCCCAGTGTAAAAATATGCAAGTAATCAAGTCTTTCTTCATAGCTCAAGCCTTGTTTGAAAACAAGAGCATGAGTAGCCTGTATGGTGGCAGTATGGTGCTCATGAAATATTTATCAATATCATATCATCTTGTTTTTTTATATGCGGTAAATCAGTCTAAAACTGGTCATCCATATTAATCGAATAATTAAAACAGGAGTGAGTTCAATATTTTTTAATATGTATTAGGAAACTGTGCTGCTCCGTTATTTTCAATATTTTCTAGAAGACACATTTTCACTGACAAAAATTATATTTTTAACCGTTCATTGGTTATGGAAAAAAGTAATTAAGAATGGAACCATTTTTTTCAATAAGTTTACTAAATATGGGCATTTAGAGTCTGAGAATGCATCCGTGTACGCATATGTTTTTTGCTGCCTGTAAAAACTCCCCCCCCCCCCATATTGATAAGGTAGCATGTTATTTTGTCATTCACCACAGATATCGAAATTCCGTGCACAGAGAAACAGCAGGTCTGTGGAGGTGAGAAAAAAATAGAATATGTATTCTTATAAGGAAAAAAAATGCTATAGATGTAGATACACATTTGATGTACGAATGATTTTTTTCTTTCCCGCGAGCATCGTGGTGCTCGTCATGCCTCGCCCCCATTCTGGAACCAGGTCCTCCTAGATTGAGATTTTTGGTGGGCCTCTTCTATAGTATTAAAAAATCATCCATGCTTACCCCCCGATAGAGCTCTGCAAGCCCTACTCTTGCGGGAGTCATGATACTCACTCAAACTATTGAGGATCGATGTTTGATTTCGCTCGCGGGATATATATTCAACGACAACTCAGATGAACATCCTGATATTCGATAGTTTTCATCATGATTATTTCAGTTTCAGTCAGAGTTCTTGTACGAGTGCTTTTCTTCTGGTGATGGTTACAATCAAACGGAACTCCAACCTCATGGCTACGCATCGACTTTAAGGCCATATCCACAGAGTCATGGGCATCCCGGGCAAATGTTGGTGTTCAGGTGCCCCTAGCTGGCTGAAATGCACAACTTACAGTTTGCATATACTTTCTCTTTCTCCCGAATCTCAATTAACCATGAAAAACAAAAGAAAAAAGAATATTAGAATATAGTTCATTTGAATTCTTACAGAAGGTAGAACATTAGCAAACCTGTCAATTTCTTATACGCAAAACGAAGTTAAAAAACTAATTTCTTTATAAAATTCGAAATTATGTCATATTCTTAACACAAAAAAAAAAATCATCTTGGCCCCCCCTCAGGGATGAAGCCCTGTCAATCGAACCCTCGGTGTTGCGTTCTCAGTTGCATAGAGGCTTCCACGAAAAGATCTGGCGCAATGATTTATAAAAATAAATATGCATATTAAATGGTAGTGCCTAAACCATCTTTCATTTTGCCCTGAGGATATGATTCTGAAGAAACGGCAGTAGAGACGCATTTGTTTTTGTTTAATGAATATTCAAAAAAATTTGGAGTTCCGTAGAAAAGTCTTATTATCATAAAGGGATTTAATAATTTCAGCTGAACAGCCTTATGGCTATCAATAACTGTCCGGGAATCTTTACGTTGGAAACCCCTGCTCTATAAAAGCACTCTTTTTCCCCTATGCTATATTGAAATGTCACCACACATTCTATAACAAACTTGTTTAAAGTCTGTGCCGTAAATCTAGAATCACCCTTTATATGTCACATTAAATAAAGTGATCATACAAAATTGCTAATAATTTTCTGAAATTTGGTAAATTTTTGTTAAAATATTTTGCTGAAAAAAAATTATAACATTTACCTTTAATAACACGCTCCGACGCGGTGATGGCTCAGCACCTCCTAGAGATAGAAGGTCTCTCACTGTTTGCCATAAACGTCATTCAGACTACCTAGCAAGTTTGCCACATTTTGGAACGCAGCATCCTATTTTGTTTCTTCTTATTTTGGTGTAGAATCTTCCTGATTGGCTCACAAATACCGCATAGCGATTGGATGTGGGGGCATAGAAATCATCAATTCTGAGCCCGGTCATTTCTTTTCCTCACACCGATGATACTGGCACAAGCAGGGAATTTTTTCCCCAGCATATTCTGAGGGAAAATGGACTACTTACTGACGTCACAAGCAGATTGCGGAAGCCTACTACCTCTAGGAGGTGCTGGATGAACCCAAATCATAGGGATCGATATATAGGGGCAGGCAAAAGCCCGAATTTCAAGCAATTGTCCGGATCAACTGGGCTGGCCACACACACACACACACACAACTTCGGGCTTTAGCAATAACATATAAAAACTTCAGTTTGAGATGATGAATTCATCTGCTAACGTTGGTTTGCTTGCAACTATCGAAATGTTGTTAAAAAGCCAACATATTAAAAGACTGAAAGTAATACATGCTTCTCTTTAAGTTTTTACTTAAATTTTTTCCATACTTATCTTCATTCATTTTGATTTTTTTATGGCTAAATAAATGCGTTATGTGCGTTTACGTACGATTAACATTTAATAAATTATTGAAATAAGAAAACAGAAAGGTAGCAATTTTCCATTATATCGAACTGTCCAACTTCATTAACGCATAATCACCGGTAAAAATAAGGTCGCCATTTGATCATTTTTGTCGTACCGCGGTCGTTTTCCGCATACGAGGGCTAATTAGACCGGGATCTACAATTTATTACCGATTCCGAATGAAATTTGGTACTGTTTCTATTGTAACCCCTGTATCAGGAAAGTTTCTGACGAGGACGAAACGGGTATCGAACTCGGTAAAAACTGTGGTGCAGTTTAGCAAACTTAACCGCGATGATAAAGTGATAATGCATAATAACCAGCATTTGTGAATAATCACTCATTCATTACTTTTACAGTAGCAATCTTAAAAAAATTTTGCGAACAGTAATTATGGATATGTCTCTACAATCACACACAAGATACATCATGTTTATACAAGAACCCTTAATACTTGATTTCGTATTATATAAATCACCTTCAAATTGGACAAATCTTCAATAAATTAGAAAAAAAATCACCAAGAAAACAATTTCCTAACAAATTACATACATACCTAAATACAAATTCCTCAAATTATACGCTCAATTACCAATCCCCGCGAGAAATGTATCTTAAATAGAAAAAAAATAACAATATACATTGCGCATATCTTTTAAAAAAAAACAAAAAAAGTTAATAATTAATAGTTTCTTTAACAAAACAAGATATTTTCCAATCGAACACCTGCTTTAAATGAAATCGCAACCATTTCCTTATTTTCCCGCAAAGAAAAAGAGGAAGAAAACAACAACAACAATAATAATAACACCCTAAGGCAATATTATTTCCAAAGATAATGACGTATGATAGAGAAAAATAATAATAATAATAATGATATTAACGAGACCCTCGTCAAAAAATATGAGATTATAATGAGATGAGTTATTTTCTTTTCCATCTCTTTTATGAATAAAATGGATTCTTTCGTCTTTGATTCTATTTTTTCCCCTCTTTTCTAGAGAAATTTAATTCATTTTTTTTCTTCTCATTTCTTACATTTTTCCTAATTAAAATCGTACAAAATATATATATAATATATTTTTTTTCCCCATTTTTACAAAGGCAAATATTTCAATATTTCATTATCATTTCTTGTCCTTAGGAGATACTGGTTTTTTTCCCCCTCCCTTTTACTATTTCCGTTTCCTTTTATTAGATCGTATCAGATGATTTTTATTTAATATCGAGAATTTCCAGAAAATGGAAAAGAAAATCCTATTATACTGACAGTATTGACAATAAACATTTTAATAACATTTTATGAATGCATATCAGTTTTTTTTCGCCTCCTCGCGTTATTTCACATTATTCCATTGTGATATATTTTTGTGAAATGCATTTCTGTATTTTTTATGAATCCAGGTAAATGTAAGGAATTTCTTCTAATGAAATTATCGATGATTTATTTGAGCATGTATTTTTTTGCAACATGCTATGAAGCTTCTTTTTTTATGGTTATAATCACTCATTTATTGTTCATTTCCATTTATATATAATGACTATAATATTTTGATTTAAGGTATTCTGATTTGAGATTTATAATTTCGGGCGTCATTGTATTTCCTGGTTTTGGAGTGGGAAGTTCTATGACGTTATGTGCTTTATATACTGTAAACTATCAAAAGCAGTTACTGATAACTGAATGAAACAACCGAACCGTAAGGAAAGATTGACATGATTGGATAATTTCAGAAACTAATCCATTTTCGTAATGATTAACGCCTGTTACGTGATTAAATAAACGGTAGTGTATTTAAAAATAAATTATCGTTACTCCATAATAAATACACGTATAATAAATGCACATATGTTCTTGAAATTATTATATATGATTGGACTTATTAAAAACACTCCTGTGTAACAGCGTTCTGCAATAATAGTGCTGGGTGCATAAAGTGAGTCCCGTTGGTGACGTATTCATTAAAGAGTTCAAAAAAACTAAATTCCGTTGTGGCCAAGACGGAGGCAACTTTTTTTGCCCTCAAGGAAAATGAAAATTGCTTATTTAAGTTACCAAAAACAAAAACAAAAAGAATAATAAAAACAAATGACAGCAAAACTCTTCCCTGGAGTAACCAGTTGGAATTCGTGGTTCAAAGATGCCATTTATCTGAGCGAAATGATGAAACATATTGCAGCTTTTCTCAATGAATACGCAGGCGATAACTCGAGGATAAGTTTAATAAAAGAAAATTTGGCAATGAAAATTTATACGAAGGTTTTTAACAGCTGGCTGATGCAAAGATATATTTAGGAAAGAGAGAAAATTCAACTGCCCTCTTGCTACAAAGACAACGAATATCTCAATCTTTCCTGGAGCTCGTGTGCAATGAACGGGACCGTGCATGGACGGTGGACCTAACTCAGGCCTAAGCTCAGAATTGCTGACACTACCACCAGATGGTGAGTTATGCGAGGATGATGTAACTCTCAACTTTGTAGTCTAGTGGTCTAGGGTGTTCACCGGAAAGTGAATGGACGTGAGTTCGATTCTGCTCAAGTCAATTGGATTTTCTTTCTTTCCAAAATGTATCTATCTTCACATCAGCCAGCTGTTAAAAACCTTTGTACGGATAGCGGGGAGTGACATCCTCGCTATGAAATTTTAGCACGTAAAATTAGAGTTCAGTTCGTTAGAGTAGCTTTAATTTCCGGTCCGGCCGGCAAAGAAGAGAGAACTGAGGGTCCAACCGGGCCATACTAACGTCCCAGTGGCTGGAACCTGGTCCAGCTGGCAAAGAACAGAGAACTGAGGTGTCAATCGAATTTTTGCTATAAGGTGCTTTTTTTTTCGCACATGTAATACATTTGTAATTTTAATATGCATAATGAAGCACCCGACACCTCCCAGCCCCTAATCCGGGGCAATGGCTAAAATTTACAATTGTAGATAGATCCTGGGTGGTGCACGGTATGAAATGAATTTCGTTTCCGAGCTCTGTAGGAAAATTAATGGAACTAATCGACAATTTCGAGAGATCAAACTATCCATTCGCGCCCGTTTCAAGTTAGTGAACTTGAAATCGGCCCTTGAGTGCTAATTTCAAAAGTGATTTTCAGGAAAAAAACATTAAAAAATTTAGCAAATGAGAATGGTGAAAATTGTGAAGAGTATATTATCACGCTGAAGACACAGCGGTAGAAAAGAGGTTAAATAAACAGACTCTACATATAGCATCCAATGCACAGAAATTAAGCTTACCATCGTATAAGTAGACTATTTTGTCCATTTGAAGCCGCAACATATAAATCATTTTTAAACCTAAATTTATTATTGGGAAGCTTCTCCAAAATACATTTTTCAAATTCGATTTTGTGTGTGCGTGTGTGTATGTGTATGTGAGTGCACAGATGTATGTGAGTGATTTAAAAAAAGTTTTTTTTTGGGAAATTTACGTATCCCTACTTATCATTTATCAGTCTGTATGTCGACTAAGTTGGTTTTGAAATGAGAAAATGTGAAGAACATTCATGGTTTTACTAATGCATGAACTATATAGGATGCTGTTAAAAGATATTGAGTTCACGAATTTATTTAACATGCTAAAGTAATACGTATATAAGAACAATATTGTGCTGCATGCGTGCGTCGTCCAGCACGTACAAGTCTGCAGGAATCGCGAAAAGTGTCCATTAAAGAATGGAATTTCTGGTGGCAACATGTTGTCGTTGGCATAATTCTTAATTATCTCTCGTGGGTTGCTACATACTTATAATTTTCTAACTTTACTTCACCATCTTCCACTATATCAAAGCTTGAATGTTAAAGTTTTAATACTATAATGATAATTTTATTAATTAAAGGATTAAAACACAATTTTTTGTAGTAAACAATAAGGTACTGTACCCCCATGTATAAGTGATATCAATATTTTATGTTCCTACCATTTCTTTCACAAAATTATACAAAAACTGTAATATCAGCAATACGAGTTTTCAAAAATGCTTTTCACATATGCAAAGTTACGCATTCAAAGTTGAGACTTTCTTTGTGCTTTTCCACGTTTTATAAGTTGGAGCGTTTGATGAAATTTCAAATATGATTCTAGAAAAATTCGCATATTTCTAGAAATTTACTGCTGACATTATTGTGCATCTTTGCTTGAGTGAGTTGTTGTTTCTATTGATGTTTGTTGATTCTGCCAGAAAACACGTTCAGGTTCCGCATGCAACGAGTGCGAAAATGATCGATATTGGAATATGTTAGTGGAATGCTACCATTTTTGTTGTTGGAAAGGCATTTGATATCTGATTATGATTGATTGATTATTTTAAAGTTCTGAACATGATTATTTTGAAAATTTTCAACTAAATTGTTTGAAAGTTTTGAATAGTTGTTGTTTTCTAAAAGGGGGGGGAGGGGGGTACTATGATTTTTTTTAAAAAGACTATCTATACAAATGTACAAATACAAATACAAATACAAATACAACGCCACAACAGGCAAAATGCCCAACGAGGTGGCTGATAAAAAGATGCCCATAAAAATATGGATGTCATATATTTCAAAAATACAGCAACCCAATTAAAAATGCAATTAACAAAAATTGTAAACAATTCATACACATGATAAAATATTATACAATGCCCATAAAGAATACTTATGGTTGTCTTATTCTAAGTATGGATAGAGCTTCTCGATTTACCCCAACATGTTTATCGTATTTCTTTTTAAACGTGTCAATTGTGTTACAATTTACTACCTCCGGGGGTAAGCTATTCCATTTATTAACAACCCTATTAGAGAAAAATTCCCTGCGACACCATAGCCTTTCATTGTCCCTCACCAATCGATACTGGTGTCCCCTTGTAAACGCAGTCGATTGGCGGTGTACTAAAAGTTCATGGTCCATTCTATCCATCTCATTGAAAATTTTGAACACTTCGATCATATCTCCACGACACCTCGTTCATCCAATGTAAACATACTACGTAATATGTATAACTATGTAAATAATTTTTTTTTTCAGAAATACTACTCAAACAACGACTATAAATAGGAAACTTCACATATGTTTCTAAAATTAGTATTTAAAAATACTTGATATCAATCTGAATGTTGAGCAACATCATTGCTAATGAAACATATTCTGAAAAAAAAAAATAACTAATCATTTCGAAAAACAAATTGGCAATAAGTATATTGTTACTATAGTTCGTAAATACAAAAGGTAAATTCAACTCGTGCTATTCATATTTCCATAGAAATATTCCAAATGTATTAACTCGTTTTCAACTGAAACTATAAAAATCTAAATAATATTTTTCAATATAATGTAGGTATTTCTATGAAGTTTTCTTGCAAACATTCCAATTCAAGCTTGAATGATAGCAAGTCACCGAAATTAGAACGATCGGTTTTACGAGAACGTCCTTAAAACGTCCGTCCAATCAATCCATCGACCGAATCGAAATCACTCTTCGAACCGAGCATCCGCAACGCATTGTTTATCACTGCCCATTTGAATGAAAACTCGTAGCTGATACTAATCTCTGCGAGTCCAGTAAACCGTTCCAAACGGTTTTCCGAAATTAAACGTGGAAGAATTTTCGTCTATTGACAGGTATAGCTTTGCTGTTAAATCGAGAAGAGAGTAAAGAGGACGGGTTAGAGATAGAGAGAGAGAGAGAGATGGAAGGTTCTCGAGTCCCCCTTCTCTCTCTCTTTCCCACGCTATCTTCTACGCATACTACATGCCCGAGCTCCTCAGCAAATCACCGCCCTCGCATTCGATGCTGCGAAACATTCCTTCGATTGAGCGAATATTTAATTAGAGTGGCCGAACACAATAGGAATTTGTTACTTTCCGGTTAATTAAGGAGGTTTCGTAGCGAACCTTTTCCCAATGTGTTAAACTCGGCGTAAATCAGGTGCGCGGCGTTTGCTGTTCATTGCTGACGATTCACCCTTCGGTACACACCGGTCTTTTACCCCCCCCCCCCCCACTTTTTTAGGAATGATGATTGTGATGATGATGATGATGATGATAACACGCATGTTCTATAATGGAAGTTCACAACTCTTACTTCTCAACTACAAAATAATTCGTTCGGTATCCGACCCCATCGATCTTTACATCCAAAGATCCGAATATTACCTAAAGAATACGTCAAATCAATCACATTGGCAGTTTTAAAATCGATTCTCATTCCTCTAAGTCATAATCAAAGCTATCTGGAATATGTAATAATCACAAACTTTTTAAATAATGATATCCAGAGAACGAACCTAAATAGGATATTATTCGCTCACGAATACATGACCAGTGTTTCAGAAACAACCCTCAATGATACTTAATGACCATTTCCTTGGCTTTTATGAATTTTTCTTCAGTAACTATTCTCTGTTTTTAACATGAGAACATGAATAGTTTTCCTTAAAAGTAAAAAATTGTTCTGTGAAACTACAACTAGAGAATATTAGTTTCTTATAAGTAGTTTTTCTTAATCTCTTCTCCCGTGAATTCAAAACTGACCTTGAAAAAAACTTTTTTCTGTTTGAAATGTGTTTATTGTGGCGAAAATGATATTTGAAAAGAATATTTTATCAATTAATTAATTAATTTGAGTTGATATCTTTGAAAGGCCCGTTTGTGTTAGGTACTCGTACGCATACCTTAAGGCTTAATTTGAAAAAAAAAAGAATATTTGAAAATCATTTCAAGTATCCGACTACGTTCGAAAGGAACTTTTCTATAAAATTGTTTTGAAGTGAACTTTAATAGATTTTTTTTGATAGAAATTGTCTCGAAATGGTAGAAACATTAACAAATTTCGAACTATATACCTATGGCATTTTTCTGTGAAAAGTTATTTTTATGACGAATTTTTAGTCAATTGGTATTCAACGTGAATTTCTTAATATTTTATTAATAAATTTCAGAAACTTTTATGGCTAAATATCTAAATCATTCATCAAAAAAGTTCTGAATCTTTCATCACGAAATTTCTTAATCTTTCATCGCCAAATTTCTTAATCTTTTATCCCCAAATTTCTTAATCTTTCATCACCAAATTTATGAATATCACTGCACATACTTTCTGAATTTTTCATAAGCAACTAACTCTTTCTGAATGTCTCATAAGCAACTATTTCTGAATTTCTCGTAAGCAACGTTCTGAATTTTTCGTAAACAACTTTCTGAATTTTTCTGAATGTTTCTAACAAATTTTCTGAATCTCCATAAGAAATGTTCTGAATGTTTCATTACTGAATTTCAAAATCTTTCATCATGAAATTTTTATATCTTTCATCATGAAATTTTTATATCATTCATCATGAAATTTTTATATCATTCATCATGAAATTTTTAAATCTTTCATCACTAAATTTCTGAATAGTATATGGCTGAATTTCAGGATGTTATATGGATAAATTTAAGGATGTTATATGGATAAATTTAAGGATGTTATATGGATAAATTTAGGGATGTTATATGGGTAAATTTAAGTATGTTATATGGATAAATTTAAGAATGCTATATGGATAAATTTAAGGATGCTGTATGGATAAATTTAAGGATGTTGTATGGCTAAATTCAAGGATGTTATATGGCTAAATTTCACGATGTTATATAGATAAATTTCTAATTTATTTAACACTCCCACTTATTTACCTCCTTTATCGAACGTGTATTCACAAACCACATAGTCTGATATTGGTCCAATAGTAAGTCCTGCAGCATGAATAAGACCACAAAAAAGTTTTATTTCACGACACGAGTTTTTCTCAAACGTAAACACAACATACAGCAAAATTTTTGATATAAAGCAGTTCTTTTTTTTACATTCCACAATTACAGTATTTATTATGCCATCTTGAATTTCATGATGCAGCAAGGTGGCAAAAAGTTAATGATCCCATAAAGCAAATGAGCGTATAAAAGATGCATTTCAATCAGTTTGCTCTTGTAGAAAGTGGGAACAACTTGTATTTCCAAACACTTTTCACACGTTTACCTTTGAAAAACTAAATCTCAGTCTAATCTTCATACATAGGAGACAGAGACACCATCATTACTTAAATCGATATTCATGATGACTGTTGATCCGTGTTGAAACTAATATTTTTAAGTATCTCCCGAACGTTTCAGAAAAGAAATATTACGTATTTTTTTTGCGAGTTATCTCCGTCTTTTGCAGGCAATTTATTATCCGTGTCCATTTTCCTTTCCGCATCTCTCTAACTACTTTCCTCCAAAATATACTTTTCCTAACATTATTTCTTTATACACACGCATATATCTTTATTGCTGTGTGGCAGCTAAATATAGTTCATTGCAAAATCAATGCTGATTGCTGAACAAGGCCTAAATCAGTGTTCCGTTATTGGATATCAGTGTTATGGGCTCGTTCGTAATGAGAAAGTGATTGGGCAAAATGACTTTGACATCAGAAACCCCCCTTCCCTTCTCATACTCTCTTTAATAGTAGAAAGACCTTGGATTATGGAAGAAAAATTTATGTCACCGTCGGAAACCACATACATTCGCTCGTATATATATATCCAATTTCTTGATGTATATTTTTTCTTTACTTAGAATCTAATTTTTCTTTTCCTTGTGGAAATGGGAATGGATATTAACTCGGGAGTTGAGGATATTTCGATGAATTATATCGAGAATGTTCGACAACTTTTTCTAGTACTTATTTTTTCTCAGTAAATTACCCTGAGAATATCTGTTCTTTAATTAAAGGGCCATCACATATTTTGTATCATTTTTATAATTTGAAAATTCGAAAAAAAAAAAAACTATGTATCGTTTATCTTGACTGGTTTAAATTAGTCCAGAATAGTCTAAATTATACAGTAATTTCCTGTATGTAATATTTCTGGAATGTAATGAGGTTGAGAAAAAATTCGTAGAAACTGCGGCTTCTTTATACGTCACATGGTCGATGATGCTTTTATTATTTATTTCATTTTTTTGATATTTTTTTACAATTTTTTAATTTATAATTTTTTTTTATTTATTTATTTCCTTTTTCTTTATTTTTGTCTTTAGATATTTTCATTTATTTATTTACTAGAGAGCTATAATACCCGGCGCTGCCTAGGTTTTCTTCAATGAGGTTTTTTTGGATCACGTGATATCTCCATCTTTCTTTGAGGGACATACAAATCGTGGCTGAGGTAACCAATATGACGACTTCCAGCGTGACTCATTCAAGAAACAAATCTAGATTTAAAGAAATATACAAATGATTTGTTTTCTTTTTTAAGGGGCGGTAGTTATTTCGATCCCCTCTCCCCCGAACTTCAAGGTTCTCCATCTGCCTGTTTCTGCTTCAAAAATGCTTAATAAAAGCTGTGGAATTTCTTCGATGTACTTTACGGACCCATAATTAATTTCAAAACATCCTAATCTATATTAATTTATGTGGTTGAATATTAAAAGACAATACGGAGACATTAATTTTTTTCATGCTTGAGAAGATGTTGATAAAAAGTTGAAATCAATGTTTTTTGCATGAATATCCCACAAAAAAGTAGGTTCGGCTAATTACTTCATATTTAATTTTCTGGGCTTGGTATCTCTAAGTGAACTCAATATTTCAAAAATCGAGAACTCAATACAATTTTGAAAGTTACTGACGCGGGGGGAAACCCCACTAAATTTCCGCATTTCTACAGTAAAATCTGCAATTTTAACACTCATTTATATGGGGATCAACCTTCTGCCTCATTACTGGGAGTATGTAGCAAACCATTATAAACGCATAAACTATTATACATATACTGACAGCATTGAAGAAGTGAAAAACCATTGTAAAGGCATATACACGACTGGAACGCATTGCTAAGGAGCCACGATAACCAAAGTAAACGTTGCGAAAGTGATTTTTGAGGCCCAGAAACCATTGTTGCCCGACAGGTTTTCGCCCATTTCGGGCATTTGCCCAGCAGCCTATCTTTCAAGTCGGGTGCCATTTGGTATATATGCAAAATTTGCCGACGATAGAACTAAAATTGTAGATTTGTACAGGGGAACACACACACACACAGAAAATCAATTGTATATATATAGATCCTATTTATTTACTTATTTTCTTAATCCATTTATTTTTATTTTTGTCTATTTATTTATTTATTGATTCAATATTTATTTATTTACTTTCCTAAATACATAATAAAAGTACAAAAAAAATTTAACAAAGGGACAAAAGAGCACAAAAAAGGGACGTACATACATCCACCATGTAACCCTCAAAAGAATTCTCGTCCTTCCAGGAGATTAATAACAGTTTATAATATAAAATTCATCCTATTTTTGATAAAAAGACTTTCCCACAATACGTTCTAAAAACATACATAGTTTTTAATTATGTTTTATATGTTTTATGTGATTGCTATTCATTTTTTAGACCAGTGTTGAATATATTTAATATTGTTCTGTATATATATAGTTTCATCTTATGGTTAAGGTATGGCACTCAGATTAATTTTTGCTAATTGGATGTTCGCATTATTATTTATTTTCAAGACTCTAATAATTCAGGGGAAGGCTCTAATTCCCTCTCAAATTTGTGGTACATATTTCAGAGGGAGCCCCGTGAAAACGATCCATGTTGAAGGTGACGAAATTTCCAGCATAGAAGTATGATCACAGGATGTAAGGACTATGGTCATCTTTACTCTTCCAGTTCGAGATGCATTTGAATTCTTCAAGGAGTTTGTAAAATTGAACACTATGACGAATGATTCTATTATTCGTCATTACGGGTTCTGAAAATGTTTATTATGCATTCAGATAACCGTGATTGTGATTCTAGTGTTCATTTCATCAAGAGGAAAAAAAATTGAAACACTAGTGTGAATGGCTGAGAACAATTTCAAGTAATGATTCTTAGTTCCTGATTGAACTGAATAGTAGAACTATCACAGGGTCCTGTCATTTGGAATCGTGTCAGATGCTCGTCGTCGCATTTATGGCAATAAAAACTGATTCACAACAACAATAATTTTACCATAATTGTGGAACAAGCTCCCAATCGACTATTGATAACTCCCCCACGATTTCCGATTTCTTGTCAAATGCTACAAAACATCTGTGTGTAGATCTACCACGTCCTCTTGTATAGTCCTGAAAGGCCAACAATATATTGCATGAATAAATAAGTAACCAAATAGACGAAAGTATTGTTTAATAACCGCTACACCGCACACCAACTCCGGTCATATCTTGTCAGACGGCAATTTCGAACAGGTTCGATGTTGGGAGGGAAATGAAGGTGCGCCATCTATCAGTGGTTGCCTCAGGATCGGTAGGGTAAATCACTTGTCCCCGATGTTCTTTTTCTGGATTCGAACCCGCTGACCTTGACGGTAACCTTCATGGGGGAAGACGAGCATCTTACCGCTGCACCACTTTGTTCAATCACTGGTCCGGTGCCGGTCCGCAAAAAATTTTTGCTTTACGCTTTAATGAGGCCAGCGAAAATCACTCAACCCCTCCAAAGTGCTATAACTTTTTTTTAATAAAGTGGGTTTCTTTCAGATTTGATTTTCTTTCAGCAGGTGTGAATTAAGGGGATGAAGAGCAACGTGTTCTATCAAGAATACAACTTTACAATATATCGCGGCTTGTCAATGCTAAAATTAGAGGTTTTCAAGGAGGCGAGATATTTAGCCAACGAGTTGATGGCTATTTTCATGGAGAGAAAGACGCGAGTGATTCGATACTTGCGAGCACGGGGCAAGGGGAGCCACAGCTATAAACTTTTGTTTACTTTTTCCGGCGCAACTCTCTTCTTTTGAGGTAACGGAAGTAAGGTGCTTTGCATCAGTGCGGGGTTGTGAGTGGTCCTATCTATCTATCTATTAAGTCAACGCCGTGTAAAGAGTTAATGTACGTAGATAGCATGACTGCATAATTTCCGATTTAAAACAAAAATAGTTTCTAAATTTGTTTTTTACTTCGGTTTTAGTCATCATCGGGGGGCTGCAAACTATTTTTCCTATTTATTAATTTGCTCTGGTTGGCAACATATTCCTCCTATTCATTTATTTTCTGCGGTCCGCAAATCATTTCACTTATTCCCTCCTGTCCGCGAAACTGTTTAGTTATTTTCACCGGTCTGCAGCAAGCACAGAAGTTTGAAGAACACTAAAATAGACAGTCTTTCAGGTATCCCATCCTATTAAAGAACACGTCTTCAACCTTTTTCCAGTCGCGAGTCCCATTATCAAAAAGAAGAGCACCTTTAAGGCAAGTTTAACAAACGAACGCATGAATGACATTGATTTCACTCCTAAAATGCAATTTTTCTTAGGTGTTTAATATTAACGTTGATCAAGTGCTCGCTAGCATGAAATTAGACGTGAGCATCAAGCACTCTGGGTACTTCACGGAGCACCATGGTGCTCGAGAACAACGGGTTGAAGATGCCTGTATTAAAGGTTCTCTACAATTGATAGAATATAGAATTATATAGTCGTGGACCGAAGAATAAAACGCAATTTTGCAGCAGAAAATTTTATAAAGTTATGAAGTAAATTTTTTATTAGTTTCTATGAATGATTTTTATAGTGTGAGCACACGTTTCTTATTGTTCACCTTAAAATCCCATTGAATAATTTAGTGTTTTTAAAAACCGGTTCGTTTTTTAAGTTTTTTTTATATGTTGAGAAATATATTATCCTCAGATAACCGCAAACAATATAAATATTTCTTCGAGAGAAATAACTGAATGCAAATATTTCCAGGGTTATTCAAACATCCAAAGTCATTCAAAGAAAGTAAATGTTTGCTTTCATTTTTCTATTTTAAAATTTTTCTCATAATTTTATGGCAAAAAAATACTTTTTTTTACTGAGTGCAACGATTTTCGGTTTATTTTAATTTTTCACAGTAATTTATTGATAAATATTATCTCGTAGTATATGCAATATGTAATATGCACAGAAAATAAAAATACTTCCACCTTAATAGCTGAATGAACCCTTTTTTTGGAAGGGATAGGAAATATTTCATAACTTAAATTAATGAAAAATCATTAAATCATCTATTTGATATTAGCAAAGAATATACAAATTTATTTGTTAATTTTTCCTCGCATTCAACCACTGCACGATGAAGGACGTGAATATTGCGTCCAAACACCATGCGAATAAATTAAAACGTGTTCCCTCTGTTTTGTTTCCTCTCTGCTTATCATCGCTTTGTTGTGTAACCCTATTTTTTCCCTTTCGTTTTCTCTAACCCTGATAATGATTTTTTCCCGCATGTGATATATATTTCTATTATATACATATAACAGCGAAAAAGAACAGGTAGGGTAAGGGTGAG
Source organism: Pholcus phalangioides (assembly GCF_987345545.1). Taxonomy (NCBI): domain Eukaryota; kingdom Metazoa; phylum Arthropoda; class Arachnida; order Araneae; family Pholcidae; genus Pholcus; species Pholcus phalangioides. The sequence continues at coordinate 13,517,738 of NW_028301595.1, forward strand.
AAAAGAAATCCACTTTGCACCCTACATTATTATGGACTCATCTATTATATTTTTTTGCTCTTTTATTTGGTTTTCCCTTCTTTTTCTCTTCAACTTTTTTTTCCCCTTCGCTTTCCTTTTTTCTAACGAGTGGTTAAGTTAAGACAAGGTTACCATGTTTATCGCCGGTTCTTCAGATAGAGATTATCCGAATTTTCCATCAATCACTTATACGCGAAAGGGTTGAAAAGTTCCATGTATCTAAAAGTAAACAAAGATGAGGATCAGTGAAATTTGTATAATAACGCGATTGACGTTATTGTGTCCTGCAATCAGATATGGTTGGAGTTATTTCACCTGGTTTTCAATATAATTGGTGTTATCGCGTCGTTTTGGCGTTATTGCGTCCTTTAAGCGTTATGATTTGTGTTATTGCGTCTGATCGGTGTTATGACTGGTGTTATTGCATAGTGTTTCAGATAAAAATAAAGAAAATTATTAGATCAGCTATTGAATTCGCTACGAAAATGCAAATTCATTTGTTAATTTATCCCCGCATTTAAGAAGTTCAAAATGTATACAAGAATTGAAATGTATAAATAATGCATAACGGGATGAAAGTTTTCAGCGTATTTTTTCTATAATAACGAGATTGAGGTTATTGTGTCCGAATGACGGTATGGTTGGAATCATTGGCGTACACAAAGGGGTGTTTTGGTGCTCTAACCCCCCCCCCCCCCCGAGCCAAGATTGTAGTGTTATTTTGCAGAAAAAACGTACACACCTCTCACAGAAGAGAAAAACAATCTGAAGTCACCTCCCGCTCGAGAAAATTCTGCGTACGTCTATGGTTGGCATTAGTTCATCCATTTGTGAATATGATTGTTTTGTGAGTATGATTATCGCATCCGTTTTATGATTATCATTATTTCGACCGACTGGTGTTACAGCATTTGCTACTATGATTGGCGTTATTGCGTCCAGTTGCTACAATGATTGGCGTTATTGCGTCCAGTTGCTACTATGATTGGCGTTACTGCGTTCAATTGCTACTATGATTGGCGGTATTGCGTCCAATTGATACTATGATTGGCTTTATAATTCGCGTGACTGCATCGGATAAGTCCTATGATTGACGTTATTGCGTCCGATTGGCGTAATTGTGGTCGATGACTGTCTATTTGCTGTTTCAGAAAGAAGTTTTACGTTGGACTTTAAGAATGAAACAAAATCGTCAAAATATGAAATTTAATGGAGAATCTCCTGTAAATTCACCCACTAAACAAAATTGAATGCGAGAGCCGTATATAACCGAAGATAAAAAAAAAGTATTGGCTATATTCAGATTTGCTATGTAGTACCTGCTTCGCCAGTATATTTTTTTTATGTGTGTGTGTGTGTGTGTTAGCCATGTCTTTTCTATTCATAGATATTCTCTTCTACGATATCGGCCGGCACACACCCACACACACACACACACTGAGCATACAAGTTGGATCGTGGAAAGAAATACCATCGGGAAATGCATCCAGACAAAAATCTAATGCATCTCTTATGTGCTGTCAGTCCTCATCACTTTCAAAAAGCGCCAAGCAAACCTTTCAGAACGTGATCCTACCTCTTCGGACCCCGTTTTTATTATTCTTTTTTCCTTCTTGGTATATGCAGCCTCTAAGAAAAACAAAAATTGTTCTTATTTTGAGAGGAATATGTCTTTCCCGAGTGCATCCCTGACGTAAAATCAGACATCATTGATTGTGATGCAGTCAGAAGGAATAATATTTCTATGCGTTTCTGTCCTTTTTTTTCTTTCGGTGAGGATCTTTCTTTTGGCGCAACGCATTTTGTGGAAAACCAGATATAAACGATATAAACGTCTGACAGAATCGGTATTAGATATAGAGTGGTGTGATAGAAATAAAGAGTAGGATCTTGAAGTGTTAATCGTTTTCTGTGCATTGGTGTAGTACGGACACGGACGGAATTTCGGGATTTCGTATTTTATCAGTGCCTGATTCGAACTTGGAATCGTGTCCGGAAAATTCGCCGACAACAATTCACCGCAAGGAAAATTCACCGGCCAAGAGTTCATCGAATGGAAAATTCATAGCTGGGAAAATTCACCGACAACCTTTCGGCATGAGTGAATAAATGCTCGAGTGAGCAAGTGAACGAGTGAGTGAATGAATGAACGAATGATCGAGTAATTGAGCGATTGAATGAACGAATGATGGAGTAAATGAGTGATTGAGTGAATGAATAAGAATTAGAAGAATACAAATATATGACATTAGAATTAGATACATATGACATCTGACATATTCGTTAGGGTCATCTTTTTCTCATGCACCTCGTTGGGCATTTTGCCTGTTGTGGCCTAGTATATGTATTTTTATTCATATTTGTGAGTAAGAATGTGCACAAATGAATCGCTGAGTGGAAAAATGAGTCAGCGAGTGAGCTAATGAGCCAGTGAGTGAGCTGATGAGTCAGTTGGCGAGTAAGTGGAATGGTCAGTAAGTGGAACCTGGAATATCGCAGATCATATTCCCATCGACTTTGAATCGGTGATCAAAGTATGTGTGAATCTGATTCAAATGGATGTGTAATGGTAAATGTGATAAGTCCAGTTAATTTTAACGCACAAAAACTGTTAAAGAGAGAGGTGCGAACAAGGCGATGCCAGGAAGAAGACTGTTTATTATACAAGAGAGGACACAATACACAAGCACATACACACCTACGCAGATAACTAGAAACGACCGGTTGATGGACATGCAGCGTCATCTATACACATACATATATAACATAAACTAGTGCGATTACATTTCTAACAAAAACGGATAATTATGCATAATTGCCAACTATTTTGGTAAATTTCACAAATTTTCCTAATTTCATCACTTCTACCGGCAATAAAACAAGGAAAAAAACCGAAACAGGTGTACACATGATAAATTCATCACATTTGTCGGTAATTATGCATAATCGGCATTTCGTATAGGCGAATATGATAAATCATTCCCATTGCGGAGATGAGATTTATCAATTAGATGGTCGTACTTGTAAGCCAGAGTCTTAAATTTTTCCGAACACCCCCGAAATAACTCGTATTTGGCGAATTCTAAAATCGGACTTCGATATAATGATCTTCCATTTGACAAATTTTACCAACAAACTTGAAATAATGAATTCTTATTTAACTGAATTTTCCATCATATCCCGATATAACGAATTGTCATTTAACGAGTTATTTGATTTAACGAAATTTTAATATTTTTTGGGCGTATATAATCAGATCCCAATACAACGAACTTCTATTTCACGAATTGCACAATCGGACATTGATATAACGAACTCCTTTTTTATATTTTTAGCAACAGCGTTAATATATTTATTAGACATGTTATAATGCATTTTAGTTTGTGTATTTTTGAATAAAATTTCATAAATAAACTACTTATTTTTATTAATTCTAAAGTTATTTCTTTAAAGAAATTCTTAAAATTTTTTTCATCAATTATTATAACTAATAATTCTGAAATTACTGTTGACAATTCTGAAATTACTCTTGACAATTCTGAAATTACTGTTGACAATTCTGAAATTACTCTTGACAATTCTGAAATTACTGTTGACAATTCTGAAATTACTGTTGACAATTCTGAAATTACTGTTGACAATTCACAAATTAATCTTGACAATTCATAAATGACCCTTGACAATTCATAAATGACCCTTGGCAATTCATAAATGACCCTTGGCAATTCATAAATGACCCTTGACAATTCTGAAATCACTCTCAACGATTCTAAAATTACTCTTGGCAACTAGGAACTTACTCTCGACGATTCTGAAATCACTCTCGACGGTTCTGAAATCACTCTTGACACTGTGAAATTACTCTTGACAACTAGGAACTTACTCTCGACGATTCTGAAATCACTCTCGACGGTTCTGAAATCACTCTTGACACTGTGAAATTACTCTTGACAACTATGAAATTACTCTTGACGATTCTGAAATTAATCTTGCAATTTTGGAATTACTCTTGCAATTTTGGAATCGCTCTTGACAACTCGGTAATTACTCTCGACGATTATGAAATTTCTCTTGACGATTCTGGAAATTACTTTTCATATTTGAAATTACTTTTCATATTTGAAATTACTTTTCATATTTGAAATTACTTTTCATATTTGAAATTACTTTTCATATTTGAAATTACTCTTGACAATTTTAAAATCACTCTTGACAATTTTAACAATAAATTCTCATCAATTAAGGAAGTTTTTATTTTTTCTCTCTCAATAACAGTAAAATTATTTCTTTCATTAAGGTATATTCAGCATTTTTGTGAATTCTGCAATTTTGTAGATGTTTTGGATGCCAAATTTAGAAAACGAGTTCGTTACGACGGCCCTTTTAATATATCAAACGCACAGCATTACTATTGAATCTGGAAAGTATCTCAAGTTCTCAATGTGTCAGTACAGATATCAGTGAAAACAGCTCTTTAACTAATTTTTTGGGAATTCAGTTTCCGTTGGAAATTTTTCAAAAATGGTCACCGATACACAGCTAAAAGCTCGGAGGATATGAAAAACTTTTGACATTTTGCTTCAACAGAAACTTTCAGGGAAAAATTGTAAATAATCACCCTTGATTAATAATAGTTTTTTTCCAGAAATCCCTTGAAAAGCAATCGAATCTACGGTGACGTAATCTGTAAACATTACCCAATCACTGATCAAATATTGTCTGAGATACAACTCTTTCATTCTGAAGGGAAGCGTTATTTAAGCGTATATGCAATCAAAATAAAGCAATATTTTTCCTTCGAATTCAACTAATTAAAAATTTATTTAACAAAAACAGAAAATACCAACAAACAAATAGCAGAAGAGAAAGATTTAAATAAATTATTGGCTATTTCTTTTATAATTCTGGCTGGAAAGTAGTTTCCACAAAATTGCGAGAAAAAAAAGAAATAATTCGCAATCGATTTTTTTCTTATGAGGGAAAAAAAGAAACCAATAAAATTATTTTTTCTAAAATACGAGTATATTAATTTAAAAACAAATTCAGTCGATTCCAATTTCTTAAATTATTGATTATCCAAATGAATTAAGTAAAAATTTCGAAATAGTGAAAGAAATATGTCCTTTTCGTATTGGGGGTTATTATTTCTGTTCAAAAATTGAAGCTATTTCCATGACTTTCTTATTCGGAATTTTATTTTGTTACAAGTTCCGGATATGAGCCTTTCGGTGTAAGTAATTATTTTATGGATACTATATTAAAAGATATTCGTAAGCTTAATTAACATTTTCAAATTTAAACTCATCATGTGGATATTAATTGCTTTTATGGATTTTTTTTAATCACTATTATCAATCACAATACTTGTATTTAAGTTTCGCAGCTCGAAGAAAATGGTTGAATGTACTCAACGGCAAAGGGATTCGAGTTCCTTGATGACCCAGAAGTCATGGGCGAAACAAGCAATTTTGCTTGTGGTTAACCGTGAGACGACGCTGCCATTAAACTCATAAAGCGCTCGTTCGGACCGTTCATTTCTATCGTCTACTGCGGAAGTATGGCTGGTTTCACGAATCTGGAAAATTCAGACGTGTACTACATGCATGGTGCGGCGTTCGGGAATGCTCTTGAAACCCAACCGGGAGTATTTTCCGCAAGACACGTGCCGAATTGAGACATTTTTGAGCGATGCCTTGACATTTTTAGCGAGACATTCTGACCGGTGTCTCATGAAATGTGTTCCTTCGTCAGCGGAAGGAAAGATACAGGTCGTGCCAGGAATGTCACAATGTCTTGGTAATTTTTCCCCTTTTAAATTGAATAAAATTTTTAATATTATCTATTCCATCCAGGTTCAATATTATCATGTACATAAGATCAAAACAGGGTTGAATTCGGTAGGACAAAAGTGAAATAAAAACATACAACATACGCGAAAACTTTCATAATATTTATTCTCCAAAGTTTGCGGCTATGATATGCGTATAAACACGTTCCAGCATGCACCGAATCGAACACACGCATGTTTATAAACTGGCCGATCAATTGAATATTTTGCTGATAATAACATGGGTATAATCTTCTTAATAATGTATAAAGAGTTTTCAAAAGTGAAGGTTATAGATGTATAGTAATTAATGAACATGAAAAAATTATGATTTGATTATGTGAAACTCGGGATAATGAGTAACCATTTTTACGAATACGGATAATCCATGGAAAATAATGAATACGAAAGAATTCACGCAAGCGTCAAATCACACGCTGCGAATAATGACAGGGACTATGACGGAGTCTTTTCATCATTCCGGGGGAAAAAAAGATTGCTATTCAACATGATTTGTATACGTCATACAATTATCTCATATTGTATGTGTCATTGTTGTTTCCGCGTGTCTAATGCACGGTATACAAACACAAGGGAGAGGAAACACACTAGCAAATCCTTACAGAATCTGGCAATTCAGTTGCAGTTATTATTTCTGTTATTTTCCTTCTCCTTTTCTGTTCGTCAATCCCGTATAACAGCTTTTCCATGTTTGTATGACATGAGAAAACAGCGGCTCCCTTTGCAAAAGAATTTGCCAAGAGAGAGAGAGAGAAAGAGTGGGTATGTCATGTATGTTGAAAAGAGGACTTGATGCCTTCGAGATGAAAAAGCAGCGGGGTGTTGCCAAATCCTTTTACATAAGCTGAGATGCTAACACACAGAAAAGTAGTAACCGAAGAAATACATGGAATCTTCTTTGGCGAGAGTATTTTTCATCTGGAAGAAAAGATTATTTTTCCCCGAATAATATGAGTCGATTCCGCATTTCTCTCTATTTCTTCAATTTAAAAAAAAAAATTAATATCGAAACAGCCATTTATGTCTGTTTTGCGGAATTCCAATAAAAAATAACAATTTTGCAATTTTTTTTAAATAAAATATAATCGTATTTCCTGGAATTTAATAGGATTGTAAATTTTTCCCCCCGTTTTATGATGAATGAATACAAAATTTCACTGGTAATTTACATACAAAATGATTTGGTATGTCATAATTTTTAAAACATGTTCGTAGTAATTTTTTTAAAATTTTTAAATAAATTTTTGTTGTTGATTTGTTTTTTCAGATCATTAAGTGATGAGTACTATATAGTTATTGATAATATCAGGTTTTATCTGAAGAAATTGCGGGAATAAATTGTGGAATTTATTCATTAAGGTAGTGATGGGCAAACTATATACGCTCCCGCTTAGAGGTTGTATCTGGCCCGCCACAGATTTCAAAATAAGTATAGAAATTGTAAGAATTAAGTAATAAAATTGAATTGTGTAAGCCCCAGGGGCACTAAATTTCTGCTCGCGAGATATTAATGGAGCTTCCTGGGATAAATTTTTTTTTTTCATTGAGAAAATAAATGCTCCCTCCGGGGGAACCCCAGTACGGAGAATGCCATTCACGGGGCCGGGATGAGTTACTCATATATAATAATGTCGAAATTTTCAATATTAGTAGTAAAAAATATACATATAAAAGAAGGTGATGCTTTGTTTTTGCGTATGGAAAATATAATTGTGAAAATTCGATTTATATTAGAATAATTTAAATATCAATATTTATTAGAAATTGGTTTAAAAACTTCTGCATACGCAAAAAAATATGCATGAATATATTAACGCATACCTATATATTTTTTCACAGTCGTAAAGGATAAGTCATTGTCTCTGATTTGCAATGAAACAATGACAGTTTCCGAAGTATACACAACGCATCCCGCTACTCATATACGGACATTGATTAGTAATTGGAATTTTTAAATTTGAAAATACCGAATGAATGCCCAAATATCTCTGGTCCGACAATTTGTTTTCTTGTTTTTTGGCCCGCTTTTAAGAAAGTTTGCCTATCACTGCATTAAGGCATGAGTCTTTACCAGTGCGTACGGACCGAGCGAAATCTGTGTCCATCAATGAAACATTTTATAGCTACTGACCGAGAAAATATCCGTGGCTAATAAAAGCATACGGCCCTAAATGATATACGTGGGTGACATAGAATGAGGAAATCCAGTTCGCACACCATGAGTAAGATACCAGAATAAGTCTCTAATTTAGTCTCATAGTCACCATCACTTTGAATTTGTTCTTTATTGCGAAAAAGTGACTTTCAAATTTAATGTTTTATGCTACCATGCTTTCCAAATTGGTTTAGTTGATAACAGTGAGAACTGAACGAACCAACCATACCATTTTATACCGACTGAGACGAGTGCATACTACATAACCTATATTGACGGTATCAGCCTTTGCTCTTGTGCAGAAACTGCAAGGGACGAACCCACCATTCTCCATTATAGACGTTGCGAACGACATGAATTCACGACCAACCATAAACGATCGTTATTGACATTTATGAATAGTTACAATTTTCCGGTGAATCTCAATCGGCTTACATCTCCTCAGTCATAAAAAATCACATACCACTCTCTGGTATTACAGCACACGAGAAATTGGAATAGAACCAACTCTATTCAACGTGCTGTTAAACATCTCAAATTAAACCAGAGGGAAAACTTTCATACCCAAAACATACGGTACTCAAATAATTTTTTTTGCGCATGCGTGTAGATGGATACAGGCTCTTAGAAGGGAGGGGGGGATAGGATTTTACACATCCACCCTCCGCCTACGCTAATAATACAATTTTTTGAAAGGAAAGGAGGGTGGTCGTTTCCACCACACAGCACATCCCTCTTCCCATATCCGCCTATGTGCATGTTTCACAGTCAACTGACCGATAGTTGTACATGCGAGCTTTGAACGGGTCTCATTGCAACGCTACTAATACTGCAGTATATATATATATAGTGAGCGTATGCAGAGATTAGATAGGATGTAATGCTAGTGGGAATTCGATAATTCACTAACAACATTCATAAACCCGCTACGTTCATGGCGGTCTCGCGCATGCACGCTGCTTGTTCCACATCGCGCTGTGAAACTACGTGCCTATTGATCTATGAAGACTTCGTATGCCTCTCACAAGCTATTCTCTCTGATGACTGAAACGATTTCTTCCGATGTAAATATATTTACAAGAGATGTTAAAACGCACATTAGAAATGAGAGAGAGAAAAAAATTAGAAAAATGAGCGAGAGACAGAGAGAGAAAGAGAGGGAGTTTCACGTTGAGTAATTGAAAGGATGTGTAGTAAGGCCGGGGGAAATCAGATTATAAAAGTTTTCAGAAAAGTTATTTTACCAAACTTGAAAAACACATACACGCACACACACATAAAATAAGCCTACTAGTTAACATTCACTCGAATGTAAACGATGCGTTTATTGGTTCCAGTTTCAAGTTTTATAAATGGGCTTTTGCAAAATCTTTATAGTGTAAAACTTGCTTAAGACGCATCGGTAAGTGCAAGTTAATCTACGACATTTTAGTGCCGACAATTTAAATTTAATGTCAAACGACGATTGTCAAATACGAAGAAAGAGGGAGAGAGAGAATTCTCAAAAATGTTAGTTTTTCTCTCTCTTCAAGGAGCATAATAATAACTCTTATCACCCTCATATGCTCCTCGTACAAATCACTGAGGTACTTCGAACAAAGAATGCACTCAGAAAGTGAAATTGCTTCAAACCCACTTCTTTCCTATTCCCAGGCTTCCCCACTATACGCATGGTATATGTGATGATTTTATTCTACTTTCTGCCCGTTGCCTCCCCCAGAGACTAATACTGCCGTGTGTGTGGCGATATATGACCGGAGTTGTGTGCGGTAAAGTAGATATTCTCTCAGAATAGAATGGACCAGAACTTGCAGTTTCCGAATCACTGAAAGAATCGTGCTAAAAAGCCTTTCGATCAGTGGGAAAATGTCGTCGAGTCCATATAATCACACACACACATATCGAAGGGAGCTGTAATATGGGAATTGAGACTTTTAATTGTTCAGTTGTTCTACTAAATCGCTTTGATAATACCAACTGGCAACATACACTGGTGTGAGAACAAAAATCAATTTCATGGCATTTGATTCATATGAGTTCTGTTCATCCATTAATATTGCAACGAAACGATCTAAAAGACGTTTCAATGCAGATTCTGTGAAGCTTAGGCCAGCTATTCTCTGTGATGTCTGAAACACAATCTCTTCTTTTCTAAATATATCTACAAGACATGTTAAAATGTATGTGGGAGAAGTATTCACGCCGAGTTATTGAAAGCGTGGAGCGCGTAGGAGTCATCGGTAAGTGTCTTGCAGAACTGAAAACCTAATTCCCTTCATCAGAATTTCATTACGGTCTTTAAAACGCAGCGAATGAATTCCCTGGTCACCGGAAATTGAATCTAATCACCTGATTCCCTGCGCTCACATTAAGCCCCGAAAATTTTCGGGAAAGATCAGGAAAAAACAGGAGAGAAGAGAGAGAGAGAGAGTAGAATAATCCTTTTGTTTATGTCTATAGATGGGTAAAAAGACAAGAGAGAGAGAGAGAGAGAGTAAAGAGAGAAAATTTTTGAAGAGAGAAACTTGAATTATCAAAGCCCATAACATAACGGGCGTTGTCCCTTGTTAGTGGTCATGAATTTTACATGAAGCCGGTGAGGGTGAAGGGGAACTTGAAGTGCTTCGGCAGTTCCGCTTGCCGAGCGCAACATTAATAATAGATGAAGACAGACACGGTCACGGGGGTGGTAGATGGAAGGAGCGCAAGAAACTCATTTAACTTTGTGGACCTTCTATTTAATGACCTGGCAATTGGAATCCGATTCTCAATGTACAACATTGGGTCCCCCCCCCTCCTTCGCCCCCTCCCCCATCCACAACACTCCCGGCCGCCGTCCCCGCCAAAAACAAATGGATTTACTTCCTGATGAGAAATTGTGTAACTCCGCTTTACCCCGGAACGAGTAATTTATGAATTTTTATAGCTCGGAGGCATTTTATGAATGATAATAATATCGGTAATTTTATTGGTTCAATTTTGTGAAAGTTAAGATCAAATTTATCGATCGAATGATAATGGCTTTCGTTCGATGAATCGTTATGTATGTGTAATACGTGCACAGGGCTAACGCTCGCCGTCGTGTGTGTTCATTGAATGCCGTTGGTCCTTTTATTTTCAAATGATGGCTGATTGGACATTGACTTATAAATGTCTGGATTCCGGGTGGCTCAAAAGTTGTGATTAAACATTGATCTTAATAGCGAAAATCAGTTCTGTGCGTCTATTTAATCTTATTTCAAGTCATGTTGGCTCGGCTCATCTTTGCTGATCCTGAACAGTGGAAGATGAAATGGTTAAACAACAGAGATTCCGTAGGCGTTAACGCTCCCTGGGGGGACGATGGAATGTTCCAGAGGGGCGGTAGAAGCTACAAGTATAACATATGCTATGAGAGAAAAAATTTCTGAAGGTTGGGAAACACTCTAAAGCCACTAGACAATTTCCTCTTCTTTAAACGATAATTTTAACCCGGTTAAATGATCGCAAAGTTACACGCATCAATTATGAATACGCATCAACTGTTAATACATATCAACTACTTTACACATGGTGGTTAAACATTTAAAATAATGAAAAATTTTTTACTAATTTGGGATTTAAAAAAAAAGTTGAGAAAGGGGTACTTGCCTCCAATGTCTTCAATACGTACACGTAATTATTTTTGTTCTCCGTTGAGCCAATAAGGAGCGGTAACTTTCCCAATTTAAAAATCTCAGTTATTATGATAATTGTAATTAAGTATAATTTTCATTTCCTTTTTGATGCCTGATTTATTCGAAAAGTTTTATTAATATTGATAATATTAATAAAATAAAATAATTTATTAATATTAATATTGATCCTTCACCATATTTCAAAATACGAACTATACTAACATTTTAAAATGACAATTGAATTGTTCCCCGGGCAGAATTTAAATATTTTAAAATATTTTTCTTAAAATGTAGTTATTTTCCTGCTTATATTCAGATATATTACTTGTGATTAGAGCCCGGATTATATGCAAATACATAAGTGCATAAGTACTTTGAGCACTTTTTATTTAGTGCATATAAACACATGAAATCACCGAAATTGTAGAATAAATAACGTGATCCTCACGTATTCCAAAGAGATAACAACGGTCCGTCCAGGGAATTTAATTTTAGTAGGAACATACATGCTCGAACCGGGATTCGAACCCAGACCTGCACAGTCAGAGGTGAGCTCTCTAACCACTGGACTGCCAGGCTGCAAGTGCATGTTTTTAGCAGGTTTGTTTTTTAAGCCTACCGCACTAATGTTTTCAAAATTAATATCTTTTTCATACTTCAATGCTTTTTTTACAGCATATTTTTCGTCTTTAGGGAAGCTGAAGCATTTTTGAATAGATATTTTTTTTTTCATTTTAAGTACATTTTTCGGAAATTCCTACGTATACCCTTGAGGGCGCGATTAAAGGTCATTAAAGGTCATTTTCAAGGAATATATATTTTTTTTATTTTATAAATATTTCGACATTTTTAAATGTACATTTTAACAATTTCCATTACTTTTTTTCATTTTTGACACTTTTAAATGCTTTTTTTTTTCATTTTTGACACTTTTAAATGCTTTTTTTTTCATTTTTAGCACTTTTAAATTTTTTTTTCATTTTTGCGTATATTTTCTGTTTTTAGTACCAGAAAAGTGGTAGTATACAATTTTTACTTCGGCATTATTAAATGAATTTGTTTCCATTTTTCGCACATATTTTTGATTTCTTGGTTTATATCTCAGCGCTTTCAAATGCAGATTTATATTTTCAGTGGATACTTTGCTACTTTTTTCAGTGCATATAATCCTTGCTCTACTTACCAGAATGTGTTTTTTTTGAGAAATATAAAATTTTGGAATCGGTTAATTTTCTCTGAGTCACCCTCTCTTAGTATGGACTTGATATATTGATTATTGTAATAGTAGAATTTGATAAAATTACATTCTATGATACGTAGTAATTGGCTCAGCGGATTGATGACGACTTTTTTTTAAATTATGATACATTCGCTAAAATAAAAATTATTTTTTTGTGAATTTTTTGAGAATCTCCCATGACACCCCTCCCCCCCCATCCTCAGTTCATTGACGCGGTCCCCCAGGAAGTCACGACCCACACTTCGGGAAACACTTCACTAATTGATAGTAATTCAATGAAGTAACTGACTTGAATCATTTTTATTGATATGATACTTGGTTTAAAGCTATTCCATTGAGTTAGTGTGAAGGAAACCATGTAACGTAAATTACAAAGAATTTGATAGGATAAATTCAAATAATTCCTAGAAAAATTAAAAATCACCACAAAAGTCTGGAATTCCAAATGAGTTCAACCGTGTCTTAATTGGATTTGATTCTCAAGGTGTGATTCGTAATCACTTTTACATGACTGTTTTCACAGAACCAAATAAATCCCCGGCATATAAGATACACGGAGCACAAAATGGAAAGCATAAATAAATATATCGAGTTTATCCGTGAAACTGCACTCACTGAATCCTAAGCAACAAGCGGGTGACTTATTAATTAGCGCTATTCATCAAGATCAAAAAATAATTAAACTAACCAACACAAAACGCGGGGAAAAGTTCCTCTTGCCGTACTCCTTGATATAAATTACCACTCGGCGGAAAATAAGTTTCCTTGGAAAACTGGGGGAGGAAAAACCAATGCTAAGAAGAACGCAAATTGAAAATGACAAGCGCTACATGATAAACTCATAGAATGAATCTCTCTTGAAAATAATTAGTTTCTACATAACTGTCGGAGCTAATAAGAAAACTTTAAATGGAAAACCCTCTCCCATTTTGCCTTGTTTATAAGGCTAATCGAAAATCCTCTCAAAATATTAAGTGAACGTAAACATTAAACGCCTTAATGCTTCATTACAAGAGATTGGGGGGAATGGCTTCCTATATCTTACTCAAAGGCAACTTATCAATAACTAGATTGAAAAGAGGGAGAGAAATTATCTTAATATTTGTAAAGATTTCATTCTCTCGGAAAAAAAATAAAAAAACGAACTGAAATTTATGAAAATTTCTGAATTCAATGATTTTTAAGTAGAAATGATGAGGAATCTTTTATACGGAGATTATTTTCGTGTTTTTCTCCTCATTTATATCATCACTTAGTATTTAGTCGTATCCCAATGGGTTTCCTCGTTTCTATGAGTTCAATGATACTTCGCTGGAAATTCTCTAAATTGCTCAAGGGAATTATGGAATTTCTCGGATAAAAGAGCCGAACTCTTAATGCATTTTATTGCAGTGATTTTCAGATGTTTTTCCTTTCAAAAATATTCTCCTCGGTAAATATACAGAAGGGTTTATATATACCTCAAAGATATTACACGATTAAATTCCGCCGAAACCTATAAAATACTTCTTGGTGAAGCATTATAAATCTTTATAAATCTCTCCTTGAACACTTAATTTGGGGGGGTCATAAATCCCTCATATATCTGGTTAGTTTCTCGGGAAGTAATTGACGAAATCTCTGTAATGCATGTTTAAGCCCCCATAAATCTTTTAAAATACTTAGTTGGAAAGTATTAAGTCATAGAAATTATTAGGCTTACTTTTGTTCAAGGATTCCTTAATAACATGATTTTGTTTTTGTCTGTTGTGAATTGATGACAATGAATCCTCCCGTTGAGGAACTCTTTGAGAATATTTGATTGAATTGTATAGTGTGGTCGGTTGAATCTCGCGGAACGAGCCTATATATGATGACAGGATAGGGCGGTGATGGAATGTCTCCAGTTCCAAAGAGTACAGATAATTCAATTTACGGCTTCATATTTATTTAGTAACCCGCCCCCTTCCTGTTTAACTGTTAGATTTTTCATTTACATATTTGAACTGAGCTGCTTTATTCACACTGGGTACAACTCCGATCAATATATCAAAAGCTATACTCCGAGGTAAATCCAGTCTGAGTCCCACTAAAATTCTGCGAATCGGGTCCCAGGTCCTTGATTGGGCCCCTGGTAAAATGAATGCAAGAGAAAATTTTGCGAGGTTCATCAAGGATCCAGTCCGGGAACCGTGATGGTAAAAGTTTTCTGGGAGTACTTGATGAATCACATTTGTTTGTTGTTGCTTTATTATTATAAAATTCGTCAGTAAGAGAGCTGGTGCTTTCACATGCCACTTTTCACAGCACTCTGATGAAGTAGAACGAAATAAAGAAGATATGTTATGAAGGGAAAAGGGGGAGGGCGTTGGTCGCCAAAGGCGACAGTGGAGCAGAGGTCCCTAGTATATATATATTTACCAAGTTTCATCAAAATACCTCCATTAGAATGGCCTCTACATATCAATATGTCGGTATGCTACACAGTGGTGTCGGTATATTCATAACCATCCTGTGCTTAGACAAAAATGGAAATTTTTTTTGTGGCTATTACGTTCTTGTGGGTATATATGATAGAGTAACTAAAAATCATATATTGAGGGGTGGACATTCCGTTCGTTGTCTGCAAATTTCACAAGAAACCTCAGTATTTCTCAGTGTCTACTCGAAAACGTGAAAAATACACATCTTCTCCGTACCTCAGAAAAAACCGGCTGTTAATTTAATTTTATTTATTTTACTGATTTCTGTCTAGGTCAAAATGCTCTTTAAAAAGAAAAGCAAATGATTTATTCACTGGTTGATTAATAAATTATTTAATTTCGGTATATTACCGCCTAGTGGTCGAGTGGCTAGGAAGTTAGCCTCTCACCGTGCATTCACTGTGCTCACTGTGGTTCTGGTATGGATGTCTACTTGCACTAACAAATTCCCTGGATGGATCATGCTGATCTTTTGGGAATACGTGAGGATCACGTTATTATTATTATCTTCACTAGGTCCATTTGAGTTAGGTACACATCTGCATCACAGATTTTCACTTGAAAAAAATAATCACTAGAACCCTTAAATAAGCTCACTAAGTCGGAGAGATTAATTTATATTAAAATTTTAAAACATTGTATTACGAAAAAGTAGAACGAATAGAACCTGTTTGACGATCTCGGTTCGGTCAACATAGATTGACGACAATTGGGATGATTTTAATTTGATAATTTCTGTCGCACAACGGTCATTTTCTGCATAGGAGGGCTAATTAGACCGGGACCTACAATTTATTTCCAATTCCGGGAGGCAGCTTTTTTTTTAATGTCAATGAGAAATTGGTGCGCCAGCTCCTAAATGTGTGAGACTCCCTGTGGTAGCAATCTTTTTGTGTGGTCATGTCGCCATTTCTCTTGTACCCCGGCGTCAGGAAAGTTTCTGACAAGGACGAACCCCGGGTATTGAACTCGTGACGACTCAAAACCATCCTTTGGTATACTCTAGGCGAGTATCTTATAGCCCGGCGCAGTAGCTCGTTTCGATCGTTAATAAGTTGCGTTAATCGGCGAAGATCGGTAGACGCTTTTACTCTTAAATTGGCGACATCTTGTGCTAGGCGCGGGTTTTTATTTGATTCATTCCTGGCTGACAGATGGCGGCGATCTAAAATAGATTTTTCTCTCAATGAAGAAGAAATATGGTCTGGCAGCGTAATTACAATCCCTACTTTCTTAGTAACACAGGAAGTATTAGCACTCCGGTGATTGGTTACTGCGAGCAAAAAAAAAAGCCAGCAAGGCGTATTGGGCAAAACTGAATTTCAAAGTTCATTAACGAAAAATGAAAGCATTTTTTATTGAATCACAGTATATGATAGCTGGGCCCAGCTTCGCGAGCCGTTATTATTGTCTTCTCGATGCACGTGAACTGCATTTGATTAAATCAGAAACAAAAATTGAAACATTTGTTAGTTAATCAGTAAATAACAACAAAGATGGAAGGATGGGGGAAAAAAATTTGGATGGGTTTCAGACCGAATCGAACACACTACCTGTGGTACGTGAATCTCGTACTATAATCATTACTCCAACGGTGGGTGTGGGATTCAAACACAATTAAATGCATCTATTGTTAAACATCGCCAGCAAAAATTTCACCATGACACGTAATATTCATCACTCATTTCGGCCAATCACCATGCTCTAAATTTCTACAATGCAGCTAGAAATGTAGGGATAGTTTATAAGCGGTCAAGAGAGTGTGTGTCTGCATACATAAATATTTGAAAATTCTTAGAAAATATATCATAGATCATAGCAGGCGTACTGATATCTATTTTGAGTAATTACTACTACTTTTCCGCACACCACAACTTCGTTTATGTCATCATACAGCAATTTAATATTTTGAGTAATTAGATTCCAATATTCAAAATATCTCATTATATTTCTTGCTGACCAACGTTCCTGCCGCCAAATGTGTGGGGTTTCTCACTGTGGAATGTTTTTCCTTTTGATCTCACTGAGTTAAGTACTGACTGAAAGGATCGTGTAAGTTATGAGTTAGAAATATGGTGAACATGAACTTGGGGGCTATCAGCAGAGGGCAGAACTTAAAGTTGGACTTTTAGGGGTGGGGGGTTTAAGATAGCTTTAAGGAGAAAGTGTCTTCGGGAAAAATGCGATTTATTGCATAAAATTTAGCTGCAAAATTCCGGAAATAATTTTACGTGAAAATGAATATACCCTGCACTTTATTTGGAAAATTTTGAACAAAGTGAATAATTTCTTCACACAAAAATTTAAAAAATTACAATTTGCTGACATTTTTGTTTTTAATGTATTTTTTGAAGCAATTAACATTAAAAATGCAAAAAAAACATTTTGAAAACTCCAAAGAAAAAAAAGAACGCCGAAGGAGTTATACATGTATATACATTTTATTCTTTTCTCTTCCATTCCCATTCTATTTACGGGCTCTTAATCTCATCCCATTGCTTCGCAACTCCCATGCATCACACCCATGTTCTCTTGAAATAGCCCGAGGTTCTTGGGTAATCGTATGGGTGAATATCAAGAACTTTATTCTCAGATAAGTTAAACAAAAGTAATGACTCAGAATTCAAAGATATTTACAGAAAAGTAAAATCTTTCCGCATGATTCCAATCACGGAACGAAACTGGCGAATTCGCAAGCTCTCGACTAATCCTCCAGCAAATAGTAGTGCGCTTAATATTTTGCCTCTATGCTAGTACTTTGGTTAGTTAGCCATTTTTTAGATGTTTCCCCCCGGGGACCAAATGTTTCCCTTTGGCTAAGTCGTTGGGTGCAATTAGTCCTGTCTCGCAATTAGTTCTGAACTACCGGACACAAACAAGTGGTTAAAAAACAAGACTCACAAAAAAAACGCACAAAATAACAAAAAATAACAATGGAGTGAGGAAGTTGGGGGTGGGGAGGAACGGGGAACACACACACACCAAAGTAAAATTACGACTTGGAATCCTCTTAGGGGGGTTGGGCTTCCGGCGGTTTGTTTCTTGGCAAAGTCTTTTTCCGTCTGTGTCTCCTAATGAGAGGCACAGAAACAGAAAGAGAGACATGGAAGGGATAATCCTTTCCGAGCTTCCATTCGAAATGTTTATTCGGTTTGGGAATTCTCCGGTCCCTCATCCGGGGATTTCCACTTCGTTAAGGTGAGCAATATTTAAGATCAAGATATTACCGTTGTGTAAAAAAGCACTATGTACACAGACATGTACGTATGTACTCGACCATTTTAGTTTCCCATGTCGCAAGTAGTGATATGGTAAGCAGAAGGAAATGAAATCCGTTTCTAAATAAAGTTATGGCTGCGGTTAAAATGTTACTTTTTAATGTATAACTGATTGTAAAATGTATGTAATTTAATTTAGAATCTCAGAATCGACTCATGTTCAAGTCCAGACAGGGTATATCATGATTTTACTGATTCCGCCTACACATGGAATGACTGTGATGCAATAAAAATTATCACAATCATTTTTTTTCTGATTGTAATTTTATCAAATCAAATTTGGCCTTTCGAAAAGTAATGAAAATTCAATATGTCTTTCCATAAGAAAGATTAAATGTTAGATGCATAGCCTGAAATCGGTGGAACTCTTTACTGTATCTGATTTCTTATTTTGATTAATATCCTATTCCTCTGATCGATTGATACATCTTACTACTTGCTCCTATTAATTTCGATTGCGACTGTAGTCAAGTTCAGTCCACTCTCCTATAGTGGATTACTTGATATTCAAGTGTTAAAATTCAAGCACACTAAAATATATCATACACAATTTTTGTCTTCACGCTGTTTCGTGCATATTCTATCAGCACTGTGACATTTAATGCAAAATATAGACTACTGGGCACAATGTGAAGATTAATTTTTGAAGGGAAAGCGCCAACTGGCACCTACGAAGCACCTTGTAATATGTGTTAGACCACAAATCTGGGTTCCGTAAGAGTTTTTTTTTTTCGTTGTCCAACGGAATCCTTAAAATTTCTGGGAACCGGGAATAAAAAATCTTGTTGGTGATGACGCTTTTTATTTCGAATTTTGACGAAAACGTGGTGTTTAAGCAAATCCAGACTGATTGAATTATCAAACAAGTGAAAAGCGATTCTCCTAGGTATAATAGTTCGATTTCTCGACCTCGTCGATCAAAAACTACAACATTTTACCCATGGAAAAAAAAAATTCAAGAAAGACACTACACACTACAATTTTTTTCCTTCAAATAAATTTTTTAAATGTTAAAATATGTTGAAATTTTTTTAACCTTTCATTTTCAAAGAAGACGATGGCTGCAATTCCATGCGACGGTGAAACGCTCACAGAAGATAAAAATTATCTTCTGTTGTACCTGTAAATTATTTGGGTGGCCATAACACCCGTATTTTAAGGAACATCCCCGTATAAGTAGTAAAAACAATTGGCTCTTGCAAAAAAAAAAAAAAATTGTACCAAACACTCAAGTGAACTGTAGGCCTATATTAGACGCATATTGAAAATTTGTTTGGGTTCTGTGGAATAGCAAACTTTTCCGCAAGGGCTTTTACGTTGGAAACCTTTTCACTGCACAACTATGCAACAGAAAAATCAATTATTTTCTATCCTTAGAGCATGATGGGACTGCGAAATGGACGGTCGGGCCTAACTCAACGAACGGGCTTAATTTCATACGAAGTAAGAAAGTCTGGCAATTAATAAAAGATTGAACGCGCAGATGAATTTTGGATTGAAAATCCAAGGTTTAGTACAGAACAACCGATTCTCCAGTTGATTTTCCCTCCAAGATCAATTATCGTATTGTATTCAGTAGTCTGTATCTTGTTTCAATAGGACGGAAAATATCGGCCACGCATTAGGATCACAAGCTCCCGATTACGAGGATCTATATTGATAATAGAGTGATTTATTCCCTATGATAACCCAAGTCTCGTATGAATAGGAAAGACTGACATTACACACACACACACATTTCTATCTACATCAAATACCTTGATGCAACTATACTTCATTATATAATCTTTCTTCAAACAACATTTCCCTTCCGAAAAATGACTGTCCAGAGAAGAGAAACAGAACAAAAGTGACCATTTTAATGCAAGGAAAATTAAGATCAAGAAACACCTGATCAGAAAAAAAAAATGCCCTTGAAGACATACCGTATAGGCCATGATTCACTGTTGACTTCTTGCTTTCTCGAATATTCATAAATAATATGAATAACCTCTTTTCTTCCATCAATGAGATCCATGAGAACATAAATCACGTCATTCATTATTTTTCAAGGAAAAACAAAACAAAATGAAAACATTTATTCTCGCTCAATCAATTAAATTAAATTACCTCTTCGTAGATTCCTCCTATTTTCTTCATTTCGTTCTTTCTTTAAAAAAAATAAATTATAAATAAAAGAGAAAACATAAGAAAAATTATCCTAAAGGAAAGGAGCAACATCTCGTATAGCAAATGAAAGATTGAAAACATATACGTTCGGCAGCCATTATAAATGTTCCGTACAAGAATAAATAGTGGGAGGCAAATATGTGTAATAGGCTCTCTGTTTTCTCTTAATATATCTACTCTATAATATAAAATCACGAACTCGAAAAGGGCCTGTTTCTAAGCAACCGAAATTAGTGACGATTTTATGTTACGGAAATTAGTGACGATTTTATGTTACGGAAATGAGTGACGAAATCTGTTACGTTTTTGTTTTACGGAAGTCGGTTACGATTTTGGGTCGAGTTTTCATTTAACTCCTGAGGACATCGGGAACCGCTTGACCTGTGGGGATCAAATTTTGTGCATGTACCCAGAGGTATGTATACATCACCAGTGCTCCTAAAACACAGGGTCCGGGTACCCAGGGTGGGGCATTGGACAGATCTCTTTATGCGGAAATTGACAGGTTTCATTTTGAGTCGAGAATGAATACTTGCTTTTCATTGCCCATTGTGCTGCATTGCTTATTGTGGCACTGCAAAATTAATGGTGCATTACTGATTGTGGTGCATTGCATATTGTAGTGCATCGCGTGCTGTATTGCTCATTGTAATGCAGCGTTTAATGCGTATTGGGGTGCACTGGGTACTACAGTGCTTTGCTTATTGCGATGCATCGCCTACTATGCTGCATTGCTTATTTGTGGTGTACAATATGTAGATTGCACACATTACTACATTACTGATTGTGATGCTTTACGTGTTGTGGTGCACTGAGTGTTGTATTGCTTATTGTAATGCAATACTTATGGATTATTGTGGCTCATTGCGTATTATGGTGGTGTTACGGAAAGTGGTATTGTGGTGCTTATTGTAATGCAATGCTTATGGATTATTGTGGCTCATTGCGTATTATAGTGCTTTGTTTAGTGCGATGCATCGCATATTATGCGGTATTGTGGTGCATGAGGTATTGCGGTGCACTATAAATATTGGCCAATTGCGCATTGTTATGCATTACGTATTTTAGTGAATCACGTGCCATATTACTTATTCTAATGCAGTGCTTATGGTGTATTGTGGTTCATTGTGTATTGTGGTGCACAGCATATTGTGGTGCATTGCTTATTGTGCTGTATTGCCTACAGTGGTGGTGTATTTGTTATTGTGCTGTACTGCCGATGGGGGGGGGGGTAAATTGCGCATTGTGTTGTTTTGCTTATTGTGGTGTATTGCGTATTGTGCTTAGTGTTTCACTGAATATAGTGGTGCATTGCTCATTGCGGTGCTTTGAATATGGTAGTGCACTAATTATTGTGCTGTATTACCGAAGGTGGTGCAATAAGCACTGTGCTGTATTGCCGATGGTGGTGCAATAAGCACTGTCCTGTATTGCCGATGGAGGTGCATTAAGTATTGTGCTGTATTGCTTAATGTGGTGCCCTGATATAGTGGTGCATTTTTTTTTGTGGTGCCCTTGTTGCTTTATTGTTTTATAAGGCTGCCCTTGGTGCTTTATTGTTTTATAAGGCTGCATTGCCTAAAATGGTGCATTGCTTTTTGCACCGAATCGCCGATGGTGTAGCATTGCGTATTATGTTGTATTGCTTATTGTGGTGCATTGCGCATTGCAGGGCATCGAGTGATATATTGCTTACTGTGATACAGTACTTTTTGCATATATTATGGTGCTTCGCTTATGCACCATATTCGCTCTGCGATACATCGCGTATTGTGGTGCATTACGTTTTATGCTGTATTGCGGGGCACTGTAAATAGTGGTACATTGCTATTTTTGGTGCATTGCGTATTGTAATGCATCGTGTGCTGTATTGCTTATTCTAATGCATTGCTTATTATGGTGCTTTGCTTATATGATGCATCGCGTACAGTACTGTATTGCATATAGTTATATGTATTGTGGTGCATCGCGTGCTGTATTGCTTATTTTGGTGCATTGCTGATTGTGGTGTGTTGCTAATTGTTATGCATTACAGTGTATCGCATATTGTATTTCTCATTGCACTGCAGTGATTATTGCGTATTGTGGCGCAGTGCGTGCTGGGCTGTAGTGCTTATTGTGGTGTACTGCAAATAGTTGTACATCGCTGATTATAGTGCATTGCTGATTGAAGTGCATGGCTTGAGTTATTGTGTTTCAGTGGTTATGGCGTATTGTGGTGCTTATTGCGATGTATAGTGCTTTATTGCGTATTGAGCTGTATTGCTTATTGTGGTGCTTATTGCGTATTGTTATGCAATACGTGTTGTAGTGTATCGCGTACTGTATTACTTATTATAATGCAGTACGTATTGCGTATTGCATTCTGTGCTACATTGCGTGTTGTAAGTATATCGTGTGCCGTATTGCTTATTATAATGTCGTGCCTACTGCTTATTGTGGTGCACTGCAATATGGTGAATGTGGTGCATTGCGTATTGTTATGCATCAATGCGGTATGCGCATTGTATGGTACATCGCGTATTGTGGTCCACCCCTGATTGTGGTGCATTGCGTATTGTATGCATTCCGTAGTACAACGTGTTCCGTATTGCTTATTATAATGCCATGTCTACTGCTTATTGTGCTGCAGGCCTTATTAAGTGCACTGCAATAGGGTGCATTGCTGATTGTGGTGCATTGCGTATTGTTATGTATTGCTTATTGTTATGCATTGCGTATTGTTATGTATTGCTTATTGTTATGCATTGCGTATTGTTATGCATCACGTGTTGTAGTGCATTGCATGATGTATTGCTTATTATAATGCATTGCTTATTCCGTATTGTGGTACATTGTGTATTGTGCTGTATTGCTTATTGTGGTACATTGTGCATTGATCTGTATTGCTTATTGTGGTGTACTGTACTGCGTATTGTGCTATATTGCTTATTGTAATGCAGTGGGTGTGCTGTATTACTTATTGTGGTGCACTGCCAATAGAATGCTGATTTCAGTGCATCGCATGCTGTATTGCTTATTATAATGCAGTCCGATGCAGTCTGTATTGCGTATTGTGTAAATTGCTTATTGCGATGTTTCGCTGATTGCAGTGCATTGCTGATTTTGCTGGTTGTTGATTTGTACTGTTATGTGTTACGTACTGTAGTGCATAACGTGCTGCATTGCTTACTGTAATGCAGTTCTTATTGCGTATTGAGGTGCATTGCGTATTATTCTGCTTTGCTTCATGCGATACATCGCGTTTGCGTATTGTGGTGGATTGCATATTATACTGTATTGCTTATTGTGGTGCACTGCAAATGGTGGTACATTACTGATTGTAATGCATCGCGTGCTGTATTGCTTATTTTAATCAGTGCTTATTGCATATTGGGGTGTATTGCTTATTGCGGCGTACTGCAAACCGTGGTGCATTAGCTATTATAGTGCGTCGCGTTCTGTATTGCTTATTGCAACGCAGTGCTTAGTGCGTATTGTGGTGCTTTGCGTATTATTGTGTTTTGTTCAATGCGATACATTGCGTACTGTGGTGCATTGCATATTGGGGTGTATTGCTTATTGCGGCGTACTGCAAACCGTGGTGCATTAGCTATTATAGTGCGTCGCGTTCTGTATTGCTTATTGCAACGCAGTGCTTAGTGCGTATTGTGGTGCTTTGCGTATTATTGTGTTTTGTTCAATGCGATACATTGCGTACTGTGGTGCATTGCATATTGTGCTCTATTGCTTATTGTAATGCAGTGCTTACGGTGCATTGTGGTACATATTATGGTACTTTGCCTACTGTGATGCATCGCGTATTGTGCTGTATTGCGCCTTGTGGTGCATTCCTTATCATGGTGCACTACTTATTTTGCAGTATTGCTGATGTTGTTGCATTGCATATAGTGGTGCATTGCCGATGGTGGTTCATTGCGTTTTTTGCTGTATTGTGGTGCACTATAGCGGTGGATCGAGTATTGTGCTTTATTGCCGATAGTGGGGCTTTGCGTGTTGTGATACACCATATATAGTGAATCACTACTTAATTTGCTGTATTGCTGATATGGTGGTGCTTTGCATATAGTGGTGCATTACTTATTGTGCTGTATTGCCTATCGTGGTTTATCACGTATGTATTGCGGTGCATCGAGTATTCTGTTGCATTTATGATGGCAGTGCATTGCTTATCGAAATCAGAATGGGAAACTGGCTATGAATAACTACTTCGCAGGCATTTGCAGTGCCTGAGGAATATTTTGCTTTATAATTAAAGAAGATGTGACGAGTAGTTAGCTCCATTGGAGTAGTTGGGGGGGGGGCTTCGCCCCCCTAGTAAATAAATAAGAATATGAAAAAATACCAAGTACAGAATCGAAATTCACTCAGGAAAGCATTGCTATAAGAGTAAGGGGCCGTTCAAGTATGACGTCAGCAAATTTTCAGCCATTTGTGACCCCACCTCCCATTCCTTGTCAGTAAAAGTCAGCAAAACTCTGAGCTCCCCCAACCTTGTCAGCAAAATTTCGTCATCACTGGCCTCCTAACGCATATTGGTGGGGTCAGAAACGTACTCGGGAGAGGGGGGGGGGTATACGGGGCTCGTGCGCCTCATCCCTCCAGACGAAAAAAAAAAAAATTTAATGCAAAAACATTTAAAAAAAATTAAAATTTCGGAAGAAAATAAATATGTTTATATGTTATTATGATAAATTTTTGTTAATATTTCAATGCTATTTGAAGAACTCAAAATTTTTCTTTAAGAATTTCATTGTGTAGCCCTTGATCCGCAGACCAAATGTGGCCCCGAAGGTTATTTGACGTTGCTTGCCCCCTCTAACCCAATTTTGTAAAAATGAACTAAGCGGCACATATACAAATTGCTTAAATGACCCGTGCCACAATTCCAGAGCATTTAAGTGGCCCGTGGCACAATTCTCAGATCACTGAAGTGGCCCGTGGCACAATTCTCAGATCACTGAAGTAGGCCTTGAAGATCACTTCCATATTCAAAGATCAATTAAGTAATCTGCGGCACAGTTCCAGAACACTTAAGTAACCTGCGGCACAGTTCCAGAACACTTAAGTAACCTGCGACACAGTTCCAGAACACTTAAACGATCCGTGGCACATTTAGAGATATCTTGAGTGACATGTGGTACAGTTTCAGAGCGCTTAAGCGGTCTCCAGTGTGGTTCTATATCACTCAAGTTACCCGCTGAACATTCTCAGATTACTTAAGTGACCGTGGCATAACTACGGATCACTTGATTGATACGTGGCATAACTACGGATCATTTGAGTGATACGTGGCATATTTCCAGAGCACTTAAGCAGCCCGGAGACATTTCCAGAGCACTTAAGCAGCCCGGGCACATTTCCAGAGCACTTAAGCGGCCCGGAGACATTTCCAGAGCACTTAAGCAGCCCGGGCACATTTCCAGAGCACTTAAGCAGCCCGGAGACATTTCCAGAGCACTTGAAGGATCCGTGAAACACTTAGAGATCACTAAAGTTTCTCTGTAGGGGATTTATCGATAGGAAGAATGTTAGTTCAGGTGCCCTATAACTATCGAATTTTTTTTCCCGTTTTTGGCGCACCATGACATTGAAAATCTTTCGTATATTCATAAAGGGTGGTTGATGACGGAAGCATCATGCAACCCCCCCCTCCCCCCCCCGTCATAAAAGGTCAGCAAATCGGAAACCCCCTCCCCATCGATGCTGACGTAATACTTAAATGACCCCCATAGGGGATTTTCAAAGAGAAGAGATAAGAATAGTAAAGAGGGACATCGAATACACATTGATGGAATTGTATTCATAGAATCATCTTCCTTTTGAAAAATATTTATCAGCTGAAAAATGAATTCTTCGGAGAAGGGGAAACAAAATACAGCTGTCCATTTAGTGCAAGGAAAATTAAGATCAAGAAACGTCTGATCAGAATGAATACGCCACTGAAGGGACCATATATGCCCGTGATTCAATGTTGATATTTCTTGCTTTCTCGCATATTTATATATAATGTATATTCATGCATATTTTCACCGAGGAGATAAATCGCGTAATTAATTTTATTCAAGAAAAAAGCAACAATAAGGGAAAAGGATTATCACTCAATCAGTTGAATTAAACTACCTCTTTGTAGATTCCTCCCATCTCCTCCATTGCATTCCTATTTTTAAGAAAGTTAAAGTAATGGAAGAGAAGTCGGATACATTCTCGTGAAGAAAATGTTAGATTAGAACATATTTTTTTCGGCCGCCATTGTAAATGTTTCGTACTAGAATATATTGTGGGAGGCGAATTTATATCAGGCTCCGTGTTTTCTTTCGATAAATGAATATATAAGAATAATGAAGAAACGGGAAAAATCTTAAGTAGTGCGGAATAGAAAGCATTGCTAGATGAATGAAAGCTTTTTACGGGAAAGGAATAAGAACAGCGGTGGAGAGTGATATCAAATGTATTGATAGATTTATATTAATTAAATCATGACTTTTAAAGAATATTTCTTGACGGAAACATGTGACACTTCGGGAAATGGAAACGGAATACAGGTGAATATTTAATGCAAGACAAAGAAACTCCTGATCGGAAAATATGCCATTGGAGGAATACCATATAGACCCATGATTCGTTGATGACTTCTTGCATTCTCGAATATTTGTAAATAATCTATTCTCCTCTATCTATGTTTTTTCCCCCCCATGATAAGATAAATCGCGTATAATTCATTATTTTTAAGAAAAAGTAATAATAAAAAAAAGATTTATTCTCGCTCAATCAGTTAAATTAAATTACCTCTTCGGAGATTCCTCCCATTTCTCCATTGCATTCTCCCTTTTAAGAAACGTGGAGCAAAAAAAAAGATAAAAGAGAATATATATAAGAAAAATTATTCTAGAGAGAAAAAGGAACATTTCGTGTAGCAAATGGAAGACGAGAACATATTCGTTCAGCAGCCATTATAAATGTTTTCGTACAACAACATATACTGGGAGGCAAATACCTATCAGGGTCCATGTTTTAATAAATAAATAAATAGATAAGAATGCGAAGGAACCGGAGAAATCTTTCGTGCGGAATCGACGTGAATTTAGGGTAGAGGATCGACATTTCTATAGAAGAATAAGAGCTTTTTTTAAAGCTAAAGAATAAGAATAGCGGAGAGTGATACAAAATGAATTTTTTTAGAATTTATTAATTAAATTATTCGTCTTTAAAAGTATTTCTTTGCCGAAAAGTCACACTTCAGAAAGGGGAAACAGAATACAGGTGTCCATTTAATGAAAGGAAAATTAAGATAAACGACGGACTGATCATAAAAAATGCCCTTGAACACACACCATATAGACCATGATTCATTGTTGACTTCTTACTTTCTCAAATATTTATAAATATCTCTTCTCCTCTATCTATGTTTTTCCAACGATAACATATATCGGGTAATTCATTATTTTTAAGAAAAAAAGTAATAACAAAAGAAAATTATTCTCACTCAGTGAATTAAAAAAATTACCAGTTCCTAGGTTCCCTCCATTTTCTTTATTGCATGTTCCTTTTCAGGTAGCTAAAATAATAAAAGAGAAAACATAAGAGAAAAATTGTTCTAAAGAGATAGAGAAACATCTCGTTTAGCAAATGAAGGATGAACGCATATTCGTTCGGCAGCCATTATAAATTTTTCATACAGGAATGAATAGTGGGAGACAAATTTATATCAAGCTCCGTGTTTTCTTTTAATAAGTAAATATACAAGAATATGGAAAAGCAGGAGAGATCTTGAATGCAGAATCGACACATTTAGGGTGGATCAAGGCACTGCTATAGTAAAATAAGTGGATTTTTAAACAGAAAAATTTCCTCTCCACTGGTTAATACAAGATAGAGAGGTTAAAAAGAATAAGGATTGGCAAGAGTAACATCAAATACATTGGTAGAATAGTACTCATTGAATCATATTTCTTTAAAAATATTTCTCGGCCAAAAAACAACCCTTCGTTGACTGGAAACTGAATACAAGTGACCATTTAACGCAAGGAAAATTAAGATCAACAAATACCTGATCAGAAAAGAAGATGCATATCAAGATGCACATAAAGGCGTATAATTCACTGTTGACTTCTTGCATTTTCTCGAATATTGATAAATTATCTCTTTTCTTACACACCTCTACGTTTCCCACGATAAGATGAATCACGTATATTTCATTATTATTTTGTTTTTAGAGAAAAATCAATAATAATAAAAAAAAATATTTATTCTCGCTCAATCAATTAAATTGAATTACCTCTCTTCGTAGATTCAACCCATTTCCTTCAAGAAATTTAAAAAAAAACCACAAAAAATCACTCTAGAAAGAGAAACATCTCGTATAGCAAATGAAGGATGAGAACATATTCGTTATAAATGTTACGTGCAAGAATAAATAGTGGGCGGCAAATTTATATCAGGCCCCGCGCTTCCTTTTAATAAATAAATAAATAGATAAGAATATGTTGAAGAAGCAGCAGGAAATCTTAAGTGCAGAATCGACATGCATTTAGGGTGGAGGAAGGCATTGCAAGAAGAATAGGAAGAGCTTTTAAAAATAAGAAATAAGAAGACTCTTCTTGGTCTTTCCTCCTGAACATCCCTTAAGATTAGAAGGATGCAGGCGTGTAAGAAACGATAAAAGAAGAAGAAAAGTATCGATATCGACAACTGGAGCAACAGATAACTGGCTTGTCGGTGCTCTTACAGTCGAAAACAAGGTTTGAATTGATTTTCTTGACTTGAGACTCAAACGCGTATATATATACACACACACTCTCTTTCTCACAATCTCTAACACTTTGCATATACGTCGTGTATCTTGAGAGAAGTAATATGGCGGTGCGTGAGGGAAATGGTTGGTGTATCCGCGCGTAAAGGAACAAGAGTGAGAAGCTTTTTGACTTGAGAAATTTTTTCTTCCCGTGTTTCTCATAAATTATTTCGAGCTGGAATATTTTTGTGGCCTGTCTTATCGGTGTTTTCTGAGAGGAATGTCACGTGGCGACTCTGAGAACGCAACACGAATGCCGGGTGTACTTATGTACATCACTTGTACACATTCATATTAATGAGGAATCGGATAGTTACATGTGCGATTGTCAGATGGCGAATGTTTAAATCATGTTTTGTAATATTACAGTAGAACCTCCCCTAGCAGACGCTCCCCTTTAACGGACACTTTTCTGATCCCCAGTCGTGGGGAATAGGGCTTTAATACATCCACTCCTCATTAGCGGAAACTCTAGATAGCGGACAGTAAAATCATGAAAGCTCCAATTTTTTTTCCAAACTCTAATTTTTTAACTTTCATCCATAAATAGAGAATGTATCATATTCAACTAACACTATGGTTAATCTCAAGCTCGTATTAGTGAATATGATAAATCGTCAATTAATTACTTAATTAACTGAACATGACTATGGTCCAAGATGTTGATTCCGAATGGTAATGTTGGTGTTTTTGCTCATAAAGATACGTGTGAAGAAAGCCAACATTACAAGACTGATAATGGTTTATATGTATGAAGTGAATTATGTTTTTATCTTCTTCCAAACTTAATTTGATTCAATATTTATTGCAAAATACGTGTAATGCACGTATCATGTGCGAGTAAAATAATTAATGGGTTCAGTTAAGAGAAGAAAGGTTATAAATTTTCTCATATTTATCAAGCTTTCCATTTTTATTTGGGAATTATGCATAACTGCAGGTAAAAGTGATAAGTGTAGTGGAATTTAATCAAACTTTCTTTATATCGAGCCAATTGGTGATTATGCATAACCACCGCACCACTGTTCACTTTTTCACAGTAACATTTATGGGAATCAATTGCGACCGAAGCCAAAAGTCTATAAATGAGGTTCCAATATACACTTTATCTGCCAATTAGCGGACAAATTTTTCTGTCCCATGGGTGTCCGTTATCGGGGGGTTCTATTGTCCTTTAAAAAAAACGCTTTCCACAGAATCGACAAAAAGAAATAATTTTCCTCTTTAATGTTTAATCAATATGAGGTGTTGATATGTTTATTATCATTTATGGAGGCAATACAGGGTGCATAGCTACCAGCAGGAGCCGCAATTTTCTCGCAAACCATTGATCCTAGAGGCATAATTCCAATTAGGAAAGTATCCAAATAGTGTGTGGATACACACTATTTGGATACTTTCCGTACAACAACATATACAGTATCACAGATACTGCATTTATATTGAGAGGGATTGTATAGGCATTAAAACGAAAATGATAACTTTTTTTTATAAAAAAAAAATATATTGCCGTTATAGAAAAATGGAATTCCTTTTGTTGACGTCAGGAGAGACAGGGCACAAATTTCTTACTTGGGTTTATGAAGACAGGGTATCCCTATAAAATGTTGTATTTTTTTTAACTTTACCGACTATTCCACTCCTTGCAGCATAAATGACATATTTGAGGTTCACACGTTATTTTGGGATACTTTTTCTATTTGGAAGTATACCTGTGGCATCAACGGCGGTTCACCACTAACTTATATTGCCAGCTGTTAGTTATGTACTCTGTATATTTTTTATTACTTGTTTCATGAGCTGTATTTAGATAATAAATGTACGGATATATTTTTCATCTGTAAACTATGATCATATATATCACAATCTTCAAACAATTTCGATTCAC
Organism: Pholcus phalangioides; assembly: GCF_987345545.1. Taxonomy (NCBI): domain Eukaryota; kingdom Metazoa; phylum Arthropoda; class Arachnida; order Araneae; family Pholcidae; genus Pholcus; species Pholcus phalangioides. Next base: position 13,549,249 of record NW_028301595.1, read on the forward strand.
TGCTGAATGTAGATATCTTCTAAATTTTTCCAATTTTTCTTTCTTTTTGTCATAATTTTACTATTCAGTTCACGAAAAGCAGATATAGAGAGAAGCCATACCTATCGTCATACGGCAATGTACTACCAATCGAGTTGGGGCGAAAATGAAGACGCCATCTATCGGTGGCTGTTTCAGGTTCGGTAGGGAGAGAGCTTTTCAGGTTTATTTTTCCAGCGGAATCGAATCAGCGCACTTCACAATAACTTTTACGAAAACTTTACGCTTCAGGTTTCGGTGGCCATAATCCGCATCTCTGACCGATGAAAGTTAACCGGTGCCCGCCCCTCTTTGATTCACCACGTGTTAAATCACCACCTCTTAGATAGCTTACGCAGTATCTTGGAGTAGTTAGTTAGAAATGTTAGTTAGAAAAGGAGTGGTATGGACCTTAAGTATTAATTTCTATAGATTCTTTCCAACCCTCAAAATAAGGCTATTGAGAGGTATTTTCTTATCGTCTTTCTAAGGTTATTCAGAGGTTTAAAAGCATAGGGAACATTCAACATATCTCTGTATAATCTAATGTGTGTGTAATCTGTGTATAATCTTTAAGTCCTGTTAGTGCTATTATTGAGAAGTTTTACTGTATTTACAAAAATTGTTTACAATTTTTACTGGGCCAAGAAGCTATTCGGGCTGCGGAATGGAAATCGTTCTTCCGGGAGATAATTCGATGCCTCCCATAATATCATTGAAAATACATTCGAACGAAGTGACCACTGACGATATGATTCATATAGTCTTTTACGGGCTCAACGTCCAGTTCTTTCAGGATATCGGCGTTTTTTACATAACAAGGAGCCCCGGCGTAACGCCGAACAGGCACCGTACATGGACGGCGTCAACAATCAACTAATAGCTCGAGAATGACATAAAAAAAACCCTACCTATCGATTAATGTGAATAAAGTTCCAAAGTACATTTAACAATGAAGGACTAGACTTCACATCTCAGAGGAAGATAAATGTTTCTGAAAGTTTTGATAAATATAACATGAAATAAACGTGGGCACCTCCGACAAAATTAAAAAAAAAGATTACCAACACAAGTTTTAAGGTACAGTATAAAGCACGGGCGGCCAACCTCTTCTCCATGACATTTGGCATGCGAACAATCAAGAATATTTCCGATGCACGTGCCACAATTAGAATTTTAACGCGCAGACTATACGTCCCGATTTACTGGACACGAACGTTTTCTCTAAAATATTGTTCGGTTGTCCTCTTATTTTCGTAAAAATGGACAGTTCATCACAATTTTGTTGTCACTCTATACATTGTTTTCATATTTGAGTCATGAATTTCATTACCACAATGTAGATGTTGTGGGGCCGCTCAAGTATTATGTAACCAAATTTGTAGCCATTTTTGACTCCCCCTCGTCAGAAAAGGTCAGCAAAGCTCTAACCCCCTCCCCCCCTTGTCAGCAAAATTTCGTCATCACTGCCCCCTACCTCCTAACGCATATTGGTGGGATCAGAAAAATGGGTGGGAGGGGGCATAGGGGGCTTGTGCGTCACCCCCCCCCACAGAACAAAAAAAAGTTTAATTAAAAAAATATTTAGAAAACAAATTTAAATTTCGAAAGAAAATAACTTTATATGTTATTATAATCTATTTCTGTTAATTTCAATGCTATTTAAAGGATAAGAACTCAAAATTATTCTTTAAAAAATCCATTGCGACCCACACATTAAGTCATATATGGTAAACCCTTGACCCGCAGACCAAATGTGGCCCTGAATGTTATCCGATGTGGCTTGCCTTGAGATCACTGAAGTAGGCCTCAAAGATCACTTTCACATTCAAAGATCGATTAAGTAACCCACGACAAAGGTACAGAACACTTAAACGACCCGTGGCGCATTTAGAGATCGCTTGAGTGACATGTGGCACAGTTTTAGAGCACTTAAGCGGCTCCCAGTGCCGCTTAAGTGCTCTAAAGGTTCTACATCACTCAAGTTACCCTCTGAACATTCCCAGATTACTTAACTGATCCACGGCATAATTACGAATCACTCGAGTGATGCGTGGCATAACCCCATACCCCCCAACAATTCATGGATATATAATGTAATTGAATTATATGCGTTGTATGTCCCCCATGTGAACGATCCTGAATCTCGTACCCATATGGGACATCCGACAACTATGCCCAGAGATGAAAAACCGATGAGAAACGCATTGAATAGACAGTCATCACATATTTATTACTTTAAGAGTGCCTACCGTACTGGATGTAGGCTTGGCAGCCTGCAAGATCATCATCAAGAAAAGGATTGTTTGAAATTTGAAGAAAATTTCCTTGACTGTAAGAAATGGAATGGAGGATTTCTTTATAATTTGTGAAAAGCGTTTTTTCGTGTGCCACTCCTGCCACTCGTGCCGCGGGTTGCCCACATCTGGTATCAAGTAAGGGTTTAGCCAAGGCTCCAATATAAATCATAAATTTTAATTCCTTCATATATTATACAGGGTGTTCGATAAATTCATAACTATTTCAAAAATTCATAAAAATTGAAGGAATTGATATATTTGAATGCGATTAGCAAAGAAAGATATTTTCACGAAGAGGGATTTTACATTTTTGTTTCATAGAAGGCAATGCACGAACAGAAGTCATTGGAAATGTATGCAAATTAGAGTCGTTCAAAATTCAGTGGGTGCTATTAACAGCTGAATTCTGAATTTTCTGCTACTCGCGGTTGCAGTTTTTATTGCAATGTTGACATCGGCGGGTAAAGCACGCCATTGGTGAAGTTATTTTACCTCAGAAACACAAATCACCGGCTGAAGCTTCACGGACGTTTTGGACATAGAAGAGATTAAAGAAAGGTTTGGGTCCAGAATTCTATGATTTGCTTTCAAGCAGCACCCTCTTTCAACAAAAAATTTAACTACTGTTTTTTCTGAAGCAAAAAAAAAAACCTTTTATGATATTACATTTTTTAGCAAACTGCATTTATAAATACCAATTTTTTTAATATTTATAAATTTTAATCCATTTAGAAATTTATAGGACACTTTGTATATAATTTATAACAATATTTGTTCATATAAAATTGTACTTTATAATGTTGAACTATACAAAATTGCATCGTAGTGTTCATTACTACTGTTGCAAAAAACAGTGTAAACTGCCAATTAGGTGCAATGAAATTATGTGAAATAATTCTAAAACGTGTTGTAATTAATTGAATTCCGACCCAATTAATCACTACAAAGATATAATATACTAATTTATTATTACGTATCACTTGGTGAATTACAAAAACGCACTAAAAATGTCATACTAATAAAAAGTTTTAACTTGAATAAAACGAATTAATTACATATGCATATTCAATTAAAGTTAGTAACCAATTACAATTAATTAAATCTGATAATTGAGTTAGTAATCAAGTGATAAATCGTATATAGCTGGTGATGCTTCGGAATCTTTCAAGTTAATGTTAATAAATATGATTCTCGTGAAACAGAGTGGTTGTTGAGGTGAATAAATTCTAGTTACACCACTGCCTTATTACGTAAAAATCTTTTTTGATTTTATTTATTTTTGTTTCCCGATTCAAAGAGTATGCCACTAAAATGCATGCATCCGGATTAATTTCCCTGGCGGCAATTTTTTGTCTTTTTTAAATTATCTTATGCCTTTTCTTTGTTGTGCTTTAGGTTTCCTAGACCATCCAAAATGACGCTTCAACTCACTTCTCTCTCTCTTTGGTGAGTTTTTTTTTGTTTTTTAATTTTTATTTTATTTCTAGTTTTTCGTCACTTTCCAGTTTCCCGTAATTCCTCATTAGCATTTTCTTGAATACCATAAACACATACAATCCCTCGTCCGCACCGTTGATTCCCGGGGGAAGACGCCGTAATTGGATCATTCTCTTCTGAGTTTGTATGCGAGTGCATTTCCCAAGACCCTTTTTTTTATTCTTATTTCATCTTTGTAAACGTTATAAAAAGAACAAAAAAATAAATAAAATATATAATAAAAGATTTTTTTTTTTAATTTTAAATCATTTGAGCGACAAATTAATTTAATTTGTAGTGTATCTAGTTAAAATTAAACAAATGTTTGCGTCTTGTTCCCGTTTTCCTTTTATAAACTATTCTTTGTTGTTTTTACTTTGATGTGTTTCAGTTCGAGACAATTGTAGCAAGAGTTAAATGAGTAGTCCGTTTTTTCTTATATATCGGCGTGTTTCTTTCTTACACGTTATACAGGGTGGGCACAAATTAATTAGACACCTTCGGTGTTTCATAAATAAATACAATGTGCTGTAAATATTACGTATACATAAGGATCACTTGAATGAGTTCATCACCCGAATTGTTAAATATCTGAATCCTTCACCATCAGTCGTGGAGAAGAAAAACCACGTTTTCCCTAAAAAACTCATTTAAGGGAGTCTCATACTTCTGAATATGATCGAAAAGTCCAGAAATTATGCCCTAGTAGAAATATCATTGAAAATATTTTTCTATGATAATCAACCATTGATTTATTTCCAATTTTTCACGCATAAATTTTATTGTATGCGCTTTAAATATGCTAACGTAATGTTTTACTCCGGTGCTTATTTTTTTTTCAACCATTAAGAAGCAAAATGTGTTATTAACAGCTTCAGCGCATGGTCAAAGCATGATCCTTTCCATACACTGGTGTAAGAAATTAAGAGAATTTGCAGACTTGGTCGATTATCTCTAGAACTACTGTACCGAATTTAATGAAATTTGATGTGTACATACATTGATACAATACAAAACAAATAACCATTCAATAATTGTAATACACACCCATGATCGTGCGTAACACTCGTTGGAGTCGGAAGGTATGAAACAGCGGTTGCATAATAAACAAAAAATGGGTTAATAGATGGGTTGATAGGGGGTATGGTCCCCTCTTACAGATATACAGGTCTCGCAGCGTGATTTCATACTTGTGATAAGGCAGTTTATCATTTGCTGTGGCAATTGGTCCCACTCGTTCAGCAACGCTGTTTTAATTCCCTGGATGATTCCCGGAGGGGGGTTGCGAGCTGCAATTGCCCTCCCCAGGGCGTCCCAGACATGCTCTATAGGGTTAAGGTCTGGAGATCTGGCTGGCCAATCCATCCGGCGAATATCCTCACTCTCTAGAAAATCGTCGAGCAGAAGATCTCTATGTGGCCTCGCGTTATCGTCCATTAAAATGAACTCAGGACCAACTGCACCACGTGAAAAGGCGAACGTAGGGCTCCAAGACCTCATCCCTATACCTCACACCAGTCACAGTGCCTCTTTCAAGAGAGGTGTGCGGCCATCCAACATGATGCCTGCCGAGACCATCAACCCTCCTCCGCCATAATGTTCGATTTCGCGGACATTGGAGGGTAGGTAGCGGGTCCCTGGTTCTCTCCATATGAACGTACGGTGAGAATCGGTCCTTAGGCTGAATCGGGACTCATCAGTGAAGAGAACGGTCGCCCATTGATCCATACTCCAATCTCTATGCTCTCTGCACCATGATAAACCGATTCTCCTGTCCGTAGAAGTGAGCAGGTCTCAAACAGCAGGTCTTCTTGCAAACAACCATGACAAAATGTACAAAACGTGAAATTACAGAAAAATATATAACTACGAGATCAATGCGGTTAAAGTAATGTGATTAATCGGTTATTATGCATACTTACCAATCGGCTTGGTAAGTTTGATAAAAAAGAAATGCATAGCTTTAACCTGCGGATATACATAATACCCAAGCATCGTTGGTAAATTTGATAAATACGCAACAAATTATGACTTTTACCAATGATTACGCATAACATCCTCATGTAATTGTTCAATTTGATAAATATGACAAAAATTCTAAATGAGTCTAGTATGTGTGAGGAATATAGTCGGACCCCAATTATTGATAAAAATTTTTATGATCGTGCCCGGTTATAACGAGTACAAATTTTACGATCGTACCCCGATTTAATGACAACAACTTTTAAGATTGCACCCTGTTTTAATGATGATTTTTACGATCCTACCCCCTTATAATGATACAATACATGCATGAGTTATTGTGTACAGTACGATTTATCATGTTAACCAATGACGCGGCACTTGGTCGCCAGTAAAATTGATTAATTTAAGGAGATTTATCAAATTTACCATCAGTGCTTGGATACTATGCATAATCGCCGGTAAGAGAGATAATTGATGAAATTCAGAGTGCTCCCTAATTACGCACAATAACGGGTTATTTTGAAGGATAACCAGATTTATATCACATATTATATTTATATAATTTACCATCGACGCTTGGATACTATACATAATCGCCGGTAAAAATGATAAATGAAGGGGGAATTTGATCAAATTCAGAATGCTCCCCGATTACGCATAATAACGGGTTATTTTGTAGGATAACCGGATTTATATCACATTCACCGTAACAGAAAGAAAGCAATGAGCTCAACATAATAATAGTGCAAATAATGGATTTGAAGTTATAAAAAATCAATTTCTCCACATGGTATTATTAGTGGATTTGAGGCTGTAATAAAAAAACGTCATACCAAGAAGAAAGAAAAGCAATCAAAAAATCTTATACGTATTTCCATTCAAAAAAACCAAGCATAACAATTATACATAATTACCCGAAAAATAAATAAAAATGATTAATCAATCGAACGATATCCATTTCTTTGTTATATCACAATGGAAAAAAGAAATAAAATAACTGCAATGAATTATTTCGCACATCATCAAAGATTGTTTCGATCATAAATTTCTTATCCTTTGATTGTTTTAGAAAATTCTAAACGGAAAGATAAATAGAAATATAGAGTTTATTTTAATTAATGAATTACGGAAGTGTCGAAATTGTTATTATTTTGTAATTTTTCCAGGAAAAAAAAGTAATTCGGAAAAAACATAGCAAAATTTTTTTTTCAGCAGAGCCAAAGTTTAGAAATTAGAAATCCATTATTCATAGTGTTGCCAGATTCAAGTAATTAGTTATGAAAATTTCTGGGAAATATCCAAAAATATATATAAAAATACGATTTGAAATGAAAACACATGCGAATGCATGAAGGATTAATTTTAAAATGAATGTTATAGACGTGAGAAAAATCCGTGACTTTGTTTTTTCCTTCCAGATTTTCTTCTGTCTTCCGTGGATTAGGTAAAAATGTGATTTGATTTATGAGTCAATTTCAAATTTCGTCTTTTTTTCCCCATTCTTTTTCTTACTCTTTTAGTATTATATCCGTTAAAAACTCGTATATTTACAGAATAAATGAATGCAAAGAAGGCAATAATACTGTCCAGAGATAAGATTTATTTAATAGCCTAACGTGAAGATCTCCAATAAGAAAACGGGGAGAAAAAGAACATAAAAAAAAATTTACAATCCATATTTTTTTCCCCCCAAGTTTTAAAATATGGTATTGGAATGGATTGCGATGAAAAATAACGTCTGAGGGAAACGTAAAAACGTTTTTCCCATTCCAGGTTGTCTTTCCCCTTCCTCTCCCGGAAAATTTTAAAATGGTTTCACGTTGGAGCGGACGATCTGTTTCAGGATTTTACTCCATTTTTTACTTTTTTATCTGATTATTTCTAAAGAAATAGAAAACGGAAAATGTTTTTTTTTGTGTGTATATTTTACGATTATTATTTTTGCTAGAATTATACCACACTGAAGAGACATCACATTTTAAATAGCTTCAACCATGCAATGTGCTGTAGGATGGAGATGAAGGTCACCGGCACTGCAATGACGGGCAGTGGTCAGCGCGTGACCCCATAGCTTTTTCCCAATAATTTTTTAAAATATTAATATTTTTGGTATAATATTTTTATGACGGAATAGAATTAAATATTAATATATTTTTATTATTATTTAGTTTTTGAAGCATTCCGTGCGAACGAACTCTTTCGATGTGCGTTAGTGTTGAGGAAACTCGAGAGTGGAGGGTTTGTAGTTTCTATATTCCCTATATGATTTCAGTGTTACATCTCCTCTAGGTTTTGAATAGGAACAAGGAGTTCCATCTTGATTCATTCTGTTAACGGTTCGAAACCTGATAAAGTTATTTCCGTAGGATTCCAACCAAGCTTGTCGATAAAGATTTTGCAAAATTCACATAATTCAAGTGATGTGAGATCAGTATCATGTATGCAATCAGTTTCTGGTAAAATGATTTAGAATCTTTGACGTTCTATTGACGAGGAGGTCACCCCAATATTTCATACGCTTCCATCTGCAGCAATTTCTTCGCAACAAATAGACGAGATATTATTGAAATCATGTTGACATTTGGGTGTAGGACAAGGTTTCCATTGATGGCTTCGATGGGGTTTGCGTTTATTGTATTTCATTTTGCATCAGCTGAGGCATTGTTGGATGTATGATTTTATTTTGGTTCCATCATAAATACTGTTGCTTACTTAATAAAGGTTTTTCCTAGGGTATTTTTCATTTCTCACCATAACCACCACTGCTTCTGCATTTTTCTCACCTGCAATCTTTGCCAACTTCTGAAAAGTTCTCTCATCGATGAATCTGCGTCTTTTTGCCATTTCTACAGCAATCATATAAGCAAGCGTATATTTCTACTTTGCAGAACAAACAATTAATTGGACAAAATGATAAGAATACTTTACTACAAAAGTTGAGACACCTGCTAACCGATACCCACAGATAGGAATGAAGTTAAAAAAAAAGTCCCGCGAATGGGAATGACACCGTATTAGATGCATGAGGAGACTACCAGAAGAATTTGGACCATGCAAATAACAATTGTGATAATGCTGGTAGTATTATACGATGAATATTTTTCTGAAATATATGACGGGTCGGTGTGACACCCCTTCCGCCTTCCTAGTTATATCTCTGTTCTTGTCTCCATTGCAAAAGGTGTGTGTGTGTGTGTGTGTGTGTGTGTGTGGAATGAGGACGTGATGTGATAATCAGGAAAAATTGAAAAATTTTGATTTTTACACTTAAAATGTGAGTGTAAAAACGAGCGCATGGTCACACAGACCCCATCTGTCTTTCTTGTGCTAGAGTGTTCGAACCACGCTTTGAGTATTTAGTCCATATATCTTGACCATCATCTTGTAGGTACGATCACCCGCTCGAACAACTTCGCTATAGGACCACTTACGGGGGGGGGGGGCGTAATACAGGGTGATCAATGTGCAGGGTCACCACCCTAATTCTTAAATATATGTTTTAAAATTCATAAGAATTAAAGGATCGGTACATGTAAATGTGGTTTGCGCAAAAGTAATTCTCAGTAATGGGGAATTGGAAAAAAAATTGTCGAGAGAGATAGAGAGTGCTGAACGAAAGATAATCACTGGAAATATGCGATTCAGAGCTCATGAAATGCAGTTTGCATGACTGACAGCTGATTTTTTAATTACCCAGTTTTACTACTTTATCGCATACCACAACCGGTCATACATCAATTGATTCTGAAGTTCCTTGGCCGTATTCCTTGACGGAATGAGCAATCTGGTAGACCACCGCATTAATGCGATGCCACAGCTGTAAACGTTTAGTCGGTTCCAGCCATAGAAACGCCGCTAATTACATCTGCGCCACCTCAAGTTATAAGTATGCGCAGTTGTGGATCTTAATACGCGAGTGGATGGTGTGTAGTTGGCAGGCTATTTTAGAAGAAATTTAAACTGGTGGGGCACAAAAAAAGGGCACTGGAAGCGGAATACGCTGCTGTGTGTTCGTACAAATGGCATAGCAGGAGAAAATTTAAAATTTTAATAAAATTATTAACTAATAAAAATGTTATCTAACAAAATTTTTAATTATGAAACTCATTAATTAATTCCAAATTTCTCTCTCTCTCTCTCTCTCTCTGTTTTAATGTTGGTAATGACTCAATTTTTAAATTAACACTATATTTATGTTATTAATTAATAAAATTATTAAGTAATCTAATGGAAATTATTATATTTATTTAATGTTGATATCCAAAGAAACGAAAAGAAACATATTTTCATGCTTTACCATCGGTAGCAAGTAGATCAGCACAAGCATAAGGTTTAGTCACCACGGCTACATAAACTCCATGCCACAAGGAATGTGGCCCAGTGTCGTCTTATGTCATTGGCCCACCCAGGCACAGCCCTGGGGCCTCACAAAAACGATAACTGGTTGAAATGTTCGAGGTAGAGTTTCAGAAAAACTTTCCTTTTTGAAGGGGAAGAAAAGACCCGTCAGAGTTTTTCTTTGACTTCCTTCATATTGGTAGAGGTTGAAGTTGAAGCTGCTTCAGAGGAAAACAAGAAAAGGGCTTTGCCCCCACTGGTGTTCATATTTTATCTTCACTGGTGGCTACGGGGGCAAAATCCCCACCAGTTAACATGTAGTAAAAAGGCTTGGTAGTCGGCACCGGCAAGTTTAATTCGTCGGTGGTCACCTTTTTATCATACAGGAGATGTTGCTCTCCTGGTAATGCAGCAGTTTCATCACACGCTGATAATTGAGCGGACTCTGCAGAACCCTTTTCGTCCAAACATATAGTTTATCTGCCGGCATACCACCGAAGTGGAAGTCCGCCGTGTGTGTGGACATCGGGAAGCGTAGTGCCACAACGACCCTTCTGCGCCGCATTTGCACTTTGAGTTTGTTGAGCGCCTAAACTTTTCTATTACGTGGGGTCGGGCTCCGTTAAAAGGATTGTTTTTCCCGTGGCCAGGCATTTCCATGTCATAATACTCGCAGCTGTACCTTGTGTGAATCTTTTTGAGTGCATTCATCCTATGACTTTCACCAGTTATGAAGGAGGTTTTCACTCAAAAATCGACGAGGATGGCTTCGAGGCAAGGTCCGGGCTTCCAGAACTGGCAGAGTTGTCGCTTCTTTGGCCAACTTCTCCGCCTTTTCATTAACGTCGATGCCAACGTGCGCTTTTACCCAACTAAAGCATATTTGCGGATTCCTGCATAACATTGTATAATGTATGTTGACCCGAGTATGAAAGTATAATATTTATTTGAACCCATATGGAGAAAAAACTAAAATAAATTACAAAAGTTGAATACTTTTTCATCCAGTTGGAACTAAGATTTGTTAAAATTAATATTAATTTTAACTTGATGAAATTAATAATTTTAGGCACAGACTCAAAAAAATTAATTTTATTAATAAGCTGCTTACGGATCACGTAGATCATCATCGTCGCAGACATAGGCTGAGAAACGCTGCTTTAGACGAGTCTACTATTGGGGAAATGTTAAATTGCGACGTTGAAATCAAAAAGCCTACTGAATTTGTCTCATTTTTGTTTCACTTGAAACGTTTTGTATTTTTGTAAACGTTTTCATTCTTTCTCGAAAGCCAGTTGAATGCTCTCGAAAAAAAGCTCTAACATCAAGATATTCCATTCATCATAAAATCACCATTCACGAATAAATTTATAAGAAACGAGAAACTTCTAGAGCCCTCATCAATTTGTTTATAAAAGATCCGAATTGTTTCATTGATGGCTTTTAATCTCTTAAATTCCAAGAAAGCATTAGAATCTCGTCCATAAAAAGCAAAAGAAAACCAGACAAAATTTTCTATCGACTCTCTATTATTACACCTAAAAGATAGAAGAAAAAAAAGAATTTCTCAAAATCTTGAGGCATTGTGTGTGTGTGTGCGAATCAAGGATGCGACCAGTGCTTCCGGATATTTCCTTTTATATTTGAAGGGCGCTTCAGACACCGAATTTCTAAAGTGAATTCTCTCGATCCTTTTCTCCATTTTTTTTTTGTGCCTCTTATATATATCTTCCAAGATGCCTACGTAAACACATTTCAAGCATCTTTCCAGATTGAAGGAAAATATCGAATATTTTTACGACATTCCACAAAACCTAGAAAGAGAGAGAGAGAGAGAGATGATTGTATTCGCAGCGAAAGAAAATATGTCAGATCCATTTCTTATTCTTTTTTGTTGATTTTTTATTTTTACCATATACGGGAAAATAGAGTGTTTCTCGATGAGACATCTCAGTGAATGGATATTCCTCGAATCTCTCCCTCGTTCCAATTTTTTTTTTTAATAATAATAGTTTTTTTCCCCCCATATTATTATTTTTCTTGAATCGAAAGTGCTTCTTATATTATCCTTATTGATTTCGCTTTTCCTTATATATATATTTTATTTTTGTCCTCTCATTTCGATTTTGTTTCCTATGCCATATCCTTTGTTATCGAATTCCGACGCATTAATCTTGTTGTTGTCCAAAGTGGAAAACAACACTTGCGTCAAGGGACAGACACTAAAAATTGATCTATGTTTTATGAATAAAAAGAATAATAAGAAGAAAAATTGCATTTGTTTTGGGTGGAATTAGGATATTAAAAATTAAACTATTCATCGTGACTTATAGCTATTTGTTTCTATGCTATTCAGTAATTGGTCTCGTGGAATCAATGGGAAATATACTAATCATAAGATATAGTAATTTTATAAAATAAATATCAAATATATACGAGTATTATATAGAAGTTATGTAAGATAAATTATATTCAGAAATAGGACACTGTTAGATGTCGTGTAATTTGAGTAATCGTAAAATATAACACAAAATTATACCTCAAAATAAATTATTATTATTTTGCATTTAATTGAATTTTTTGAGTAATTTGAAAAATTAAAAATATCTTTTCGAATCTTGAAATGAGGCAAATGGAGAGATGTGAGAGTCAAAATATGAGATAGAGAAAATCGTGAGCCTCAACTAAATTCCATAAGCAACCAATAAAATTCAGGTTTGTAACACCGTGGTGGTACCAATCTAGAATACTTGTGGTCCGTCTATTGTCTTGTCTTGTAACATGTCCAGCCTGTTTCCACTTTAGACGTTTAATTATTTCCATGATACCATATACCTTTGTGTGGTTCTTTATCCGAGTGATTAGTTAGTCCCTCCTTGTGACGCCTAGCATACATTTTTCCATGCTCCTTTGTATTGTCTGTAGTCTTTGTATAGTCGTGCTTGTGCGTGTCCATGTTTCAGCTCCATAAGTCAGTGCTAGTAGCACACAAAAACTTACCGTGGTTAAAAACTTTTCTTTTCAGGCATAATGGCATGTGACACTTCAGAATTACGCAGTTTTTACCAAAAGTTCTCCATCCAATCCTGATCCTTCTGTTTATATCCTTAATGATTCCGTTGTCCAAGGTAATTTCTTGTCCCAGGTATACATAGCTTTCTACTTCTTCTATCTCTGCGTTGTTGAGCAAGATCGTCTTCTTCAATGCAAAGGGGTTAAACATAACTTTAGTCTTTTGCAGATTAATTTTCAAGCCAACCTCAATACTTGCCTCCGCCAGTTCTTGTATCATTTCTTCTAGTTCGTCTGGATTACTGCTGATAACAACAATGTCGTCAGCAAAACGTAAATGGTTGAGAAATTCTCCATTTATTTTAATCCCAATCCAGTTTTCCGAATACTTCTTTTAAAACAGCGGTAAAGTGTTTTGGTGAGATAGTATCACCCTGTCTGACTCCTTTTCCAAGTTTAATTTTTGCTTTTCCTTTATCCAAACGAATCGTTGCAGTTGCTTTGTCACATATTTTCTTGATGATAATATATTGCAAGTCTTCTCTACCACAATTACATCTAGAGCTTTAACAACAGCAGATGTGAAGGCAGAGTCAAGCGCTTTCTCAAAATGAGTGAAGGCCATACACAACGTTAATTCCTATTCCTTCTGTCTCTCTATCAGTTCCTTGATTGTTTGGATGTGATCCATTGTACTAAATTCATTAAGGGATGAAATAGTCCACACTATATTGCCTTGATCCTAAATAGGTATGTGCCATTTTGGCAAAAATTAGCGCTATTTGCCGGAAATCAGCCATAGAACTACCTCCTGGTTTCATCTTTTGAAACCTGGTCAGCTTAAGTATAGATGAAAAAAACATCCGTTCGGATAGGGAAAGGAAATTAAAACGAAGAAAATCATCAATATATATTTTTGTGTTTTTGTGTCCCATGAAAGTGGCATGTTACGCAAGGATTACACCTTGACGGCACACGGCTTTGAGAAGTTGACTGATCTAATTTTGATTTGAGCCAATCATGTGAAGAGATATGTAATTCGGACAGCATGTATGAGATACATTATACTCCTAGTGAAAAAATCACGTGTACCGAAATACAGTCTCGAAGCTTTTTATCAGAATCATGCATAATGTTATCATTAGGATATTGTTATCAGATTTGCAAAGAACGGAACTTGCCAATATCATAACATGGGAGAAATTTATTTTTAGTTATCATGGCCGGAACATGTTATCAATTTTTTGTTTGTTGAGAGTTTTTTCTCCCCCCCCCCCTCCCTTGTTGATAAACATGATAAAAAAACAGTCCATAGCATTCGCCATGATTCATATACGTGCGTGAAGTTGCTTTTTTGCAATGAGCTCCCTATAGTGAAGGTAAATATATGAAAGAAAAGTGCTTTCCTCCAGTTAATGATCATCTTCTTTAGGATGACCAGCTTCAAATTTCTTTTCCGAGAGACTTTCTCATGGAATCTATCAAACGTATTGTGCGCATTATAAAAAATACCGTAATTTTTGTAGTAAACATTAGACAGTTTCATTGTCACATTTTACAAGGGCTGAATAACGAAAATGCAGAATATTAGCTTAAAGGGGGAATAAAAGAGGTAACGTTTTAGAATTAAAAATGGAAACGATTGAACATTTTGCAATCAATTTTGGGGGAAAGAAAAGCAGTTACCCCATTTTACCAATTATTCCCCCCCCCCCTTTACCACACGCCCCGTTCTACCAAATTGGATGTTCAACATAGTTGCGAACGTGACTTTTACGGATATAATTATCATTTGGTTATTGCTATCAAAAAATCCCGTCCCGATATTATCAAATTAAGCGTGCATACTGTACTTCAAAGTTAATTGGATGATTTACAATATCGGTAAAATTTTACATTTGATAGTAGTAAATTTGCCCCTTGGGAAGTTCGGAGCTAGGAATCGAGTCTGAATTGATGTCTGACAATTAAGAGATCATAAATAACCATTAATAATGGTTTTTTTCAGTCACAAATTGTTTTAAAAGCAACTCAAAGATTAGAATCAAATAAATCATCTACCGAAAGCGTTCAATACTTATAATGTTCTGTCTCACCCTCCGGGGCACATACCATAAGATACTGAGTTGCTTTTCACCCAGTAGATGGAAATCATCCATAAAAACTATAGTAAGAGAGCCCTTTTGAGGATTCCGAGACCCTTTTGGAAAGTTTTATTGTTTTTTTTGTCCCCCTATCATTTATGTCAGTGTATGAGAAGGTAAAATAAAAATGCAATAAAGCGCGTTAACATGGCTGACCCGTAAAATATTGATAGCACGATATACCGGGCAGTAAATTCACCTTCCGTTTCATACCTACCGTTTTTGAAAACTTGAAAGAAATTTATAACAGAGTTTCCGCTTTTATTTGCGGTTTTTACGACGGTCATTTGTTGTTATACTAAAAGTGTGTTACGACGTGCTTCTGGATAGTAAATGGCGCGTGTTATCCATTCTTGTACATGCCGGAATGGATAACACGGAAAAAAAATGGTACATATAGGTAAAAACGGTATAGATATAAGCGTTTGTTCAAGGGGCTTTCGTTAGCATTTCTTTGCTAAAAAAATAATATGTTTACCTCATTTACGTTATATTTTTACCAGTATTCTAGGCCAGATTGTTGAAATTTCAAGGTTTTTTTCGGTTTTTACGTTCCTACACCTTAATGTTCTATGGATTTTTCTTTAATGTTCCAAAAAATCATATGTCGATAAATCAGAGGAAAAACAAAATTAATTGAAAATTCAAAAAAAAAAAAGATAAAGACGGTCTTTATTGAAAGTTAGTGATGTGTCCAGAATAAAGTTTTTGCATTTTTTGACAAGTTTATTGAATTGAAGTGAGATGCATGCCAACAACTTTTCCAGTGGAGTTGTCAGTATAAGCTACCTATTTCATCATCAAAAAGTGGATCAATGCATTTGGGTAGACGCACCGATCCTGAATATTACCAACTAGGTAATGAAACGTTACAGCAATTGGATACATGCGTGGATTTAGGTATTGCAATGAGCCGCATTCTGGATTTCACTGATCATTATCATGGCATAGTCTGCAAAGCTAATAGAATTTCATATTTGTTACGTACGGCATACCGTAAGTGTGATGCGCATACGTTGCCATATGCTTTCTGTGAGTACGTTCGCCCGACTCTGGAGTTCTGTTCGCAAGTATGGAGCCCTTACAAAATCAAGGACATAAAGCTCCTCGAAAAGCCACAGAGGTCGTTTACTAAACGAATACCTGGCATGAGCGGTCTATCTTATTGCCAGAGACTTCAATTTCTGGGTTTACACTCACTGGAATGGCGTAGAATCGCTGCAGATCTGAAGATGTGCTACAAACTAGTCCACCAAATTGTTTATCTACCATCGAGAGAGCCTTTCTTTGAGATCATAGACAGGCGAGTTAACCTACGTAGGCATCGCTTCCAAATAAGAATACCAACGGCTAAAAGAGATTGCTTTTTCCACGGATATAGATGCCGTGTGGCAAGAATATGGAACAGTCTTCCATCAGAACTTGTATGTGCCTCCTACGCAAGATTTGCTTCCACTATTGGGGATTTCGACCTGGCTCCGTATGCGAAGTGCTTCCCGTACTGACTATTATTATTTTTTTTTTTTTCTTCCAGTATAAGTGCATTTCATGCCTTCTGGGGTTATTATTGTAAATACTCAGCTGACCAAGAAAAATATCGTTGTAGGAGGTTATCGTTGTATTGAGAAGTAGCGTTATCAACAGGCGCCGCCAAATTTATGCTGCATCTCTTCTGACATGTGCGTTGTTGGTAGCACCGTCAAATACATTTGTGAACGTTTATTCAATGCGGGACGTTGTAATTGACTTGTTGAGGTATAAAATTTAGTTAGTTGTTTAACCCTATGTAGCACAACACACTTGTGTACTACACAGAAAGTAGCTTCATAGAATGCACATAGTGCGAAATACCGATGCTATTATTGCTACCGATTATACCGATGCTAACACCCTCGAAAAAACAAAAACCAGTTAAGAATTTAGGAATATAATAGAGATTATTTTGAGTGAAATATAAAAAAAAAATCGTTGTAGCACGTACACACACACTTCAAAAACCTATAAAACTTGTCGTTATAGAGGTATTTATCGCAGTAAGGTATATTCTTGTACTGAGAGGAATTTAACATTTTGACCATAGGCTGATTCCTAACAAGATTTGAAAAAAAAAATTGTTGTAGACGGATTCACACAGCGCTATATCGAGTGTCGTTGCAGCGAGGATTCACTGTAATTTCTTGTCAAATTTGCTTTGAAATGTATACATGTATACCAACTATTATTAACTCGTACATATATTGACGTTAAAACCATTTTTTTATTAATGGTTATATTGAAATGATTTCTTCAGACATTGCTCGCGCGTTGAAGTTGATATTTCTATTTTGTATCAAGGATGGTATTGGTACTTGCACTCAAACGGATTTGGAACATTCCTTAAGTTACATGAAATGGGTTTTGAACGGTAGTTATATTCGATTGAGGTTTGTATGCTGCTAGCATTGAAATATTTATTGAACAGTACTCGTGTTTCAATGTATTCTCAAAAATACCTGTGACGGAATATTGCTTTCTTTTCCCCTTAAAAAAATCTCATGTTGGGACTTCTTAAAAAAGATAGATATTTTAGATCATAAATAGAAAATATTTTTCAACAATGCTTTCGGAAGACGGTAACTAATATGCTATACAACTAATAAGAAAATATCATGTTTGAATGATAATAACCTTATGTCAAAAGACTGATTTAAAAAAAAACCTGTATTAAAAGAAATCTCTAATGTTAATAGACGAGTCAAAATCTTATGTTACAAGAGTTGGAAAATATTATATTAAAAGATTATAAAAGAATCCTTATATTTAAACTGGTTTTAATAGAAGCTGAATTAAATTGAGTTAACAATAATAATTTTGATTAATCAACGAGAATGTTCTTATAAATCATTATTGCATCTGATTAACCCTCAAATTTCCACGATCAAAGCTTCCATCATAAACTAATCGCAATAAAATAAAATGCCTGTCAGATAAGTATACAATACAAATAAAAGGTAGAAAACTAAAATACAATAACGTAATACATATAAAACATAAATTTCTCGACTCTACCTGATTAATTAATAATGTTAAAAAAGAGTCACCAACAAAATATGGATAAAAACATTAATATCAGTATATATTTTTAACATCGTAAATTGAAATCCACTTTTTCATTTAAATTAAATTTCGTTTTTAAATGATGAAATCTTATTATAGCCTAAGGTATTTACGGAAATCATATCCTGACGTCATATCCTGTGCAAGGTGGGACAAAACTTTATTGGAAACATGAACATCGGTATTTGCATATGTTTACACAGGAAGATGTTCAAAATATCCACCGTGCATATCGAGGCACGCATGCGCGCGCCGTGAAATGACATCAAGCCGTCGTTTGAATCGTATTTAAAAGGCAACGCATATGACGTCATACTTTTCTTTCGCATTTTTCTCGAAAACTATAGGTCGTACAGGTACAGTTCTTCGGGAATTTTTTATGTATTCCAAGCGAGGAATCTGCAAAGTTTGGGCGGTCTTCATGGTATAACCTGTAAATTAATAATATTTATAATACAGTAATATGAAAATATAAAATATTATTTCGCTGAAGAACTATCAATCAGAAAATAAACTATAAATTGCTCTCAAAATATACAGACAGACAGACAGAATTTAATTTTTCTCGTCGCTGCCCAGCCCAAAGGGGCTGCCTGGCGACTTACAGACTGCTCTTGCTATTATAAATTGCTCTCAAAATATAAATGATATATAATCTTGTTTTATAATTAATGTTTTAAAAATAATTTAACAGTTGAATTTTTTAGGAGGAAATTTTTTAGAGATTGTATCTTAATTTTTTACGACATAAATAAATTAGATTATGTGAGGAACCCACCCCCCAACAATAAAAATATGTAAAAGAAAATAAATGTTTAAAAACAACCACTGCATTTCTAATCAAATTACTTACTATATTAAAAATTACATACAATTTTCTTGTATCGAGACTTCCGTGTAAAAAAAAACGAACAAAAAACTGTTTTCTAACACGAAAAACAAATTTTTTGCTTCACAAAAATTGCAAAAAAAAACAACAACCATGTACTAAAACATGGAATGATTAAATGAAAGCGTGATATTGCTACTTGTTAATGCCAATTAAACGAAACAACTACAGAATGTTTTTGATGTATCAATTCAATTTGGTCTAAACATCCGAAGAAAAACGATACAGACATTTTTGCATGATTTCATTCATCATCTTCAGTTTCAAACCGGCAATTATTTTGATTAATCACAATTGAATATAAATAATTAATTCCTTCAGTATGTTTTCATCGATCCGTGAAATAATATGTTTGTTAGAATTCACTTAATTATCTCAATTTTTTGATCTAACAAAAATGTAAATAAAAAATATCTCATTTTTTTCACCTCAGAGAACTTTTCTTTAGAATGAGATTTTTCTTGTGAAAATAACCAGTAAAGATGATTTTCATTAATTATTTCACAATTGATGCATATCAAATTATTAATTAAACGAATAATATGGAGCGGACACATTATCTTGAGAATTCAAAAAACATATTTTCCTTCGTTTGATTCATATTCTCATATTCGTTTTTGCAATTGCATTTTTTGCTCATTTTTTTTAAACTTCTTTAAGGAAATTGGTAATTTAACCACAGATATTTATTAATTTTAATAATTATTTTTAAATTTTATATTAAATTTTTTGCACTTAGAATAACGTATATTGGTTTTTTTTATTCTCGTTATATTTCAACATTATTAAAAAGTAAAAAAAAATATCTAAAAAACTGCTTTTAAATTGGTTTTTTGAACTAAAAAATAATTTCCTTTTACTAAATTGATCAGAAAAATAATTTTTTTGCTATATACTTTTCACAAAAGTATATAATAACAAATTATATACTTTTTGTGAACTTTGGTATTGAAAACTTTTTTGACGTATTTGTCACGATCACCCTCAACTTTCTCTCTCTCTCTCTCTCCCATAGTGAAACCACAAACGGCACACTTACACACATAAATACATTAGGCAACACGCCGTGTTTCTCTTTTCCCTTGAAGTAATTCTACGACGCATTTTTCTTGTACTCAGATACGTACAAAATTGCGCAACATGAGCACATTTCTGACAATAGAAATCACGCTTACATGCATGTGCCTTGGAGCCAATGAAAGCTCTTGATGAATATCAGGCAATTTCTTTCAACCAATAGCAGGAGTTTCCACCGACCTGGTGTGAAAGGCTTTTTCAGCAAAGAGTGATCAATGTTTCATGGCGGGTAGTCACGTGTTAAAATGGGAACGAACTCGCTCTCTCATCTTCGGATAAATTTAGATGGAGGACCCTGACGAAGCCTACCAGGGTTACGAAAGATCGTTCAGGGCTGCTTAGCCGGAAATTGGTGAGTGACCATCTTTCTAAATGTAATTTTATTTAGAGTGTCAGGAACAATTAGCTCCTTGTACTGACTGTGCTACGTTTAGGGTTAACGATGAATAAAAGTTAACTTGTAATTCTGAAAGGGAAGTATCATTATTTTTCGTAATGTCATTTTCATAATTTCTGTATCATATTATGTCGAACAAAAGATTTGAGAAAAGCTGCTCCGTGACACATTATTTGTTCATATTTTGATGTGTCTATGTACTTCAAAATCATACGTTGAAAAATAACAAAGGGAAAAAAATCTGAAATCATAGTCGGTATGGGTGTCAGGAGTTTTGGTAACCAACCAAAGTGGTCTCTATATGATGGAAAAGTCACCAGGTTGCTCGGGTATCCGAAATTATTATTACAATATGTGGACCACTCGTGCCTAATTATGAAAGTGCTGCACAGTCGATACAGGTTTGCTTCGATCTTTCCACCAATGTCGCGCATGCGCACTGTTAACATGCTTTGAAATGATTTTTGCAGCATTTGTGATGCGACTATGAGGACGATCATGATGGCATTATGTGACGCGAGTGCGAGTTCTCCTGTTCAACATACCTTGGGAGTCACCCTCTTCAATACAACTTAAATTTAAAAGTAATCACGTTTATTTATCTCACTATAATAACACTATTCACATTGTAACATTTGTATTCTACGTAAAATATTTTGTGAATCATGGAAATCATTTCTTTTCTGCATTTTTGTATTGAAATAAAAGTTTTGTATTAGCAAACGTATGTTTATTCCGCAGATACTATCAACCATCATACTATGCCAACTTACACCAGAAGTTGTGCCAACTCGGCCTATCTGGGAAAAGTTCACACCGTTTTAAATAATTTTTAGCCGCTTCGCTTATAAGCGATTGACAAGGAATTTGAATGATCTCTGTTTGACGAATCGACGATTAACATGGTAGCCTTGTCCTAACCGAACAGTTAGAAAAAGGAAAGAAAGAAAAATTAGTTTTGAGTATCACAACAAAGCTTCGCAGTGATGAGGAGACAACTTTTTCTAATTTATTTCACTGGTGTGTGGACGCAATATTACGTCCTTGATCGTAAAGTGGTTAAACGGAGTTGACGAAATGAACAAACACTTTTGAGTGGTATTTTCGTCATTGATTTTTAGTTATCCGCAGCATTCTTCGAATTTGCTGTAGCTCTTGCTGGTAAAAATAGAAAAATCAAAAAGTAAAAACTATGCGACCTAGGCCTTGTCTCCCCTACGTATTTTTTGAGGAATGACAAACGAATTAATGCTTGAAAAAAATTATTTTGATCGAAGTGCAAAATTAGTAAACAAAACACTTTCTGATACTATCGGGGGGAGGGGGGCTGATGTAACTTATATACTAAAGGAATGCGTTTCAAAATCAACTGCTGAATACCTGAATAAGCAAATGATTTATGCTATTCATTTATTGCATAATATGTGAGTTTGTATCTGAATGTTTTCCAAAGGAAAAAGTGAAATAGAGGACTCTCTACCCATCATCAACTTGCGACAGGCATTTAATTTCCAATGACGTCTTCAAACGGAATTCCTTGGGTCGCAGGCAGAAATATATATTCATTTCGTTATCGTTTTGGACGTTTTCACTCCAGATACGCCTAGACGAGCGTGTACGTGAGTGTGTGTACACAGAGAAACCATGATTATATTCGACATGGAAGAGGACGGCAATTGCTTTCCGAAACAAGCATTTACCTCTCGATATGTGATATGGATCAGTTGGAAGAATGGCATATGCTGGTGACAGTTATGAATATTTATCACGATTTACCACTCCTTTACTCCCGTTCGTTTCCGTTTTACCGACCACCACGGTAATTCGAAATTTCATGATTCCGATCTTTTGGGGAAAATGAGATACATAATTTGCTTTTCTGGGATGGAAATTTCCCTATGCCTGGAAAGTATAAATGGAATCAATAACATCTTCATCATAGTTTCGAAAACCACTCTCGACATCTGTGTTTCGTTATTTTGTTATCGTTTATTACTTTGCGGATACGAAAGTCATTCGGAAAACAAGTATAAATGCGAATCATACATGATCGTACATGGATCATAAATTACTATCAAACGTTGTTATGAGTATAAGTCAAATAATGGAATTTCCAATTACATAAAAATAGGGGATCTATTTATACATCAATAAAATTCCTATATAAAAATATCATCACTTATTTCTTACGCAGTTCATTAATATTTCATAATATTTATAATTAAATTATTTTATTCTAGTTGTAATGCAGGATAATGAGGTCAAAATATTATGTAAGGATACTTATAGCTATATGAGTTTTAAATATATAGTTAACTGTTCTAATTTTTTAAGGATAAATTTCGCATTTAAAATTTTTATGAATATTAATAATGCAAACAATGAGCAGTAATTTAATTTAAAACTTTTTTTTTAACATTAAACTCTAAAAAGCCTAAGAACTCATTATGTTAAAAAAGAACATGCTGGACGTAATTAATATTTTTAAAACAGAAATTTATTTATTTTCTTTTCTTTCATGTACAACATGGAAATACAAACACACAGGCGACAACAACGTTACTAATTCAAAAAGTACGGGGAAAGTACTCATAAGATGAAATGTAATTAACAGCATGAGATTATATTTCAGTGGGGGAACATAAGTGAATATTTTTTTTTTTCCTTAATGAAATTTTATCTGGGAGTAATATTTCGGTTTCATAAAATGGCACAATCCTTAAACTCCGTTACCGTGAAAGCTTTAAACTTCATCTTGACTAATACATGTGCAAACACAAATGTCACAACAGGGAAAATGCCCAGCGAGGTCTGAAAGAATAGATGCCCATAACAAATATGGATGTACATATTTTTAAAATACAGCAATCCAATTAAAAATGCAATTATAAGAAGTAAAAACGTTTTTGTACATGATAAAGTATAATACACTGCCCATAGAAAATATTTATGTTTGTCTTATTTTTCAAGTGTAAACAGCTTCTCGATTTACCCCAACATGCTCATCGCATTTTTTTTTAAACGTGCTCATTTTGTTAGAATTCACTACCCTGGCAGTAAGCTATTCCATTTATTAGCAACCGTATTAGAGGAAATGTTCCCTGCGAAACTACAGCCTGGAGTTGTCCCCTTAGCAATCGATACTGATGTCCACTTGTTGAAGCAGTCGTTTGATGGTGTATTAATAATTCATGGTTTCTCCTATCCGTCCTGTTGAAAATTTTGAACACTTCGATCATATCCCCACACACCTGCGTTCTTCCAATAGGGCGGTACCCTCAGCAACACTACTATAGTAAATCTGTACAACTGGCCCCAACAGTTCATTAGCACATTCCCTAACGACCGTATGATAAATATCATCTGGTCCTGGCACTTTGCTTACACACATACCTTTTTTTTTTTAGAAATTTTAGCATTTCCACTTGTTCCACTTGAATATTGTGTAGGACTTTATCATCCCATGGCACACTCGTAATTGGATATTACCATCTTTATTAAAAATCGATGCGAAGAGGTTATTGAAAGCCCTACACATGCCTGCATCGCACTATACACTGGGTCCTTCAATCGAAAGGGGCTAACTGCCTACATTAAATCCATAATTGGCATACTTTAAAAAAACGATTTTGGGTCATTGTGAATGTTATCTGCCAATATTGATTCCACTTAATTTTTATTTTCCCTCTCATCACTTGCTTCAATTCCCTTCTTTTTCATTAAATGATGTCAGGTCACCCGTTCCATTTTCATTCTCTCTAAATGATCTTATCCTTTCAAGATAAAGATTACAACCACTAGTCATTTCGTAGTTATGGAAATGGAAGAAAAAAAGACAGAAAACGAATCACTTGGATAAGTAACCACACAATGGTATATGATGTCATGGAAAGAATTAAACGTCTAAAATGGACATATTGCAAGAAGACGAGACAACAGATGGACCACAAGTATGCTAGATTGGTACCTCCGTGGTGTTAGACATCCGAGAAGGCGTCCCCACACAAGATGGATCGACGAGATCAGAAAAGTGACTGGAGTCAACTGGATGGCTAAAGCATCAGACAGAATAAAATGAAAGAATTTGGAGAAGTCCTTCATCCAGCAGTGGATTGATGATGATGACTGAAATCGATTCTTAAAAACAGACTGTAAAAAGGAATAGGGTTCTTCAACGTTTCACACACGGCGGGCCCAATTGAAACTTCCCACGGAGCCTGCGGGCATCCAACTCATGTAATTTTGTGACAACTTAATAGAAGGGATCCAATGGGACCATAAGTTAAACTGGGACAAAACTAATTTAATACTTTTATTTATTATGAAATTATTTCTTTTATCAATTATCACTATCGAGAGAATCGTTCTTAAATAATATTTTTTCACTGGTTTTTAAAAAAAAATATTACTTACTGATTAAATTA
Source organism: Pholcus phalangioides (assembly GCF_987345545.1). Lineage (NCBI taxonomy): Eukaryota > Metazoa > Arthropoda > Arachnida > Araneae > Pholcidae > Pholcus > Pholcus phalangioides. The sequence continues at coordinate 13,574,385 of NW_028301595.1, forward strand.
ATTTATTATGATTAATTAATTATATTGATTGAATTAAAATTAATTGAGGTTAATTTTAATCTGGAATCACTTTTAATGATTATTTAATTACTTATTTTGGTAATTCTTAAATTATCTTCCCTCTCAATGTATATTAAAATGATATGTTTGAATAATTATGCAAGTATTATTTTATTCATTTTGAAATAATTTCTATCAGAAATTACGAAATTATTTCTCTTATTGATTTGTAAGTTGTTTTTTTTCCACTTTAATTCTGATATTATTTCTTTCAAAAATTCAAAAAATTATTTCTTTTAGTAATTCTGAATTTTCATCCATTGTTTCTGGAATTATTTCTTTAATATATTCTATAATTATTTCTTTAATATATTCTATAATTATTTCTTTAATATATTCTATAATTATTTCTTTAATATATTCTATAATTATTTCTTTAATATATTCTATAATTATTTCTTTAATATATTCTATAATTATTTCTTTCATATATTCTATAATTATTTCTTTCATATATTCTATAATTATTTCTTTCATATATTCTATAATTATTTCTTTCATATATTTTATAATTATTTGCTTCATTTAATCTGGAATTTTTTTTTTATTTGTTATAGAATCGCTTCTTCATTTTTTCTGAAAATTGTTTCTTTCATTCATTGTATAATTATTTTTGGCATTTGTTTTAAAATTGTTTATTTTATTTGTTTTAAAATTGTTTATTTTATTTGTTTTAAAATTGTTTATTTTATTTGTTTTAAAATTGTTTATTTTATTTGTTTTAAAATTGTTTATTTTATTTATTCTAAAATAGTTTCTTTCATTTGTTTTAGAAAATCCTTTCATTTATTTCAAAATTCTTTCTTTCATTTATTCTAGAATTATTTTTCATTTTTTCTAGAATTATTTTTTTCATTTATTCTAGAATTATTTTTCATTTATTCCAGAATTATTTTTAATTTATTCTAGAATTATTTTTAATTTATTCTAGAACTATTTTTTTCATTTATTCTAGAACTATTTTTTTTCATTTATTCTAGAATTATTTTAAATTTACTCTAGAATTATTTTTCATTTATTCTAGGATTATTTTTCATTTATTCCAGAATTATTTTTCATTTATTCTAGAATTATTTTTTTCATTTATTCTAGAATTATTTTTCATTTATTCCAGAATTATTTTTCATTTATTCTAGAACTATTTTTTTCATTTATTCTAGAACTATTTTTTTCATTTATTCCAGAATTATTTTTCATTTATTCCAGAACTATTTTTTTCATTTATTCTAGAATTATTTTTCATTTATTCTATAGGATTTTTTCTTTCATTTATTCTATAGGATTTTTTCTTTCATTTATTCTATAGGATTTTTTCTTTCATTTATTCTATAGGATTTTTTCTTTCATTTATTCTATAGGATTTTTTCTTTCATTTATTCTATAGGATTTTTTCTTTCATTTATTCTATAGGATTTTTTCTTTCATTTATTCTATAGGATTTTTTCTTTCATTCATTCTAGAATTATTTTTGTCATTTTTTTCTGAATATAAAGTAATTTATTCAAGAATTACTTTTTCATTTATTCAAGAATTACTTTTTCATTTATTCAAGAATTACTTTTTCATTTACTCAAGAATTACTTTTTCATTTACTCAAGAATTACTTTTTCATTTACTCAAGAATTACTTTTTCATTTATTCTAGAATTGTTTATTTTATTTAATTCTAGGATTATTTCTTTCATCAATTCCGAAACTGCGTTAAAGATCCCTGCTTTAGAATCTGTGGGAAAAAAAGTCGCGTGCCAGGCACTCTTGGGTAATGTTTCGATAAAATATTCGTCAATCCAAAGAAATGCGCCACTTATGTGTGTAGGCAAGAAAAAAACTTGCATCCGCGGGTCGAAATAAATTGAGAGTTGCAGATGAGGAGCACCTTCATCAAAGAGCATCACATCGATGAAATTATGTTCAAGACTGGCAATAACGTTGGGCTTCAGGGATGAAATAGTGACTTACTCAGCAAAAATGGCCGATGCCATACAAGGCTTGGTATTCCATTTCTAAAAATTAATGCAAATTTCATATCTTTATTTTCTGTAACTTCTCCAAAATTTGTGTAATTTCATTACATATAATGTTTTAATCAAATAAAGCGATTCTTACTTGATTATCACTTAATAATCTCTACTATCTCAGCAATAATTAATTCAATAATTATGCTTAAATTTTAGAAATCTGTAATTTCCATTGAAGATCGCGTAACTCCGATATCACGCAACTCGGGGTGTATTACAGTATATTATTCGCGGAGACAGGGTTTGTCTACAGTGACTTCCTATCGAGGATTTCAGTGCCATTTAAATACATAATATTATTTTTCTTATGTATCTGAAAACCAAGTCTAAGCAATGCTATTTTACACAATATGTAAAACTCGACTATCAAATACTAGTCTAACTATGTAAAGGGATTACATGAAAGTCACTGGTAACAAAACTATGTTCTTCGGTGAATTGTTATAACTTTTCTACGAAATATCTCTTCTGTAATATACGTAATGTATATGTGACTAATTCGTCCGAAATGTAGATGGAAGAAACAAATACAGAGAAAGAGAAAGCTCGAAAGATTCCATGTCCATACGTCAGACTTGGAACCGAATGTTCCAGATTGTTCTAATAGAGCTCATCAATCACCACAGGGTGACAAGTATTCAATAAAGCCAAGAGAAAGAGTGTGTCAGACGGTTCCAGAAACTAGTCCTGATTCCGGATAACAGAACAGGAAGAATCTCAGAATCTGTCTCTCCGCTAGTGTTACTCAGTGAGAAAATTTCATTAGGTCGACAGATATGCCTCGATATATCGGTGTAGAGGATAGATCTGGAGATGAGAGAATTCACGGGAAACACTTCAAATATATATAACGTCCCGGGAGGATTAATCTTGATAGTCTTGATAGACGGGGATAAACTTTCCTTTGAAACTGGATAAACACTTATATGAGAGTTCTGTGAGCTAATACAAAAATATGCAGATTCAAACCAGACAAATTTGGAAGAGCACTGTGTAAATTTGTCCCCAAATTTAAAGAATGTGTGTCAAATTTACATATATGACAAAGTCCTTTCATAAATGATTGACCAAAATCTCTCCGCGGCAATTTCCTAATACTATTTCATGCTCGCATTAGGCGAAATTCGTTCGAAACTGCGTGTCAGAAACTTCTTGAATGTAGAATTTTAAATCTAAAAATTTACGAACTGTTATTTTCAACAACAAAAAAAAAACTAAAATGAAAGTAACGTTAGTTTATAACGCTTTGTTTTCGGATTTGATTGCGATTTCTGAATTTGATATCTCTTCATATTTAGAATTATACCGTACTATACGGTGGTTCACAAACTTTCGTCATCCGTGATTCCTTTGCCCAATTTACAGCTTATCTACGGCTTCACAGAATAGTTTAGTAGATTTGTTCACCTCTAAAAGGAACTACTTGGAATCGTAAATTTAGGCACACAAATCATTATCTACAGCTCGTTGCGACGCCCCTGAGAAAGGTAGTCAACTAGGAGCCACGACACACGCTCTGAAAAACACTGCTGTTGAATAACACAAGCATACGCAGGGATGTTGTAATGGGTGCCCCGTGCCTCTTCCCAAGCCGACGAAAAATTAGAAAAAAAATTAATTCTTCAGCGAAAAAATTTAAATACCGAAAAAAAATTATTTAGATCTTATATATCGACCGATTTCTCTTGATTTACATACTTTTTGAATAGTGACAACTCAGAATTTCTTGGAAATGAAATTTTTGTGCCTCCCCCCCCCCCCAAAGGTCGAACGTTGAACCTGCGCGTCCCTCTGTACAGTAATATAAACTGGTTTAGGAAGTGATGGAATCAGGAACAGTTCGAAATTCCTTGAATTATACTTTCTCAAAAAATATCAAGGGACTGGTAGCAATATTGATTTTCCCAAAATGATTTGGAAAAAAATTTTAAATAACTAAAAAAACGTTGGAACTATTCTGATGCTGGAAGCATGTTGACGCTTCCTCAAAAATGACGATGATTTGGAACAGAAGCAAAAATGTCCACCTACTATGAAATCTATTGGTGAAATGAAGAATTGTGACTTTTTCCCAAATCTAATTTGGTCAAGATACAACTCATTAATTCGTTTAGATTCTCAGTTAATGGTCACAACTTCTAATATTAACTGGAGAGTTTTTGGATTGGACATACGTCGGAATTGGAGTCCCCTCAAAGTATTTTTCTTAGTCCCGTACACTTTTGCTATGCGTTAATGAACGCATTAACTACGACTGCGATTTTTTCAAAAACTAAAAATAATGAGTGGAATCACTTTCACCATTTATTGGCATAGAAAAAATTTAAAATTTAGAATGGAAAATTTTCTTACCAACCGGCGTTTATGGGTAAAAATGTCGAATGGTTTTGTAAACAAATTTTCAGATCATGTTGATTTTATGAATACAGTAAAACCTCGATAAGTCGTCACCTTATGTAATCGAAAAATTATGACGGCTTAAGCGGAGGGACGACTTAACCGAAGTGCCGTCAGTTTAATGTGCAATACTGTGAAAATCGTATAAATTTAAAGTAATATAACATTTTTTTAAAATATGAATTATATTTACAATATTAATAAAATTTATGGATTGCGAAAGAAAAAAAAATTCATTTTTACCTTTTTTGAGCTCTTATTGCTTATTATGGTAAAATACATTGGTACACTATGATTCATACTAGTAATTTTTAATTTAGACTAATCCCACTTTTTAATTGAGGGGACCTTGGGTGAGGAAAAGCATCAGTTAATGACCTCAACTTTGGAAAAAATGTCTGGTTTTTCAACAAAGATATTTTGTTTAAACTTGAAGTCCTAAATTATTGCGCCCTTGCAGAAATCAGGTCAACTTGAGTCGGCAAATGGACTATATCCCCCAACTAACTTTCGTTCTTTGAACTGTTACCTTTTGGTACATAAGGCTTTTATGGTGACTTTTAAGCATATGGCATTGCTGTTAACAAGCTTTTTGTTTAAAGGGAACCCCGTAAAATTAATCTATCCCACTCTCTAAAACTTTTTCATTCGGGTTAACCGAAATTTGCGACGAGTAAACGAAAGTTTAATAACATTGTCGTCTATGAAAGCTAGACGAGCCTGAAGAAAAACGACGACTTATTAGGGTGACGACTTAACGAAGTTTAACTGTGTATATATTTTTACAGCAATTCGAAATAAATGGCAACAGGAGCAGAACAAAAGAACATAGCCAACAATACTGATAAATGCAGTGTTAATTACTTTGGTTAACACAACCCAATTTTTTTATGCAACTCATCGTTCAAGTAAGATCCCGTTTGCTTTAAATACGCAAAGTATGAGAATATTTAATGCTAATAATTAGTGACTCTATCGTAAATTCATCGAAGTGAGTGGAGTTTAAAATATGATACACGTATGAAATGCAATAAAAAGCAGATACATACATATTGTTTATTAATTTTATATAATTAGATGTTAGTTGAAAAATAGAAATTATTTGCCGATTTCCTAATAAGAAAGAAGGAAACGAAGAATAAACTAAACTTATTTTCGTTGGAGGTGTAACACAAACTAAAGCGCATGGAGGAAATGCCGCTGTGGTGGTCGAGTGGTTATAGTGACGGACTCGCGATGCGAGGATCCGGGTTCGAACCCCACAGTGGTGGTCGGCTGAAGTTGGTTTTCTGTGGTTCCCAACTTCAAGGCGCAAATGCGAGCCGGTCTCCCCGTTAAAAAGTCTCGCCACAGAGAGCAACAGTCCTACAACGATAAATCATTCAATCATAACACTTTACTCATAGTTAGAAAAACTGGTGGCAGATGGCAGCACTACACATAACAAGCATTACAGAGAAACAAAAAAGTTCACGTCAGGTTTCACTACACGTACACGCACATTCCTGCATGTACCGATTCTTTGGTGGTTCCGCGGGAGGGGGGGTGTGGGCAGGGTGCATGTGTGGTGTAGCAGTAGTAGGTAGGGCTCGGGGATCCATGATGTTCTTAAGTCAGCTATCTCGTTGGGCAATCTGCCTGTTGTGGCGTTGTATTTGTATAACCGAGAAGGAATGTCGGAGAAAAAGATTTCATGACGTGAAAGTTAGAAGAGTTTTATTCGTTAGTTTTGACTGAAATATATTATTTTATTTACAATTTCATTCATTCATACAAATAAACTGAAATATTATATTTACAATTCCACAAATTTTGAAATTTCGCTCAACCGCAATATTTATCGTCGATTCCATTAATTACGATGTTCCTCATAAAGAGAGTAACAAAATGTTCGGTATATAAAATGCATTTCGGCATTCCGATCACATACTAATGAATTTCCAAGAATTCGCTCTTGAAATGTATCGAAATTTGCTTTTTGTCTGTTGGGAAAACCTTCCAGTACATGTTCCATGTATCACTACAACGAGCTCTCTTCGGAATTACGGAAATTGAATTGGGGTTGAGTGAATGTAGATCTCTCATCTTCTTATAAAATATGTCGAAGTCCCGGGAATTAGATAAAAAAAATGAAAAATACTTCTTCCGAACAAATCGGCAGCCAATTGAAGTATGGTAATAACATCTATGTATCACTCCCCCTCCACCCGTCCACAAAACCAAATACTTTTAACGAAATGCATTTCTACTCCGCGTCTCAAAGGTACAGAATATAAACTGATTCTGAACATTCCGGGCATTTCGTAAGGGAAAAAAAATTTACCCACATTTCTTTTTCTTCTCTATAAAGTCGGATACTTCTTTAAAAATCAAGCGAAAGCGAGCGAAAATTCCCAGACTCCTGCTGCATTTCGCTTACATACATACATACGCGTTTTATTTATTTTTCTGTTCAATAAAGGAAACGGGAAAAAAAGAAAGCGACTGTAATTCTCTTTCCTGGAAGAAATAAAAGAAAGGACAAAAATAAAAAAAAAAGGATACACGTGCCCTGGAAGAGAAGGAAAAAAAAACCCGTAAAAATTCCAAAGCAACGCCGATCTAGAATGTTAACCTCTGTCTATTTGTTAGGCCGCTAGTAACACCGAACCCAGGGTGAAAGCCATCCAGAGAATACACAGTAGCCTTTCCTCTGAACCGTTGCCACCACATAAAAAGAACTGCGATGGGAAAAACTACAGTGGAAATATAGTAAAGAAAACATAGCGCCCTAAGGCTACGAGATATATGTTCAGTCAGATGGAATATGGCCCGCGTATGTGCAGCGCGAGGATTGCGTATATTTTACTTAGGATGCTGTACTTACGTTTTCCTTGATGGTATGTATCCCTCTCGTTCCTTACTTTTTTTGTTATCCTGGGGAAAAATAAATATGTATTTTTTTTTTTGTTATATGGAAAAGGTTTTGTAGGATGAGTTTTTTTAAAGAAATACAAAGCGCGTGTTTTACTAAGATGGGATATTAAATTTTCCGATCGATATAAATATTGAAGATTTCCGAGAGCAATGCTATTTACGCCTTGCATGATTCAGCTACGTCTGTTCCGAGAATGAATCTATACTCACTTCTATAACTTGGCAGGAAATATATGGTTTTCCTACCAGAATTGAATGTGCGTATATCGATTATATTATCTAAAGGTTTTACTAAAATAACATAATTTGGTGACTACTACGTACATGAACCTCGTGAACGTTCCCTGCGAAATTTATAACTAACTGTTTAATATAAGAACGCGTTGGATCTGCGTGGTTTTAGCGTATTTATATTGCCAGAATTATTCCCGCTTCGTTTTATACTGGTGCTGCCGTATTTGGAAGCGGAAACTGCATATGTCTGAATTTTAATGGGACGTATCGTTTTGATGGTCTGCCTGCTCTCTACTGAGAGACATTTTTATATAAGAAACCGGCTCGCAGGTGCAAATCATCCTTCCAAATTGCGTAAGAAATTTATGGATGATCAGATGATGCTGATAATGAGAAATTAATGCGAAGAAGAAACCAACGATAAAGTCCATTTGTACCATACGTCCATTTGTTTAATGAAGGAAATCCTTATTCTGAAAAGATCGGGTCTCTGTCACAGTATACATTCTTTCATACATATCTCAAGATTCATATCCCGAGAGTTCTACAATGTTTTATTTTTCTTCTCAACCACTGACAAAATTTTCCGACTACAAAAATATGTTAAATTAAGTAAACACTCACATTGTGGTACTTTTACGTGAACAAATTAATTTATTTTGATAAAACGTGCGAAATCAAACCTTTCATATATTTCCCATGATCCTATAGTAGTAATTATTAAAGTGACGAAAATAAAAAGTTCCATCATAGATCACCGCGGTATCAAATTCCAAAGTTTGACGGGGGGGGGTTCCGGGATTGTCCACAATTCGAACAGCAAAACAGTTGAATTTACATTTGACCAAATAATGAGATATCGGTTGCAAACAGGTCTCTGCTTTTTGTTTTCCACTAAATAATAGCTGATATCCCACTATTTTGAAAACAAAAGTATTAATTATAAAATTAGGTAACTTACTCGTTTTCAATTACATGTAATTGGTTAATTTCATTCGGCATGCGAAATACGTAGTAAAACTATTAGAAAATTCCATTCTCTCTCTCATTTTTACTATTAAATTCCAAACATACGTTTAACACTGAATGACACTTGATCCATTTCGTACTTTGGAAGTTGTTGTCTACGACCAACTGTTGGAAAGGAAAATGGTCTGTGTGAAAACTTTCTTAACCCACAATGGAATAATAGGAGAATGTGTGTGTAATTTAAGAAAACATAACCAATATACTGTAATTTGGAAAAAAAAAAAGCTTCGATTGTAATTAAAATTTTTGATCGTTTGATCGTATTTGTCGCACCACGGTCATTTTCTGCACATGAGGGCTAATTAGACCTCGGGACCTACAATTTATTGCCGATTCCGAACGGCAGGTTTGTTTGTTTTTTTTATACTCATCGAGAGGTTGGTGCGCTAACCCCTCGATGGGGGGCTCCCTGCGTTAGCAATTTTTTGCTACGGTCAAGTCGCCGTTTTTTGCTGTACCCCTGTGTCAATTAAAATTTTAACATTGAATAGCGTTGATGTAGTTTAAATCAATGTTCTTTAAACTTTGGATACGTGAGGACAAGCATAAATTGGGAAAATAATAATTTGCGAACGGACAAAAAAAAATTATTATATTAGAAAAAGTTACATTTCTGCTACTCTTCTGACTCATTTAAAATTTCATGTGCTGTATATTAGTATTAAATGTGCGAGAAGTATCACTGAGGTGTGAGGTCTACTGCCATCTATGAAACAAAAATGAAACCATGCGTATGAATATTAGCGTTGAATGGGTTGATGGTTTTAAATACGTAGGTATACGCAATAAGATGAACAATATATAGGAAGATATCATATAAAGCTTAAAATGTTTTATTTTTATGCTGTGTACTGGTGAAAACTTCATATCGCCATAATACCGGTTATTTCTTTTCTGCGTGCTTACAAAAATGATTTTGCAGCAAACGCAAAAAAAACATATTAACCGGTATTATAGTGTATATGATTTACTCCGATTTTGATCGTGTAAATAAAAAACATACAGTGTTATACCAACGTATTTCTCATTTTTATGTTGCACACCGGTTTAAAGAAAACAACCTACTCGAATTATTTTCACAAATAGTTCTTTTTTTATTTGACAGGTGTCAGCAAAAGTTCTGTCGGTTTTAATTTTCCCTTCCCCCTCCCCCGTTTCCATCCTCCCTTTTTCATATTTCGGACTGAACAAAAAATACCTGTTACAATCTAAAATTGTTGAAAAGTGTAATAGGGAGGGGAATTGTATACTATTTTTTAAAAATTCTCAGCAGTTTTCGTAAAACCTTCACGTAACGGCGATACATATACTCACCCGTGGCAGCTAAAGGGTTAAAATATCTAGCATCTATTGATTTTATCAACCTCTGATTAATAGATTTTAACCCTTTATATGCAAGCGGTACTTTGAATTACCAGGTTAGATAATTTGTCCTGAACTAACTGTTCCGAAAACATGTTTCTTTTTGTCTTTAATTAGAACTAAAATGACTTTTTAGTTCTACCAAATAATTTACAAGATGGCTATTTATTATTATCAATAGATGTATACTTTTCTTTTAATTCTTTATAATTTTCTTCTTGCTCTACATTTCGCAATGTCGGGTATGAAATGTTAAGCTGCCTAATTAGACATATGGAACATTTGTGTTTTTCTTTAGTTCAAAAGCAGTTCAACAATTTTAGATTGTAACAGATATTTTTTGTTCAGCCCGAAGTACTTATAAACGATTTGGGGGGAAAAATGGGGAAAAATTTGGGGGGAAATCCATCAAGAGTTCTCTTTTGATAAAACATAAGCCAATCCCAAACAACAGCTCAATACCCATGACGTAATATTGCTCGTAGTCACATACTTTTCAACGTTATTTTAGCATCCTTAAACTCATGTGATCTATTCGTATCGTAACTCTTCTCTTCTATATTCAATGGAAATAGTTTCATATGTATCTGTCCTCAGCTACTTAAAATAATTGCATCGGTTTTCGAGAGTTTTCGCGTGGTTTTTCGAAACATTTCTTGATCTTAAAAACTCAAAGTTATATACGATGTTTTTGATAAAGAGATAACGTTTACAAAAGTTTTAAATTTACGTATTAGATGAATTTTAAAAACCCAGTAAAGTCGCATCAAAGAATCGAAAAGATCCGACTTCAAAATAAATCTTTTTTAGACGATACTGTTTGTAGCATAACATGCAGAAACCAATAGCTTCAAGGTCTGGTGAATCGAATCCAAATACAAGAAGAAATACAATTTTGTTATGTAAAATATCGGTATACATGCTGATCAATCTATCTCTATTACTAATGGGGAAAAAACGGGAATTTTAAAGCATTTTTGGCTTTTTTTCTGAATTTTAACAAGGAATTGTTAAAAAAGAAAGATAATTTATTATAGTGAACGCAAACAGAGGCGTCATAATATCGAGGTGTCTACATAGATATTAATGGTTGTATATAAAAAAAAGAGACCAAAATGAATACAAATTGTTTTGATACTGTATTTTAGACTCGTTTATTTCACCACCAGTACTGAATACAAAAAATTTACGGTACAAAAAAATGTTTTCGATTTATCACTAGTTTAAAGTTTCCCAGATTTTAGTACGCATATGGAATGAATCTGAAGAATTTTCTTGGATAATAAAAGCATTTTATACATCGATTTCGCCTGTCTGCCATCTTTTGCAAGATTTTCATAGACAAAGAATTCCAAACCGTTGATCCTAGAGGCATACTTCCAATTAGAAAAAATATCCTGGATCATGTAGATCTCAAATACGTCATTCATATTGGAAGAGGTTGTATAGTTAGAGTCGAATCCCGTTGTAACGAACGCCAAGAGACCGCAGCAATTACTTCGTTAACCTTCTAAACGGTTAAGACTCATATATGAGTTCGAAGACAACTACCGTCATTTCGGCCTGAACTCATATATGAGTCCGAAGACAACTACCGTCATTTCGGCTCGAACTCATAAATGCGTTCGCCAGGAACCAGTTCCTTCCCCCATCTCATTGTACGGTTAGTGACAGGTACACAGTGTCGTCAAACTGCCCCTTTCTGCAACAATACAGTCCTCTCCTCCACAAACTCATCAATGTTTGAAAAGAAGAATAGCTTATTGAGAAAAGAAGGATTACTTGGTTTGAAAAGGGCACAAATACCCACGTTGTAGTTGAAAAAAAGAAAGAAAGAAAAGGAAAGTTTTTACCAGTAAATTAGAGATTGTTAATTGATTTGACAAAAATATTTATTATTCGTATTTATGAATATATATTCAAACCTATGAAATTTAACCACTGTTCTGAGGTTTATTCCGAATCCAATAATTCATTCATCATCCACGCAGAAAACTACAGCTTGTGCTAAGAGAACAAATTATTAGTTCTTCCTCCAGTTATTACTAATTATATTTGTGCTAATTCACTCGTTAGTAGCTTGGTTAGGGCAGCGGTTCTCAACTGGTGCTCCGTATGCATTTTCCAGGGCTCTGCGACCGGTCGAGGAAAATGAAATGAATAAACAAAATATGATAAATCAATTAAAATGAAAGGCCCACGGGGCTCCGTGAGTGAAAAAAAATTTAAGAACCGCTGGGTTAGGGTATGTTCGTGTATATTTTTTAACGAATGTTCTATATATCATTTGTTTTATGTACTATGATTCTTGGGCAATTTAATGTTCTACTGAAATTGTCACCAAATTATTGAAGCATCTCATGGAAAAAAATCTCCAGCGTGGCTTCGTTAACCTCTTGAGCAGGACCGTCATTTGGGGGGGTCGGGGGGGGGCGTTGCCCCTCCCGACTTTTGAAAATACACTAAAAATGGTATATATATATATATATATACACACACACACACATTGAGTGCATATGCTTTGCCCCCCGTCGTTCTCGTTGGTACGTTGCGTCGTTTCAAAAGCCGTCCGTTGGGCAACGTTCTAAAGGGGTTTCGATATTTTTTGCTTTGAATTATTATTATCTACTCTATAATATAAAATCCCAAACTCGAAAAGGGCCTGTTTCTAAGCAACAGAAATTAGTGACGATTTTATGTAGCGAAAATCTGTTACGTTTTTGGGTTACGGAAGTCGGTTACAATTTTGGTTCAAGTTTTCATTTAACTCTTGCATATCGGGACCAACTCTTGCATGCCCCCCATCGGGACTAATTTATGTGTATATACCGAGAGGCTCCCACTTCCTACAGTAGGGACCGCTAGGATGGGAGAGATAGCGGGCCCCAAACCAGCTTTTTCACGGGCCCCTCTGTGGTTAATTTATAGTGTGAAAAATCAAAAAGTGATAAGAATCGTTCCAGCCCCTGTCAGCCCTGCCCTTGTGGGGGTCATGCCGACATTGTATAATATACATAAATCACCGGTGCTCCCAACATACGGGGTCTTGGTACATTGCACATGTACCTTCATGGGGAAGTTAAAAGGTTTAATTTCCAGAGGCCCTTGATGGACCTCATTGTTTTCTTGCTGCTTTAAAACTGAAAAATTTCCGATAGCGGAAGCTGAAGATATTTCCAGTCCGGAATTCGGTCCGGAGTGATTGCGTGGGGCGCTGGATTTTATTCGTTGGTAAAATGAATACAAATGAATATTTTCCATGGCCCTCACAGGGGTATACCCGATAAGCTTCCGAGTCGGGGACCCCGTTTCATTTTGGGGGCCCAGGATGAATCTTATTCTCTTCTGGGTCCGACGTATTTTGTTTGGGGCGATGGGTTTTATTCGTGTTAATACAAATTAATACAAATGAAAATTTGTCGTGGCACTCGCAGCTGTGGACGTCGGAAAAGCTTCGAGGTCGGTGACCAGGGCCGTCATTTCAACTTTTTCCGGGGGGGGGGGGGCAAGGGCATGTACTGAATGTATGTATATATATAACCCCCCCAATGACGAGCCTGTCGGGGCCGATGTGGAAATTGATAGGTTTCATTTTGGGGGCCCTGGATGAATCTCATTGTTGTCTTTTGTTTAACATTGTGGAACTTGCAACAGCTGAAGCTTGAGATAAATGTATTTTGTAAACGCATTTTGTTGGGAGCGATGGGTTTTATTCGTTGGTAAAATGAGTACAAATGAAAATATTTCATAGCACTCGCAGCGGGGGATGACCGACAAGCTTCCAGGTTGGGGGCCCCATGTGGAAATTGACAGGATTAATTTTGGGGGCCATGGATTAATATCATTTTTTTCCGTAGAATTTTGCAACAGCGGAAGCCCGAGATGAATCCAGTCTGGGTCCCTCACTAAAATTCAGCGAATTGGAGTCTGGGGACCCTCGTGGAGAAGTTTTTCGGGGTTACTTGATGAATCACATTTGTTTTTTGTTGCTTTATTATCTTAAAATTCGCTTCTTCAGTAAGCTGATGCTTTCACGTGTCCCTTTCCATAGCACGCTGATGAAGTGGGACGACATAAACAAGATATGTTGGGAAGGGAAGGGGGGGGATTGGCCGCCAAAGCGGCAGGAGGGCAGAGCCCCCCCCCCCCCCCGTAGTATTAAGATAATCTTATACAGAGTGCATGTCATTTTACTTGCGAACCAGTAAATCCAGACTTGTAAATACAGCAAAATAACAGGTGCTTGAGTTTAAAAAAAATCTCATCTCTGTTGTACTTTCAATTGTCTATTATGTGCCAATACAACAGCTGTTTTATCGGACTTCTTAAAACTGGCTATTCTTCTAGTACCCACACTAGGTACAACAGATAAGTGTGCACAAAATGACCATGGTGCAACAAAAATAAATCCAAAATGAAAGAGAGAGAGAGAACTAGTGAACGCTTTTTCTCAGAAAAGGAACTTGTATTGTATCAAATAAATGCCGAGCCAAGTTGGCAAACCCCTTTTTTTTTGACAAAATGGTTGATGCAGAGATGGAATGTCCTGTTTTTTCTCCTTTGTGATGTCACTAATAGTTTTCTTTGTAAAGATTCGCGATCCCCAAAAAAAGTTGAGGAATGTTAACTTCCTGGAAAATGAGCAGAAATCTCTCTTGTGATAAGATTATCTGCCTTAGGCGGAGATAAACTTGGAAGTCTGGGGGGCGTGGTCAGTATTGCTGTGGGAGCAAGGTGATGATGATATCTATACACATATACATTAGACTAGTCGACTTAAACTTTGACGTTGGGGGGGGGGCGCAGTGCAGCCCATGCCACCTCCCCGTATCTCCGCCCATGTGATCTGCTATTTTTTGAATTCGAATTCAGTCATTTCCTTGGATTCCATGCCATTTTTCACAAAAATAAAAAATACCAAACTATTACTCGATTCTCGAGTAAAATGACTTCCCCTCATTCAGTTTTTCGCTCGATATAATCAGATAACTCAATTTTTTTTTAAATAAAGTATTTCAACATTGACTATTGTTCATTTTAAGGCATATTTCTGGAAATTTTTAAATGCATATTTTTGCACTATAAATGAGTTTTATTTTTTTAGCATATTTTTCATTTCTGACTTATTTCTAAATTCCGAAATGGACGATTTTTTCTTTTTTTTTTCCTGGGTGTATTTTCTCCTTAGGGAAATTTCCCCACTTTAAATACATATATAAATAAATAAATATATATATTTTAATTATACGTATATTTTTCAATACTTCTCCCCCCTCTACATATTCTGAACCTTTAGGGCAGGCATATTAACGCATTTTTAAGGCACATATTTTTATATTTTATGTATATTTCCGCATTATAATATGAGTATTTTTGCTTCTTTTTTTGATTTGTTGGAACATTCCAATTCATTTTTTATCTCTTTCAAATGCATATGTAATTTTTCTTTTCAATTTTGCGTGCATTTTTAATTTTTGATGCCATAATTCGGGATTATTCGACGATGGTTTCAATTTTTCGCATATATACATCCTTTCCAAAAAATTAGAACACCCAGAAATTTACGAGAGCAGTTCATGAAATATCTAAGTTGGAAAGCGCAATTCAAGGTTGTAGCGCAAGTACAGTTGTAATTTGCATTTTCCTTTTCTATCATGATCATATCATATGAGCTTTCATATCTTGAGCATATCGGTGGCAAAAAGTTTTCATAAAGTAGATTAAATGCGTCGTAAAATACCAAATTTATTTTTTCCTCTTTGTTTCAAAAAATTGGAACACTCCGAATGCTGTTTGAGAAAGTTAGAACATTTGGCTTAAAACCTATTACTGTATTACATGAATTTTTTCATGCAAATTTACATCAACTTGATCGAATAAGTGTTTCATGTCTTTCCTCGTTATGTATGCAAACCTACAAGTATTCAATGTTCGCAATACGGGTAGAAAAACGGGAAATTTCTGAAAAACGCAGAAAATTACGAATGTATTTGCTAGGACTGTGTGGGGGTGTGGCCATGGATTTTATGCATCAAGACATTCAATTTATGAGTGTCCGGCACAGACCCGAATCGATCCTCAGCTATAAATCCCATCTTCGCTATCGGCTCTCCGATAGTGGTTTGCAATTGATCAGTTTTTATTAATTTATTTATTTTAGCTCGAGTCCGCAATCTCTTGATAAGACTAGCATCAGGTACAATCATCAGATATCACGAAACCATCGAAATATCGATGAGGTTTGATACACATTGGCGAATTCTTGATACTATCTGCGTTTTTCATCTTCAAACGAAGTCTTCAGTGGAAACAAAATATAGAGGCCAATGGATTAGAAGGCATCTCTGGATGGAGGTGTGAACGTTAGGCTCTCTACCTTTTGATTCCAGAAGTTGAAGACGTATGGTATGGAGAAATAAATTGAATTTTCTATCATGATTTTGACTCTTTCTAAGCTATTACTTAATTGCTGCAGCAAGTCACATAGGTGGAAAGATGAAAATGTAAATTACAACCATACCCTTAATTTGAGCTTTCCAACTTGAGCTCTTTATGAACTGCTCTCGTAAATTTCTAGGGTGTTCTAATTTTTTTGAAAAAGATTATATATATATAGATTATATTATATATAAAAGATTATATATAATTATATCATGAAATAAAAAAGTATTTTTATTTCATGGTATAATTCGACATTTTTAAAAATGGAGATTCAACTTTATTTTTAGTGCATGTTTTAGCGTCTAATCCGGGCTCTAGTTACAACTTTCTTTCACGTTTTGAATTCCAGAGACTTTATTTACTTCGAGTATTTGTGTATTTAAACTTTTTCTCAGTATGTCACTGTGTGTTTTCATGTATTTTTTTGTTTTGTAAGATGATTTAATGCACCAAATTTATATATTTCAGAGAGAATTCTTTTATTATATTCCGATGCAAATGACTGTATATCTAATATGCGTATTCAATCTCACTAAACCTACGCTCATTTTTGAAATTAATTCCACGATCATAAGATATCATGGAAAAAAAGAAATGAATATTCAAAAAGAATGTGAGTAAAGCATTGAGAAGCAGTTTTATACCCGAAAGTTTTGATAAATTAATTATTTAATGATGTTCCAAGGTTGGGAAGTGGCTGTAGTTTTGCTCGAATAGATTTGTATCAACTGACAAATATCAGTTGTTACAATGCCTTGCCTCGAATAGTAGTAATTCCAACAACACTGATTTAATCAACGCACATTATTTACGAAAAAGCTTTTCGATTTTCAAAAATAATTCACATTTTAGGTGACCTCAAAATCGCGAGAACATACTTCAACACTTGCAAATTTAAAATATACAATTAAAATATTAAGGGGCATATATATAGAATGCTTCTCGAGATTCAGAATATTTATAGTGTTCAACTTGAAAATATTGGGACATTTTCAAATACCTAGTGGATGGATTAGTAATTTATTTTTAGTACGCTGTGACATTTCGTTACTAAGTTAATCATATCAATATTTCACAAGCGAAAGCAAGTAAATTTTATTGCCTGTTAAAGCTAATCTATATTGATAGAGTTATTTACCATAGAATGCTGAGCATCTATAAATACGCTACAATAATTTCGTTCAAAATTTTGAGTATATCCCGCCTTTATGTGTTTTTTATTTAGTTCGGAAAATAGAAAAACTTTGGAGAATGAAAGGAAAAAGTACATTTCTGGGAAGAAAGGGTCAATCACCGGGCGTTACCTGCCTGTCACTTCGGTTCAGCCCCCTCTCGACGGCTTATCATACATGCCAATTACCCATTGTCACATACTGGGGGGAAAGCATTCTAGAATCACGTGACCCTGCGGTCATTTTGAAAAGATTTTGTGAAAATAAGTAGCTTTTTTTGAAGAGGTTTTGTGTTCGACCCTGAGCCGTCGATAGGGTTAAAACGAAATTTAGTAATAAAGGAATTTCAGGTTACCTAGCATTGTTCCTATGTAAACTTATTTTGGGGATTAGAAAAGTGTTCATTAATACGAGATTTTCGTTATAACGGTATTCGTTAAAATGGGATTCGACTGTATTAAAATAAAGAAATAACTTTTTATACGGACACCCTGTCTTCAAAAAACAGAATTAGGTATATTCCTGTCTCTCCTAAGGTCATGAAAAAACAATTCCAAGTTTCTAAGTGCAATAATCACTGAGACATTTGGATTCAAAAATCGGAGAAAAGTTGGGAAAGACCAGCATAAACGAGGGAAAGAAGCGTTGTCTGTTAGTTTTTTTTTCTGTTATTTCCCAACTTTCCTCCGTTTCACGAATTCAAATACCTCAGTGAATACCGCACTTAGAAACGTGGATTTTTTTTAATTTGTTGACCTCAGGAGATACAGATATAGGAGGCCTACACCCAGTTTGGTTTCTGAAGACAGGGTGCCCATATAGAAAGTTTATTTTTATATTTTGATGACTATACAACCCTTTTCAACATGAATGACGTATCTGAGTTCTACATGTTATTTGGATACTTTTTTCCGATCGGAACCATGTCTCTAGGATCAAGGGTTCGCCAATAAAATGCTGCAAGGGGAATTATGGAATCAACCCTACATAATCACTGTAAAAACAGGACTTTCTTGAAATTTCAAAAATCTGTTTTTTTTTTATTTATAACCAGTAATTACTTCAAAGAATTTATTCAATATAATTTACAATAATCTAATATCGAAAATATGAAATTATACTTAACAAATGCAAATTTTCAAGCTACATAAATCAATTGAAGGCAGCTCCAAGAAGAAATAAATTGAATTAAAATTAATAAATATACACAGAATTTAAAAAAAAATAGTAATAATAGTTTAACATTGCGCTTTATTTTTGCAGAATTCACTTTTATGGTTTCCATATTGATTGGATAATCATCCAAATTTGCATTAATTACGTGCAGACATTTCCATTTCCCTAATTTTCTTCAAAAATATTATTCAGGATTAAAACAATTTTTTCCCTCTCAGGATCTAAGTGTAACTGATACACGGGTAATAGAATTCAAACAATAAATATAAAGACGTTTTCGGTTTTTTGGGTTCATGGGAAGCTGCCATTCGTACGTGATCGAAACGAGCAATGAAGCGATGACCTTAAAAATACGGTCACATTTTACTTTTTTTTCTTTCTTGGCAACACCTGTCCAACAATGACATTGGAATACAGGCTGAACAATCAGCTGAATACAAAGCAAAAAAAAAAAAATACCGATTCTCACTTTACGTAACCATGTCACGGCTGGCAAAAGAAAGAAAGATGGAAGTGTTTCATTTCCAATGATTTCATGTTTTGGCATCGGAATAAAGGTTTTCGTGTTCCTGATATTACCCGTTTTTCCTTTTCCAACGTTGATTAATTAATTCGTCACATTCCATGGTCATTCATCCTTCATCTCATGAGAAAAAAATGTACAGATTTGATGAATATACCAATTCTGAATTTGGAACACAATCAACATCATGACCGCATTTTGAGATTTGAACATTAAAAGTATAGAGTGATATAGATGGTTTTTTTCTCAGCCAGAGATATCAAGGAAACAGTTATTTTCCGCATATTATGCTGAGGTGAGCTCGGAAAGAAAAGTCATCACGTCTCCGCCGGGACTGAACCCAGGACCTCTTGCATACCGGGCAACCATGCTACCATCTACACCACTGGAGACACATGAATCTGCCTTCCTAATTTCACGCACTGTGTTTCCTTGATATCTCTGGCTGAGAAAAAAGCCATCTATATCTCTCTAAAACCGTCCCACCCGGGGGCCATTTCCTGAAGTTAAGAGAGGCTACTATACTAATGCCTCTACTTCAGCGCCTCACGACACAGTGCGTGAAATTAGGAAGGCAGATTCATGTGTCTCCAGTGGTGTAGATGGTAGCATGCTTGCCCGGTATGCAAGAGGGCCTGGGTTCGAGCCCCGGCGGAGACGTGATGACTTTTCTTTCCGAGCTCACCTCAGCATAATATGCGGAAAATAACTGTTTCCTTGATTAAAAGTATATGCATTAAGAGTTACCCCGCCCTTTTTTTTTTTAACATGGTAAAAAATTTTCTCATGTAGAAGAATTATTAAAAATATTTGCATTGATTTATTTCAAATTTCGCTACACATATATTTGAATTTATATGATATCTTACACCAGTACAAACTTTTACAAATGTTTAACACCTAATTTTTCACAAATTTGAATAAAAATGATTTAAAAAGAAGAAAACTGTTCAGTGTGTGTTTCATAAAGTGATGAAATTTGATCATTTTTGTCGCAATACGGTCGTTTCCTGCACACGAGGGCTAATTAGACCGGGACCTACAATTTATTGCCTATTCCGAAAGGCAGTTTTGTTTTTTATACTCATCGAGAGGTTGGTGCGCTAACCCCTCGACGGGGGACTCCCTGCGGTAGCATTTTTTTACTCCGGTAATGTCGCCGTTTCTGTTCTACCCCTGTGTCAGGAAAGTTTTCTGACAAGGGCGAACCAGGTATCGAACTCGCGACACCTATGGACATCCTTTGGTACTTTAGGCGAGTATCTTCTATAAAATGATTTGAATTATAAAATCTTCAAAACAGATTTGAGATCCAAAGATCAATTTCGAATTAGGTTGAGTCGGTAAAAAATCTCATTTTTTTTCATTTTAGAACGAAGTTTTCTTTATTTTAAATAATTTTTCCTTCAATTACATTGATTTCACACATTTTTGTCATGTTTTAATGCTTTTCTTTCTATGCAATTTTGCAAAAAAAATGAGTAGTAAACATATGTAAAATTGTGTACTGGAACAGCAGTGCAATCGAACATATGCGGTGAACATTTTAAATAAATGAATGGATAAATAATATTTTAAACAAAATATTTCCAACATGTTAAAGTTTTTACGATGTTAAAAAAAATAGGAAACCCCCCCCCTCCCCCTCTTATAAATAATGCAATCAAGTATAATGCCTACATGATACAATTAATTATAGTCCTCAAGTATATCTAAAAAGTCATGCATGCTCAACCTGTGGGTTGTTGGTCAAATATGCCCCCTCGAAGTCATCTTATGTGGCCCGCGACCTCAATTATTTTGTAAAAATGATGAAGCAACATATTTAAAGATGACTTAAGCTACCCGCGGCACAGTTCCAGATCAATCAAGAGGCACACGGGATCATTTCCGCATGACTTAACTGGCCCGCGCCACATACCCATATCCATGAAGTTACCCGCGTCATATTTTATGACTACTTGAGTGTCCCTCTGTACATTTCGGTAGTATTTAAGCGGCCTGCAGCACATTTCCATATCACTCAAGTTTCCCGCGGCACATTTACAGATGGATTAAGTGGCCCTCGACGCGTTTTCAAACCAATGAAAGGAACGGCACTCTCCTACTGTGTGATATTGAGTCATACATGATCAACCGATGGCCCTCGTGTTGCTGATGTGGTTCACGATTTTAAGCATAATTTTGTGAAAATGAACAAAGTGACAGTTTCCCAGATGACGTCACCCGCGGGTCTATTACCCATCATTCAAGCCCGCGACAAATTTCAAAAAAAAAAAAAATCTCTGAAGTTACCCGCGGAGTACTTTACAGATCATTTAAGTGACGCGGGGCATATCCTCACTTCAATTAATCACTTGCCTGATTTGGCCATGTCAGACACGGGCATCCTTTTCTTCCCAAAATTGATGTGCCAGTGTCTAGCGCTGCTTCACTTCCAACCCATCTCACTAATGCCAGTAAATTGCAATATAGCGATATGGCCAGAGTTGGTGTTTGGTGAAGTAGTGTCTAGCACTGGTGTGCTTGCCGCTAAAGGGCGCAATCTTTTTTACGAAAAGTTAAAATTTAATTAAATGTGCACAAAATCTATGGTTTCGTGCAACATTCGCCTGCCGATAGTGATACTGGATGAGGGAGGGAGGGGGGGGAGGAGGGTAAATGGACTGCTATTATAGCAGTATTTGGGACAACAATAGGCCAAGTTTAGCTCTGGTGATATTTTACGCTTGTGTTCCGATTTTCCGATGTTTTTTTCTGTTTTTCGTAATCATTACCGCTAGAGGGCGCTCACAAAAAATAAAAAATTAAGTAAATCTTCACAAACGATATGGCTTCATGCTATATATACAGTAATAATTGCATAGATACACATAATCTAGTTCCGTTACTTAATCCATCAAAAAACTACGTAATTTATATTCCATCCAAAAAAAAATTCAAATAAGAACATTTGAAAAAAATTATAATCTCAACAAAAGGTAATAATTGAATAACAATTTTAAGAATTCTAAATTAAAAATTAAGTGTAGTTTTCTGTAACTGTCTTTTATTACTAGTCATAGGCGTATGAATAGATGTATGAATAGACGTATGAAAAAAACTAAAAACACATCAGGCAAATGGTAAAGTAGTACGTAGTACATCCACAGAATCACTGAAGTGACTTGACGCAATTACAGATCATTCGAGTGGTTAAGATGGCCCTGAGCGATTTTTTTTTTCTGAAAAAATATCAATTTCACACAAAACGCTACTCTAGTTCGTAGTCCGTGAACGGTAGCTCCGCCGTCTGGAAGGTTGTGCAACCCTACTTTATATTGTTCCTCATCGCTGCATTCATCGTCGCCATGGGGGAAAAAAAAACTTTATTGCCCTTCTTCTGATCATATCTCATATACAGCGTGAGCCAGAAATTCGTGAATAGCTTTAGAACTCATAAAAAATGAAGAATTTGGTATAAAATGACACTTCCGGTAACGAATGTGATTACGGAACGAATCATATTTGTTGGCCGAAATCTTCGTAAACCAAAACGTGATTTCCCATAGTTTTCTGTGGAAATTCGTTTGATTCGCTTTAGATTCTACCCAAACTTCAAAAGATGCGTTTTTTAAAACATCGACGAACACTTTAAAAAAAGGCAAAAATTGACCGAAGGCTATAATGAACAGCTTAAAAATTGAATGGCAATCTTATAATAATATAACAGGAAGATGAGAGATACTTATACAAATACAAATACAAAAACAACACCACAACAGGCAAAATGCCCAACGAGGTGGCTGAGAAAAAGATGCCCATAAAAATATGGATGTCATATATTTCAAAAAAACAGCAACCCAATTAAAAATGCAAATAACAAAAATTATAAACAATATATACACAAGATAAAATATTATACAATGCCCATAAGGAATACTTATGGTTGTCTTATTCTAAGTATGGATAGCTACTCGATTTACCTCAACATGTTTGTACTTGTAGAAAATGTACTTGTACCGAAGATCTTTTTATTTGCATACTAATTAACGCGCGCGCACAGCTAACACCAGCATTAGTCTACTAAAGCTATCGTTGGCACAACCCAGTGGATATCGTAGGTTGTTCCCATCCATTTGTGGTTTGGTCAGCTCATTTCTGTGTCTGATACATGCAGATGGAAAATTCCGATGGATATTCGTTATCGGATGCAGAAAAATCACGAAGGAAAAAAAAAATATTTGTTAGCCGAAAAATTCATGAGCCGAAGCGTTCGGTAGCCGAGGTATTACTGCATTTGAATGCGGTGTGCACAAAAGATATGCAGTAATTCTCGCGAAGCATTCTCATGAAATCTCTTCACTTCAGCTACATATCGCCGGCTGAAGCTCTACGAACGCTTCGGACACAGAAGGGATTAAATAAAAGTTCGTGCTGTGCTTCTGAAAATAAAAAAGAAATCTCCTTAAATTCTGTGACGTGCTTCCGTGCAGCATCCTCTATCGACAAAAAATTTAACTATTTTTCCTCACCAAAATAAATCCCTCTTGGGGAGAATAAATTCCTGCAAACAGCGTTCAAACATACCAATTCATACTTTGGTTGATTGTTTCCAATTACAACTTTTGCATCTGGAAATTCACACTACTTCTGTAGTATCACTTATACAGAAGTGTGTATGCGGTATTTACGAAAGTACTTACCTGTATCAACAACTCAAATAGGTAAATTAAAACGACGAAACCATTCATCACCTGTTGGTTTTTCATCACGGAAGTAGAATTGTTTGTAAATATTCTACTTTAATATCAATTAACGACAAGATGTTTGAAAGGATCAAAAACAGACTTTTTTGTACGAAAAATTACAGTTTCAAGTCTCAAAAGACGATCAATCGTTGCTGGATTTTGCCCTGGAGTTAATCCCATCGAATAATGATGGATGTTGTCGTCTTACAAGTTGCTTAATTAGTAACGCTCTGCTAAGCACGTAAATAACCGGATTTGTAATTAAATTACTCCAATGAAAAGGCGACGTTGCACAAACATCTTAATCCTTTAAATCGTTCTTCCGTGCTCCGGTTCGATATGAGGTACGAAATTCGATCGTCATGTGTATGTACTGTGTGTGTGTGTGTGTATAAACACGTGTATACAAATTATTTTCTGTAAACATCAGACTTGAATTTTCAATCCCGTCTCTGTTTACGTCAGAAATTTTCCGATACGATATTTATTACGGCAATAGATTGTCGAGATTCTCGTCGTGCATTATGGAAATTCGGCATCGATATAACATATAGTAGAATCGACAGTGTGTGTGTTTGTTTGTGGGCATGATTTTGGGGAATTTAATGTGATTTGAATGATTCGAATACCACACATACATTATGAATGAATGAAATATCGCGGTAGATATCCATAGATCCCCATGTGAACGGACTTTGTTCTCTCCATGTATTATCTAGAAATAAACATGGGATTATTCTCATCATGCATGCGTCATAACGTATGGAATTGACGTTATGCGCAGAGCTGTTAATATCAACGATAGTTTTGAAAAAGGTTAATTCCGAAATGCTTGTACACTCATATGTATTTTGAGATTATGTTTGATCATATATACATACTGAAAATACACTACATGGTAGAAAAAGGCTTAACATATTTATTTTGCAACTTACTGCGCAATTCTGTGGAGGAAGCGTTGTGATCTGAGGTTATTTCTGTTGTTCTTAATTAGTATCGGCAACAAATTGAAGTTTGCTGAGTACTTTAGCATGCTTTAACCATCATTGTCTGTCTCTCAATGGGTATTTTATTGAAGATGATGACCTATTTCAAAATGAAGATGCCATGTTCTGGAATGACGATGACATTATTTCAAATTCCGATGAAATTATTTCAAAATAACGATGACATGTTTCAGGATGATGATGAGATTATCTCAAAATGACGATGGCACGTTCCACAATGACGATGTCATTAATTAAAAATGACGATGGCTTTATTTCGAATTGTCGACGAAATTATCTCAAAATGGCGATGACATGTTCCAGAATGACGACGGCATTTTGCAAAATGACGATGCCACGTTCCAGATTGGCGATGCCATTAATTCAAAAGGACGAGGCATTATTTCAGAAATAAGACGACATTATTTCAGAAATACGACACATTATTTAGAATGACGATGCCATGTTCCAGAATCTTGATGCAATCGATTCGTCGCTGTGGTGGTGGTGTGGTTATAGTGACGGACTCGCGATGCGAGGATAGGGGTTCGAACCCCACAGTGGTGGTCGGCTGAAGTTTTCTGTGGTTCCCAACTTCAAGGCGCAAATGCGAGCCGATCTCGCCGTTAAAAAGTCTCGCCACAGAGAGCAACAGTCCTACAACGATAAATCATTCAATCATGACACTTCACTCATAGTTTAAAAAACTGGTGGCAGATGGCAGCACTACACATAACAAGCATTACAGAGAAACAAAAAACTTCACGTCAGGTTTCACTACACGTACACGCACATTCCCGCATGTACCGATTCGTTTGGGGTTCCGCGGGGTGCATGTGTGGTGTAGCAGAAGTAGGTAGGGCCTCCAAAAAATGGCTCGGGGATCCATGATGTTCTTAAGTCAGCCACCTGGGTTGGGCAATTTGCCTGTTGTGGCGTTGTATTTGTATTTGTAAATTAACGATGACATTATTTCATATTGACGATGATATTATTTCAAATTGACGATGACGTGATGTATTTCGCTCAAACTTCGTGAAAGTGATTGAAAAGGCTCGAAGTCTTCACTTTGACAATTGGATTGTGTTCAACAAGTGCCTCCTAAATCCAATCAGGAAACCATGAAACTTTTTAGAAAGCAGTCTGAGAAAATAGGCTTTTCCTACGTAAACTTGAAATCTTACTGAATCTGACGCATATGTGTGGGCTGAAAAAGAGCGTTGAAATAAACTCGATCAAAGTATGGATGGGATTGTCAGCAAATTCGCAGATGACATGCAGCTAATGGAAGTAGTTGGGGATCAAAGCGATAGGGAATTGATCCAGACAAACTTAAACAGGATTGCAGCATAGACAAATGAATGAAACATGACAAGTGCATGGTCGCTCATTTTAATTCGAGCAACCCATGTTTCACTAGCGAGTTGAATGGCATTGCTATCCTGGATTCAACTAGGGTCACCAATTTGGGGATTCTCATTGAAAGGCGGCTTAAGTTTTCTGAACATTGTTCAGCAGTGGTTAAAAGAAATCAAATGGAATGCTTGATTTCTACCTTAAAAAGGTCTCTTGGCGTTCTCCAAAAATTATACTTCCGCTTTTCTAATGACTTATACATACACCATGACTGGAGTATGCTGTAAGGTTTTGAAGACCATTACCTACAGACGGGCATAGCTCATGGGGCTTGAGTTGTGAAGGGAGACTCCATTTTTTAAATATATTCACATTTAAAGAACACAGTTGTCAGGGAGATACGATAGAAATGTTCAAAATTTTTAACGGAGTGAACAGAATGGTCGATGAATTATCAATACTCCGTGAATCGACTGCTTTGGCAAGGGGACACCAGTATCGATTGATGAGGGACAAATCTGGGTTGTGGAATTTTTCACTAATAGTGTTGTTAATAAATCGAATAGCTTACCCCCAGTGGCCTTGAATTCTAACACGATTTACACGTCTGAAAAGAAGTGCGATCATAGTGAGATAAATCGAGAAGCTATCCATACTTAGAATAAGACAAACCTTAAATATTTTCTATGAGTAGTGTATTATATGTTATCAGGTTTTTTTTTCCTTTTTATAATTGCACTTCCAATGAATTTGCTGTATTTTTTGAATTTGTGGCATCCATATTTGTTATGGGCATATATTTTTCCGCCACCTCGTTGGGCATTTTGCCTGTTGTGACCTTTGTATTTGTATTATACGACCGCAAAAAATTAACAACATGACAAATGTGTGGATTTATATTTTGCTGAAGCAGTTCCAACAAAATGTTGAGTGATGGAAGGCTTTTTTCAGCCCAAGATATCAAGGAACCATTTATTTTCTGAAGCCAGCAATGACTGAAAGTTGGAGCCAACCCCCCATGGCCCCCCACATAGGGGGGCTTACAGGGCTCTAGCCCTGGGGCCCCGGACGGTTATCATAATTTATTTTAACTTTTTCACGCTATAGATTAACTACAGAAGGGACCCGTTAAAAGTCTGGCCGAGGGGTCCGCAAAAGATCCCAGCCTAGGGGCCCGCTACAGGATGTGAGGCCCATGCCTACCCCCACCCCTTCCCGGCGTAGTATATAGTGTGTCATGGAGTCCAAATATTCGGATGCGATCACGTTATCCTTCCTCTTTCAATTAGTTCTGCAGAGAAACCTATCGTGCCAACGTCATTCTGGAATATTCCACCATCATCTTGTAACATGTCATCGTCTTCAGATGATAAAATAGTCACTGACGCACGCAGATAGAGATTACCATGCTTTTATTAGCTTTAATTTTATAGTGTATTTGTTTTCTCATGATAATTACTTTTATTTGGGATTGCTGTATTTTGTTATAATTGACGTCCATATTTTTTATTGGCGTCTCTTCCCAGCCACCGCGTTGGGTTTTCTACCTGTTGCGGCTATTATATTCTGTATTTATAATCCACAGACATAATTTTAATAGTAAAGCTAGTCCAGACTAACAGAAAAAACCTGTTTCTGTGAACACAACACTTTCTCCTGGGTCTTGCGTAATAGGTGCAATAAAATGCGTTACAACTGTTTTTTGGCCGCCATGAGTGTATAAATCAGAACGAGATATGACTATTTATGTTGATATAGCCGGCTTCGCTTAATCTGGTAACGGATAAACGGGTACCTCGCTTAAATGGATGAAATCCTCGACCAAAATTTCCCTCATGGGGACAATGTTCCCCGCTTAACCACTTTACGATCAAGGGCGTGATATTACGCCCAAACGCCAGTTGTGATTTTTTATGCTTCTATCAATGATTTTTTCCACATGCGATGTATCCCTCTAGCTTATACATATGAAGGCGAAAAAGAACAGGTAGGGCGAAAAGATAAATCTACTTCGTACCTATTCCCTTTTCTGCTTATCTATTTTACTGTTTTCCGCGTTATATTCTTCCTTTTCTTCTATTTTATTTCCTCCTCCTTTTTCTAACGCGTGGTAAGGTTACGAAAATGTTATCATATTCATCGCTGATTCGTCAAATAAAGATCATCCGAATTTCCTGGCCAATAGCTTGCAAGCGAAGGGATTAATATGACAATTTCAGGGACTTTTACCCGCTTAATCTAATATTGCACTTCACACGTCTATTGTTAATACATATCAACGACTATACGCATAATATATTTATTGAATGAAACATTTGAAATTAATGGAAAATATGTTTCTAGGTTAACATAATGCATTTAAGAGTAAGAACTGGCCTCTAAGTATTAAAATTGTCTGCCTACATTCAACTATTTTGTTTTTGTTCTCTGTTTAGCTAATAGAGGGCGCTAACTTTCTGATTGAAAAGTAAACATCTCACGACTTGTGATATAACATAATTTTCATTTCATTTTTGATGTCTGATTTACTCGAGAAGCTCCATTAATATTGATCCTTCATCAGTTTTCAATATAAAACCTATCCTAACGTTGTAAAATGGCTGAATTGTTTCCAGCATGATCGGATATTATGTGCTGGAGAATCGTAGCCATCCGATTAAGCGAGGCCGACTGTATCCCAATATTTCGTGATAATCCGTCGTATGCAACAGAAATATGGCTTGAAAAAAAAATTTCAGTCAGTTCTTGCCGTTTCTTGGCAGCTGGTCGCTATCGTGAACATTTTCCATGGTTTCAACAAAAAACACCACGTTGATTTTTTTTTTTCATGTCCTCTCGTATCATATATGTTTCATTTCTACGTGTAGTAGCAGAAAATCCAAAAAAAGAGCAACTTCCATAAACGCAGAAAGAGAGAAAGAGCAGCAAGTAAAAACGTCCATTCAACGTCCATAACTGACAGCATTGTCACTTCCTAAACAACAGCGCCACTGAAGGAGAGCCCGAGAATGATTTGTGGTTACTGGACTGACATTCTCAGTTGATAGCCACGGTTAACGAGGCAATGGAACACGAAACGAAATTGCTACCATTTATCACGGTGTTTTGGGAGGTAAGAAAATGGGTACACTGCCTGGACACACACACACACACACACACAAAAAAAAGAAGCGTAACGGAGATCTTCTCCAGTTGATGTTTTGACTTCTCAGCCCACCTCAAAAACCGTTACTTACCTTTCCCACCATGAAGTACCATAAATCAAAATTTCTCGATGACATACGACTCTACTCATAAAATCCGAGAAGATTTTAGTAATAAACTATACTTTGTGTCGAATATATATCTAGTATAGAGAGAGATTGGCAATTTTTTTCTCCCCCTCTCCTTGAAATACATTATTGTAACTCGCTTCATGAGAGAGTCAATTACTCATCGTTGTTGGAAGTGTCTTTGAATTATTCAAACTTGAAGTGCAGGATCGAATAAAGATTCAGTTTGATGAAGAGGAATCTGATAATTAATACTATTGATAATATTTTATGACACTGTGATGGAAGTAAAGGATGGTTATAATTACTAGTTACTGACACTACTCAGACCTATGTAGCACCTGTTGTTGTGGACGTTATTCCGTTGGAATTTGGTATGTAGGTTATATCACTGTTTCTCAATTTTTCTGAAAACAAAGGATAGTAAAATGTCTGAAACAATTTGGCGGATCACTTTTGTCCCGTATTACGGGACATTTCTGTAATTTCCGTTGTTCCGATTTTTTTAAATATTTGTCTCGTTTTTTTTCTTAACGATACTTCTTGGAATTTGCAATATTTACTAAAGTCGTGGATATACACAGTGTCTTCATAACATAAATTACATATTATGATGGTTATGGCAAAAATTATAAATAATCATCTCACAATGTTGTCAGGTTTAAGGTTTTGCCCTCAATTTTTTGGAATTTTCATTACGATTGGTGACTGTAGCTACTTCTGATAATGTTATCACAAAACATTTATCATGTAAATTATTTGGTAGATCATTTTAGTACTAATTAAAGATAAAAAAACAATATTTTTGAAATCAATAATTAGTTCAAAAGGAGTTATCTAATCTGATACTTTAAAGTACCGTCGCGATATAAAGAATTAAGTGCTATAAACATTTATAAATGAATATAAAAGTTATATCATTTCAAAATGCCAAAAAAATGAGCCCAAATCTCTTTTCAATAATAATTTAAATAATTTTTGTGTCTTTCGTAATTTGTGTAAATAGCAGTTTTGTTTAATCATATATTCATTTTCATATTGATATAATAGAAGTGGACTCTTTATACTTTAGTATTTTAATTTATTGTGAGTAGTCTTTAGACTAAAAACTCTAAATTATAGGAATTTTCACGAGAATTGATGAAAATTTCTAGTCTTGAGAAAGCAAGGATTGTGATCATTTCAAAATAGCAGGAATCGCAAAACCTTAACAATTGAATTTCACATACTACAACAAAGATAAACTGCAAGAAAATTACCGGAGTTCCTAAATTACAAAATATCTAAAACTAAAATTACTAAAAACAAAACTAGAGAGACTATATTCGACATCTCTGTCTGAAAAATATCCACATTCAATTAACAATAAATTTGCGTCGTCTTTCGTTTCAAAATTACGACACAAACGTATAGATTTTTCATTATGAGAATAAATTTCGCTTCCCGATGTATATTTTCTCGTAGAATTTCAACATGGAGATCAACTTTTCAAGCTGCAAATTCGACGAAAAGATCCCTGACCAATTAGCCGCTCAATTAAACTGGACTTAAAAGAAGATAGACGAGAAGAAAAAAAGGAGAAGAGATCGTTCCTTAATCCCCAATAGCATTAAAAGTATCTAGAACAATAATAGTAATAAAAGAAAATAAGGCAAAAAAGAAAGGAGAGAAAACGTTGAAAAGTCATAAAATAGTTTTACGACCAAAGAACTGTAATTCAATCTTTTCTCTGGAAAAGGATTAGAATGTCAGCCGTATTCCGAATACTATGTGGCTCTGTTTATAAATAAAGCTGTGAAATTTTCCATACTTTCCTCGAAAAGTGTATTAGATAAAAAAAAAACCATATATATAAGGGGGAAAAGGGGTTTTCACGATTGAATCGAGGGACCTTTAAGTCCTTTCCCCTCTATAAAACTGTCAGAATGTCTTAAAGTTTGCGTTCGATGGGGTAGAAGCAAACTGCATTTCTATGGCGAGCAACCCTCATACACTTTGGATGGTTATTCTTCTTGCCATTTGATTTTTGCTCTATTTCACTGTATCGAACAAATGGTTCGACTTAAGTCCTCTCTCTCTTTCTCTCTTCAATATCAAAAAAGAAAAAAGCTTGGAGATGTTTCCAGTCTGACGCATTTTACTGGAGGTAGGGGCTCGGGGATCCATGATGTTCTTAAGTCAGCCACCTCGTTGGGCAATTTGCCTGTTGTGGCGTTGTATTTGTATTTGTATTTGTATTTGTATTTGTATAGAACGGTTAGAATGTTCGGTGGAATATATTGGGAAGGAAATGGATGTCTTCATTTGTTAACAGGTCAGAACCCTTTTATGTTATGGAGAAATAAACGATTTTTTTTTTATACAGGGTGTCTCAACAGAAATGTCCAAAAAGGATAAAATCTCTGCGGTTTGTTTGAAAATTAGAATAAAATACGAAAAATGATCGACAGTGAAACCGTTTCTATGATAGAATTATTATTAGAAAAAACAGAAATTGAATTTTTTATTTTACAAAAGAGTTTCAATCAATAAAATTTCTTATACACTGCGATAATTTTACAGAGTGACATTCGGATCAGATCTCACTGAAGTATCAGTGATTTCAACTCCTGTTTTTTTGTCACTTTTCGAAGTCCCAAAAAATTTTTGCTACTCAAAAATGGTGAAAACCAAGAATTTAAATCACTGAGATATCACGACAAATGTAAAAATTCCTTTTTCGAAAAAAAATAAAAGAAAATTTCGCTATTTTAAATATTTAATTTTTTTTTTAATTTTATTTCGAGTCGTACACAATTTTATATTTTTCCATTTTTCTGAGTGTCAAAATCACGAGATTACCTCTTCTGATATTTCTACATATTTTAATTAAATTTTAGAATCAATAAGCAGTATAACTCTGGGGGTTTCTGGCTTTAAACCTCAGGGTTTGAAACTGAAGGGATAATCGATACATCAATAGGAAAATATATTCTTATTCCTTTATAAAATTATCACACTCCTTTCGGATATTTTTTCATAACTATCTCTGCGCTCATAAAATAAATCTAATACTGTGACCTCCAACACAGTCCTCATACCATATTTTTGCGAATAAAGCGCATTGACATAAAGTAAGTCTTAGTGAATATCATTGATTTAACATTTTTCAGTTTTCCATTTGGTCAATTTATAATGAGCGTTTATTTTACATTTTTAGATGTTTTTGCGGCAATTATTTAAATTTAATTACTAAATGTTTTCTAAAATGTAATGAGTTGAAGAATTTATGTTAGGATTCTATGATAAGAATGGAAACATGTTCGTTTTAAAATACTATCTTCACCTATGTTTAACAATGTTAGTTTTTACTTTCAAATTTCATAAAAACATTTTTTTTTTCAAAACAAAAATTATGCCGATAGTATTCTTAATTAGTATAGGGTTCCATAGAAAAAATTAAAAATTTTGAGTTAATATATGTTCAATGAAGGAGAGAGATTAAATATGTAATTTTTTAAACATCACTTTAAACAAAATCAGAAATAAAAATGAATGATGAATAAAAGTTAGAGATTTTTATACATTCACTACAAAATATTAATTATGTATCAATTTCTAATCCCTTGTACATAGATAGATTAATTTTTAATAATATCTCAACCATTTAATCTCAACTATCAACTATCTAAAAATTTCTCATCTAAAAATTGTAGCATCTTCCTAAATAACAATTCATTCTTATTATTTCCTGAAAATATCAATTTGAAATGAAATTGAATTTGGATTTGAAATCTCTTATAGTGAGGTTTATTGTTATTCTCTCAGATCTAACATGTGTACATGAAGTCGGGGAAACTATTTGAAATTTTGAATTATTTCTTCCTATAAACATTGATGCAATATACAGCGTGTCCTGTAAGTCCTAATTAGGCCTTTAACACACTAGCTGTTCGTTGTGGAGGTAACATTTCATTTGAAAAACAAAAAGTGTTCATAATCACCCTGTACTAGTTTTGGCCTCAGAAGAGACAGTGCAACAGCTTCCTAATTGGGTTTGTGGGGGCAGTGTGTCCGTGTGAAATTTAATTTTTTATTTTATTTTTTGACAAGCTGGATTTTCACTCTCAAAACTGTTAGAGTGATTTCTGAATTTATATATATATATATAGGAAGCGAAATTTCCATTGCCTTTTTTTGACTGAACGTATGATAGATGGGGTCTATAAAAAGTCGTAGCACCCTTCTAAACGTATGAACGCATTTATATACGTTCATGGAAATATCATTTCCGAAAAAAAAAAGATTCACTGAAAATATCAATTTTTCGAATAAATAATTTAATGAAAATATCAATTTTTCGAATAAATAATTTAATTTAAATATCTTTCGAAAAAAATACTGAAAATATCAATTTCGAAAAAAAAAGGCTTTACTGAAAATATCAATTTCGAAAAAAAAAAGGCTTTACTGAAAATATCAATTTTTCCAATAAATAATTTAATAAAAATTTTAATTTCAAAAAAAATACTGAAAATATAATTTTCGAAAAAAATACTGGAAATATAAATTTAGAAAAATAAAAGCATTTACTTAAAATATCAATTTCAAAAAAAAAAAAAAAGATTTACTGAAAATATCAATTTCGAATAAAACTTCCTTCGCTATTGTCACCCCAATCGCGACAAGAAAATTTCAAATACAATTAATTTTAATAGTCGAAAATAATAATAAATAATAGTCTCAATAAAACAGGGTATCACAGAAAACTAGTCACGAAAGTTTCCAATTCAAGCAAAATTATCATACCAACAAATGGGATAAGAATCCGAAATAAATCGAGTGATTTTCACACATAATCAGTGAAATACCTAAACTAATTTTCTACAAAAATTAGGTGCATTAGTGCTACATAGAATCAACTAAATTCAACTATTCAAAGAATATAATATTCATACACCAAATAACTTTCGAGCATTTTCGAAATAATACATATTTGTATTAGATATTTTCATAGAATAAATACGAATCTACAGAAACCATCGCTTTTCGAACAAGTCACACGTATTCGGTTTTATACATGGGATCATGAATTCTTTTGACATGAACATGGATGCTGACTCATACTGTCCGTTTACATCATATTCCAGATATCTTTTATTACATACACATTGGAAATAGAGCAAAAAATATATATGTATAAAGTATATATATATATATATATATATCTATTTCTATCTAGCATATCTGTATCTGTTTCCCGATTGTATGAAGACAGACGAAAAATTGGAACTTTTTCATTTGACTTTCAAATGTAATTTTCGAATATCTCTGCTCGTATCATATGAGATTCTAAACATAAAATGTTTTCATATCTTTTTTACTTTTCTTTTAAAGTAAAGTATTAGAATAGAGAAATGAAAATTTCTGAAATAAAAAACTATATATCGTCTTATTCCATTTCTGGAAGAACAGATACTTGTATCTTTTCCGTACATATATTTTCGAACTGTCAAAAGTAATTTGTTATTTATACAATGTATTTTTTTATATTTACTAATTCACAAAAGGGAGAAGAATATTTTATACGGAAGTATTTCGTATTATAGAATTTCAATCATCTCCAAAAATATAAAATAATTGAATTTTTGAATGTTCTTTAATATATATAAAATTTAATATATATATTATTATGTATTGAATTTCAATATATTTTAATAAATATCTCATTATAACTTTGCATGTCGTGAATATTTATGAATATTAATTAAAATCATACGATACTGATGATTCATTTGACTATGGAGATGTGTGGTATGAATGTATTTTAGAGATTCTGGTTATTTTGTATTGTTTCTTTTACTGATATTGTATACGGAATTTCTTTTAGTTATTTTGGATAAATATTCTATATTTCAAGAAAGTATTTGGAAAGAGGAGCCAAATTTTTAACTAAAAGTATAAAATATATTCAATTTCAGCCATCATCAGTGTTATTTTTATAGTTTTATTTTTGTTTGAGTGTTTTGATCCTCTATGTTCCGTGTATATTTGAATATACATAGCAAATACATGGTCAAGTAACCTATTTTACCAATTTCTTGTTCTCAACGTTTTTTGGTATTTTAGAAAGTTCAACCTTTAATGTAATTTTTGTATAAACTACGGCTTGGTGCTATTTTGGTAAAAAATACGAAAAAAAAAATATTACAAGTACACAATACTTTTCTGTTTGTCTAAAAAGAATTGATTCTTTGTTGGTGTGATCTTTTAAAAGCTTCTTAAATTTTTCGTGTTCAGAAATTTATAAAATTGTATCAAATCGAGGGGAAATAAAATTCAAAGTAACGACTATTCAACAAAGCAAGCATTAATTTATTGATGAGATTAAAATCAAGTCAAACTATGTATTTTCTTCGAGAACCAAACCTTTCTAACTGATTTAAAAACATTCACTGTAATTATCTAGATTGCTATGTTGGTATATTGTATCAATTAAAAATATTCTAGCAGCACCCATTTACATCCGTATTTGTGAAGAATTATTATTTTGATGCGTTTTTTATGGGTTTATGTGTGTGAACCATAGAGTGTTAATAGGCGCTGTGTTATACGTAATGTTTTTTGCGAATTTTCCAATAATAGTGTTTTTTAATCTCGATTATAACTTCTGTTTTCAGTTGGGATCCGGAATTAAGAATAGAACCACGTTGTGTCCAAAATTACCAAGCAGTAATGGAATGATTTTTTAGTTGGGTTCGTGCAAGTTTCAGGTGTCCATCGAAGAATATTTGTCGTTGCTTTAGCCACCAGTATTGAGCAATCTGTACGCGAAATTTGTGCTCTATCATCTTTATATGAGATCTGTGTTCAATCATCTTTAAACATACGAAATACCAATCATCTTTATACGAAATTTTTATTCAATCATCTTTACGCGAAATCTTTATTGAATCTTTTTTATACAAAATTTTTGTCCAATCATCTTTATACGAAATTTGTGTTCAATCATATTTATACGAAATTTGTGTTCAATCATATTTATACGAAATCTTTATTCAATCATCTTTACACGAAATCTTTATTGAATCATTTTTATACGAAATTTTTATCCAATCATCTTTATACGAAATTTGCGTTCAATCATCTTTATATATACGAAATACCAATCATCTTTACACGATATTTATTTTCAATAATCTTTAAACGATATTTATTTTCAATAATCTTTAAACGATATTTATTTTCAATCATCTTTACAAGAAATTTGTATTCAATGGTCTTTATATGAAACTTATACTCAGTAATCAGTACATGAAATTAGTATTCAGCCACCCAGAAGAACGGAAGCCTCAATTAGTGAGCAATCTGGGAAAAAAGCTGCATTTGTCAACGAAATTCAGACATTAGTGTTCATGATTAATATTATATTAATATTCAGCCATCAGTGTTTCAATGATGTTGACGAAAAAGTCAAAATTAAACCAGTTTCAAGACTAATATTTTGATTTTTTTTTAGAAAATACCGAATTTTAGATATCTCAAATGTAAACTGACTTCAATCTGGCTGAGTTTATTAATTTTCTGACGCCCGTTGGTTTTCTGAAACTCATTACGAGTACTGAGTAATTATATATATTTTTTAAATGAACAGAAACATAACTAACAAAGAACTCAGAAACAATTTTTTTCTCATAAATAAAGTGGCTAGTGCCAAAGTGGCTGCAACAGGTGGCGAAAATTATTTTACTCCCCACAAAATGAGTCGATTAATGAATATGTTGATTTATAAAACAATCAAAGAACGAGATATGACTATTATGCGGTTATCATTCAATTCGTTAAAAAATATACTCAAAATTACGCTAATTATAGAAATGAATAAATGAAGGTGTATACCTATTAATAAATCCTTAAAAACTATTCTTCAGTACAAACATTATTTAAAATAATATTTGGTAATTTCAAAATTTTCACACATATTTTTTGATTGTATATGTTGAGCTGTGTGTGTTAATCTAACGTTTTACATTCCTCCAATACACTCACTTCTTAAGAAATTATCATACCCAGAAAGACAAAGTATTTATACCTTGCGCGCATGGTGAAATAGCATGAAACCGATACAATTGAATGAAATTTGTTTCAAAATAAAGAAAACTGTTTATTTCATAAAATAAGACTTTGGAAATGCCAAAAAAATGCGCTGTAGACCACGTCGATATTATGGACACATAATAATTGGTGATCTTTCTATTATTAAAAATGATGAACTCAGAGAATTAATGCTGCTTGTGTGTGTGTGTGTGTGTGTGGTGCCAAATTCCGACTTCAAAAAAAGTTTTTCGAGAAACAAATTTTAATTGATACCTCAAATAATAGCAATTTAATGATTGCTAAGGTTTCTCGTAAATACTCATGGC
Source organism: Pholcus phalangioides (assembly GCF_987345545.1). Taxonomy (NCBI): domain Eukaryota; kingdom Metazoa; phylum Arthropoda; class Arachnida; order Araneae; family Pholcidae; genus Pholcus; species Pholcus phalangioides. The sequence continues at coordinate 13,612,458 of NW_028301595.1, forward strand.
CTGGTGGTGAAGATTTCCAAGAATGGAAATTCGATATTTTAACGACATCAAAAACAATCTAAGTTTACATCGTTATCGGCCAGAATTCGAGAAAAAACATTTTGGCAACTTTAAAAAGCTTTTTGCAGAGATAAAAAACGTCCAGGAAATATTTATTATTGCATTCGTAAGGCAGCTAATAACTTTGCGATTATCTGCAAGTTACATTATAAGAACTTGCTGCTCAATGAATATAGCAATATTTGCATTTACACTAAAGTAGCAAGACTATTAAAAGTGATAGATAATAGAAATCTTGTTGTTTTCCCAAGAACGTAAAATTAATAATTTTGTGTCTCGTTATCCATATTTATTTGTTACGATTATATTTCACAAAATTTAGATTTGCCAATTGTGGCACCAACAGTTACAATAGTGACTGTGACAAGAGTTTTTTTTTAATATCTTTAAAAATATTTTAGACAAAATAGAGTTGGAAGAAGATACTTTCATTATAAAAAATAATCAGAAAGTTCTACATTTTCTAAAAAAATTCAAAAATTGACAGCATTGAAACTTTCGATTTCGAAAACTTGTTCACTAATATACTTCATAAAAACATCTTAAATATATGTTAGATTTTATACATTAAGTACAAGAATATTATTCACTTGGAAAAATTATTTTGGAATAATTTGATTGAATTTTGCATTTTTGAGAACGTTTTTTTGTACGATGGCATCAATATCTTTAAACAGATCAAGGGCATACCCTACCCATGCGTACATGCTTTTCTAGTGCCTTTGCGAATATTTGTTTACATTCCTATGAAAGTAATATTTTCGCTGAACACAAAATGATGAGTTTTAGATATTTTGACAATCTCATTGTATTTAATTGTTTTAATTTAATAATTTTTTAATTAATTAATTTTTAATTTAAATTTTTCTAGAATTAAGCGGTGATATTTACCCTACGGACTTCACACTAAGAGAACTAATCACAACCCTCTTTCTGCTGACTTCCTTGACCTTAAAATTTGTCTAATCGCATCGCTTTTATCGGTATATTTGATATTCAAATTTAAAGTTAACATTCTATCTAATTTCACAATTCTAATATTAGTATTAAAATTCTGAAAAATACATTGTTTGGACAACTTTCTACAATTAAAAAAAAAAACGTAACAATGTATATGATTTTCTTAACGCTTTTTCTGACTTCTTACATATCTTGAGTGGCAACGGATATCTTTCTTTATGAGTTTCAAACTTCGCCCACAATTTTTTGACTCGTTAATTAACGAAATTTGGCTTTTAATTTTGTGACACCCCAATGAAGTTGAATTCAAGGTATGATTTTTGTAACTTTTTAAATATCTTTTCATAAACTACTTTGGAACACTTTCTGAAAATTAGTTTTCTTTCTCATGTATTTTGGACTTCCACAGCTTGTTATTAGAAAAATGTCGGGGGAACGAATGATACTTTTGGCCATTCTATGGCTTGTCATCATCAGAAACATTTTTGCTTGCCTGGAACAACGTCGGGGGTTTCCCCTTGAGAACGACCTCATCGTTTCTTATATACGCTATTTTCGTTCTTATCTTTATTTGTGTATATGTATAGATAGAGAGAGAGAGAGAGAGGCTTCTACATTCTACGAATGCCACGTTGTTCATTCACGAAGCTTCTTTTTATATATATTTTTCCTCTCTTTCTCTAATTTGTCTAATTACACCGCTATATACACGATATGTCAAATGGAATTTCAAAAAATTCACATGCACATAAACATATTTGGGTGTAACTTATGAGTTTACTAAACAATGTACTCAGAAAATAACAAAACATTTTATTCACAGTATCTTTTGCAATCGTGTTTCAAATATTTCCTTAATTTTGCTCAAAATTTTACAAAAGTGGCTTTCTCATTGAAAGTGTCATAAGTAGTTCGAAAAAATAGTTTCCACTATTTTGTGACATTTTCTATGAAAAAATGTTATTATAGTGCACTATAGTACTATTTTAGGAAAGTGACAAGAAAGTCAGTCGGATACTTTTATTAACCATTAGCTATAATACCCGGCGTTGCCCGGGTTTTCTTCAATGAGGCTTTTTTTGGATCACGTGATATCGCCCTCTTTCTTTGAGGGACATGCAAACCGTGTCTAAGTTAACCAATATGGCGACTTCCTGCGCGACTTCATGAAATAAACAAATCTAGATTTAAAGAAACATAGAAACGAATATATATATTTTTTCTTTTTTTAAGGGGCACTAGGTATTTCGATCCCCCCCCCCCTGAACTGTCCATCTGTTATCCATCTGTCTGTTCCAGCTTCCAAAAATCCTTAGTTAAAGCTGTGGAATTTTTTCGATGCACTTTTCACGGGCTCATAACTAATTTTAAAATATCCTAACCCACATGAATTTATGCAAATAAATATCAAAAGAGACAACATTAATTTTCATACTTGAGAAGATATAAATGAAATCAATGATATTGCTCGAATATCCAACTCAAAAGTATAGGTTTGGATAATTACTTCATATTTAATCTCCTGGGCTTCGTATATCTCTAAGCAAACTGAATATTTCAAAAATCGAGAATTCAATACAATTTTTAAAATTATTGATGGGGGCGGAAAATCCCACTAATTTCCGCATTTCTCCAGTAAAATCGACAATTTTAGCACTGATTTCTATGAGGATCACCCTTTTCCTGACTCAAAGCGATGCTGATGATGATTATGACGTCTATTCAAAAAACCTCATTACTGAGAGTATATTGAAAATGTGGCAAACCATTATAAAGGCATAAACTATTATACATATACTAACAGGATTAAAGAAGTGACAAACCATTGTAAAGGCATATACACGTCTGAAACGCATTGCTAGGGAACCACGGTAACCAAAGTAAACGTTCGGAAAGTGATTCTTGCGGCCCAAAAACCATTGTTGCCGGACAGTTTTTTGCCCGTTTGGGGCATTTGCCCTGGGCTGACGAAATTTTAAGGTAACCTATCGTTCTAGTCGGGTCCCATTTGGTATATATGCAAAATTTGGCGACGATCGATCTAAAATTGTAGATTTGTATAGAGAACATACACACACACAAACACACAGACAGACAGACAGAAAATCAATTTTATATATATAGATTTCAGCTAATTAAAATCCACTCTAATTAGTTAAATTTGTTGTCTTGTTGTTTCAATTCAAATTTTCCAGCAGCACAAAAATATGTCCGTTTTCCTGTAAATTTTTTTTTTTTTCAACATGGTTGTATAAGGGTGAAACATAGAGGGTTATCATGCACGCGACGGGTTGCGAATAAATATTTTTCCTTAATATTTGAAAATGTGAATAAAATACCTATATATTGGAGATATGTAAAACACTATGTCAGCATAGCATGTACATTCGAAAATATGTGTAAACAATTTGAAATTGATCGATATTAAGATATTATTTTTAAGCAAATTTCTACTTGAGTAAATTTCTTGAGTCTCTTTGGCCATATTATAAGTAATGATACCATTTAAGACTAATACAAATATTTTACGATATTATACCATTAGCAAACAATGATTTTTCTTTACATACATTACTAGTAAAGAGTTTAATTTTTGGCTTTAAAAATTTCATACGCCATAATTTTTGTTTCAAGTCTATAGCCTCATGTTAAAAACTGAAAATTTGTTATTATTTTGAATCAATTGATATTTAATTGCATTTGTTATCATGATATTGTATCCTGCGTGCAAAAATACATTTAAAATTAAAATAAAATGTATTTTGACGTGAAATATATATGCATTCTTTTCTTAATGTTTTAAAACTAATGAAAAAATAAATATTGAAGATATGCATACAAGAATATATGTGCTAAATTTGTAAAATAAATCAATGATTAAATACATTTAATGTTATTTGTACTAGAGCAAAGATTTTTAGGGCCTTTCGACCATATTTAAATGAATGAGATCTTTTATAAATAATGTAAAACTTTGCTATCACATCATTACGAAAGAATGATTTTTTTTCTAGGTACATTGTTGGTAGAAAAGTTCAATTTTCTTGCACTTGAAAATTCCAGTGTTGCAATTCCAAACATGCTAAAAAAAAAGTACCCTTTTTGAAGAAACTTTCATTTCTGCCGGAACATTACTCGAAAGTTTTATTATTATACATTTATTTATTTCTACATGATGTAGGAATCCATCGCTGGAAGGATAATCTCCATGGTATGTACTTCACGGTGTTACGTGCTTTGCGTCTGTAATAGAGGCTGCCTGCTATAGCACATACTACGAATGCCGCGTTCTTTGCGTTGACGAAGCTTCTTTTTATATATATTTCTGTGCTCTCTCTCTCTCTCTCTCTTTTCAGAAAGGAATGCTGATGTCGCAGATGGAGGTAATTACGTCTACTTTGCACAGCCTTTTTTTTTTCTTCTCCTCCCAAACTCTCCAACCATGTACATATACTCCAACTAGTACTGCCGCCGCCGTGAACCTACGCTAACAGGAAAAAAATAAAAATAAATAAAATGACGGAAAATAAAAAGTACTTTTATTTTTTTTGCTTTCACTTTGCGTGACCCCGAGGAAAAATAAACTTTCTCTCCAAAAAAGAAAATTCAACGTTCCTCGTGTTACAAACAACCATTTCTTACTAAGTACTGGTACTCCACATTTTTTTTTTTTTTTTGTTTTTCCTCACACCTAAGACGTGGTAAACATAATCAAAATTTCATAAGATGGAGTTTCTGTGGAGAGATGGCGATGTTATTTATAATTAATAACCTCTGGGTGGTGATATATTTAGAATTTAGAAGCATTTTAAATGTGTATAAATCAAATTTACTGTTAAAAAGATTATTCGAAATTTGTTGAGAGAATATAAGAAATTACAAATATGTGAGAAACATGAAAATGTACAAATATGTGAAAAACGTAAAAATGTAAAAATATGAGAGAATTATAAAATTTACAAATATGTGAGAAATATAAAATTTACAAATATGTGAGAAATATAAAAATGTAGAACTATGTGAGAAATATAAAAATATACAACTATGTGACTTATACAAATATGTGAGAAATATAAAAATATGTGAGAAATATAAAAATATGCAACTATGTGATTTATACAAATATGTGATTTATACAACTATGTGATTTATACAACTATGTGATTTATACAACTATGTGATTTATACAACTATGTGATTTATACAACTATGTGATTTATACAACTATGTGATTTATACAACTATGTGATTTATACAACTATGTGATTTATAAAAATATGTGAGATTTACGGAAAGTATAAATATGTGACAAATGTAAAATGTACAGATATGTGAGAAATACAACATGTTTAAATGTGTGAGAAATATAAAATGAACAAATATGTGAGAAATATAAAATTAACAAATTTGTGAGAAATACAAAATGAACAAATTTGTGAGAAATATAAAATGAATAAATATGTGAGAAATATAAAATCATACACATATGTACAAATGCAAAGGCCACAACCAACAAAATGTCCAAAAAAAATGTTAAACAAAAAATTCCAAACATGGCGGAAAAATAGAAATGTGTGAAAAATAAAAATGATATGTGAAAATCTTTACAAATATGTAACGAAATAAAAATATTTGTTGAAAATAAAAAAAAACAAATGCAAGATTAAAATAAAAATTCGTGGTGAGTTAAAAATATGTGATGAGATCAAATTCCGTAAGACATTAAAAAAATGCGAAGAATGTACAAACATGTAAAAATATATACACATATGTATGTAGAAAATATGAAAAAAATTTAAACATACCGACATGCACGAAAATATACAAATCATCATCATCAACAACAACAACCATTTTCAATCCACTGCTGGATGAAGGTCTGCTCTAAATTTTTCAATTCCGCTCGGTCTGATGCTTTAGCCATCCAGTTGACTCCTGCCACTTTCATGATCTCATCAATCCATCTTGCGTGGGGACGCCTTCTCGGACGTTTAACACCACGGGGGTACCAATCTAGAATTCTTGTGGTTCATCTGTTGTCTCGTCTTCTTGCAATATGTCCAGCCCATTTCCATTTCAAACGTTTCATTCTTTCCATGATATCATACACCTTTGTGTGGTTCCATATCCAAGTGATTCGTTTCCTCTCTCCTTGTGATGCCTAGCATACATGTTTCCATGCTCATTTGTGTTGTCAGTAGCCTTTGTATCGTCTTGCTTGTGAGTGTCCATATTTCAGCTCCATAACTCAGTGCTGGTAGCACACACTGGTTAAAAACTTTTCTTTTCAGGCATGATGGCATGTGACTCTTCAGAATTACACAGTTTTTGCCAAAAGTGCTCCACCCAATCCTGATCATTCTGTTTATTTCCTTAATGATTCCTTTGTACATGGTAATTTCTTGTCCCAGGTATACATAGCTTTCTACTTCTATCTCTGTGTTGTTGAGCAAGATCGTCTTCTTCAATGCAAAGGGGTTGAACATAACTTTAGTCTTTTGCAGATTAATTTTCAAGCCAAACTCAATACTTGCCTTCGCCAGTTCTTGTATCATTTCTTCTAGTTCGTCTGGATTACTGCTGATAACAACAATGTCGTCTGCAAAACGCAAATGGTTGAGAAATTCTCCATTTATTTTAATCCCTTATTTTTTATCCCAATCCAGTTTTCTGAATCCTTCTTCTAAAACAGCGGTAAAGAGTTTTGGTGAGATAGTATCACCCTGTCTGACTCCTTTTTCGAGTTTAATCTTTGCTTTTCCTTTATCCAAATTAATCTTTGCAGTTACTTTGTCATATATTTTCTTGATGATATTGATGTGTCTTCTCTACCCCAATTATATCTAGCGCTTTAACATTGAACATTGAAGGACCGGACACACCCCGCTTCCCATCTCAGAGAGATATCGAAGCTTTCCCGGGGGATGGGTGTATCCGGAAATTTATTAATTTATGTGAAAATAACAATGATATACATATATACAATAAATAATCTGGAATAAATAATCGTACAAATTGTGATCATATAGCATCATCCACAGATAATCAGTCCGTAATCGTAGTGGTCCTTATATAAATAATCAAAGAATAATTTTTGTCTTGTATGTGATAGAATCTGGAAGTGAGTTTATCCAATCTAGAATATACCAATCTCAGCAATCAAGCTGCAATAAGATATAAATTGACGTCTATATGTCCGGCATCTCCATTTCATTCACACCCGCCGGAAAAGGATGAAACAGTTGACACTTGTCTTCTTAAGCGTAAATTGTATCGATTATGAGGTGTCGGTGAAGCAACCGATGCATGTCTTCTTGGCCGTAAATTATACATTTTAATAGGTAACCGTGTTACCTCTCTTGTTGGCACGTAAGACGGGTCCTCCGAACGCGAATGCCGTCCCCTTGATCCCGCAGCTCGTGTCTTATTGTGGAGTAGATGTAAGTTGCGGTCCAGGAATCGAATCAACCTCTGCAAACGTTGAAAGTTCAGAGGGTTGTCTAGAATTCTCATCTTCCAAACAAGCATTCTGAACTCTGGCAGTTGGCCAAAGTGGAAGTCTCGTCTGGGGACACGTGGTTATATAGTGCCATAGGGAACCACTTCAACCGCAGATTCATACGCTGTTACTAGAACGTTTAAAACGCAGAAGATACACCGGAAAAGGGCCATGCTCGTTGATAGCGGTTGTTTTCTCTCTAGGCCATACGTTCAAATGCCAATGAACTCGTCGTTGTATCTTGTATGCGTCCTTTGCTGCACATGTATTCCAATTGGTCTGCCACTCTTGCAACACGTCCTCTTTAAGCACCCGATGGACCAAACTCCTTGGCCAAAGGTGGTCGTCTTGAGACGGAAGTGGCCTCCTTGGCAAGTTTGTCGGCTAAATAACCGACAAAATCATTGCCAAAGATGCCTGCGTGGGTTTTAAGCCAGGCCAATCGGATTCTCGTGTTGGCACATAAAATTCGGTGAATCTCCCGTACATTATGATGCACAGAACGTGGGTTTTTGATTGATAACAGGTCCGAAGCGCTGTCTGAGAGGATCTTCGTACTGTCTTTCAAATTTCTGCATATTCCTCTTTTGATTTAGGGTCATTCTTCTTAATCTGAAATTCCCTCCGTTCTTTCATAAGTTTCTTTGTTTCTTCTGTTATTTTCTTCACCGGTTTGATTTCTTTTTCTTCAGCGACTTCTTTTGCTACTTCTTTTAGGGTAGTGGTTAAAGTTTTGTTCATCGTGGTGACATCTTGTTCATCCTCAGTTGTGTTATATAGTAAATAAAATCGGTTCTTCAGCTCTAACTGGAATTTATATCGATGTTATACTAATATATACAAATATATTAAGTGAAAAAAAATTGTCAAAATATTTAAAAATATCTGTAGAAAAAATATTTGAACATATTAAATATATATATGAATATGTATTTAGGAAAAATATGAAAAAAAAACATGCTGTTTTGCTTTTTCCTCTGCGTGACCCCGAGAAAAAATAAACTTTCTCTCCGAAAAGAAATTCAACGTCCTCGTATTATAAACAACCATTTCTTACTAAGTACTAATACTTCATATTTTAGTTTTTCCTGACGCAAAAGATATAGAAAGCATATGTAAAAATATGTAAAAATATGCAATAATGTAAGAAATATATGAAACAAATATATGATGAGAGAAAAATTTCAAAAAATATATGAATGCGCAAGAAACATAAAAAAGATATAAGAAATAAAATAATCTGAAAATTTACAAATATGTTACGAAAAGAAACCTGAAATATATACATATGCGTAAAAAAAGTAAAAATAAAAACATACAAAACAAAGAAAAGTTTGAAAAAATCTAATATGAGCAGAAATATGAATGTGTGTAAAAATCACACATCTCTCTCTATATATATATATATATATGAAACAAATGCAATGCTTATAAGAGAATATATGAATATAATACGAAAAAAATTGTCAAAAAATAATTTAAAACATGTATGTACAAAAATATGAGGAAAATAAAAATATTTATGTAGAAAAGTATACCAAAAATGCTTGGTCTTGTGTGACTTTTTGGGTTACTATTGGGGGGGGGGGGCAATTCAATAACTGTCCAAAACTTGCGGGCAAACTCGATAAAAAACTCGTCTCCTTGGGTCACTTTTAACCAATCAACTTGGTGATGAACCCAACTGCGGCCATGTTCTGGTTAGGAGGAGGCCAGGGTTCTCACACGAAATGGCTGGCCAAAGCACGAAATTCGGACATTGGACTGGTCAATTTGCAACGAAATCCGGACATTGGACTGGTCAATTTACAACGAAATCGGCCAATTCACAAACTGCCCAATTTCGGACTTTTGCAGTACCATATACAGTCGGTTTAAGTATCCTCCCATGCTAGTAAGATTGGGATCTAGATTTTCGTTACCGCAGTACTTGAGAAAAAAATGTTTCTGCCATTAAAAAAGTTCCTCCAGCATTACTATAGTTTTATTTATCGTAAGACGGATCACCCTTTCCTCAAAAGATCTTTGAAGACCTGCCTATATCTCTTCGTTGAGACAGAGACGCGGGCCACCTTCTGATTAGGAGGAAGAGGAGGTCACACACACTTTCTTGCTTTCCCAGGCAGTAGCATCCATCCTCTTCAGTAAGGTATTTTTCAATAACTATAATAACCATGTAGAACACGGTATAATTTTAGAAAATTGAATACACTTTAATATCGAAATCAGTATAATCAGTATACTTGTGACTTTATAAAGGGTTAAACTCATGGGACAGCCTTTAAGAGCTGATATAAGACACCTAAAAAAATATTCATATAGAAATGCACTCTCCACTTGTTAATACAAGATTCATTGAAAGATTGGTTATTTGTGGAGGTGAAGATTTACAAGAAAGAAAATTCATCACTGCCCCCACTGGGACTCGAACCCCGGTCTCTCGCTAGCAATCTGTGATCGCTGTAATCTTCATCTCCACAAATAACCAGTCTTTCAATGTATCTTGTAAAAAAGCATTGTTAGGGATAAAATATGTGATTCACTTGCAATAGCAAATGCGGTAGATGGTGTTTTCAGGGAGTGCACAGCAACACTTCACCAAATCAAATGTCATATTTTTTTATTACTTATTTGCCGTGATATGTGCGATCTGTTGATCGCAATGTATCGCAACATATGTTGCCACGATATTATCAGCGACACGAGGGTGGGTGTAGGGTGGTTGTAATGGAGGTAGGCATCCCCGCGGTGGAACCTAGGTAACGCAAAATTTACCACAGGACATTATATGGCTTCTTCTTTCTTTTTTTCTTTCTTTCAAACACAGCACAACTCCGGTCTATCGCCGTTTGGTACCGATTGAGTTACGCGGAAGTGTGAGTATGTGTACCTAACAGTCTGAGTGTGTATATAGCGGCGCGTGGGAATTTTTAGTGGTGTCATCTATATTACAAATTCTGAGTGGAGTGTGAGGTTTGACCATTTTTACTCTTGTAGGCCTGTTGTTCTCTATGGCGAGACTTTTTAAAGGGGGGAGGGATCCACTTGCATTCGCGTCACGAAGTTGGGAACCACAGAATACCAACTTCAGCGACCATCACTGTGGTGATGGTGAGATTAGAACCCAGGTCCGTCAATCTGACCCTTATACAAACTGTAAGTGCTTGGGGGCAGCATAAGCTTGATCCTTGGCTCCCTCCTCGCAAAAGAAGAAAGCACAACTCCGATCCAATTCGAAGATGCGCATGTGAAAGAATAATAATTTTTTTTTGACACCAAAATGGGTTTCTATTTTGTGTTTGGACCATCAAGATCACACCGCACCAAACAATGGCAATCCAGGCTGAATCCAGAGAAATGCGTTGGGAGGTGATTCATTGTGTAGGTTCGCTTGCAGGGCCGTCATTTCAACTTTTCGCGGGGGGGGGGGGGGCAAAGCATATGTACTCAATGTATGTATATATATATATTTGTGTATATATATATATATACTATTTTTAGTGTATTCTCAAAAGCCAGAGTGGCAACGCCCCCCCCCCCTAATGACGGGCCTGTTCGCTTGATAGCTCTGTAAAATATTGGACACGACAATTTTTTTTAAATATCATTCAGCTCTTGGAAGGAGTGATCGTGCCATAGACCTTCTCTGGATCCTACTGTGCCAAGTGGTACAATGACCTGTGGTAGATTTTGTATTACCCACGTTGCACCATGAGGTGGCACCTACCACGTTACAACCCCCCCCCCCCCTGCACCATCGAATGATTGATAGCACACATCGCAGCGAATACGCCAGAATTCTTTTTTTTCTCGCAGAAACACTGCTGTATGACGAAAAACGTCACTCTCCCTTATTAATACGACAGATACGGAAAACTGGATAGGTGAGGAGATATCGATGTTTCAGGAAAGGAAAATTCATCTCTGACCTCACGGGAACTCTCTCGTTTGCCGGACCAGTGCTCTACCAATTTAGCTATAGAGACACATAGAAATTCCCCTCCTTGGAGCGTATGATATGCTGTATGGCTCCGTGCAATGGACGGCGGCAACATACTGCTATGCTAATAATATAATCGAAAGCCGACGTAGATAAATCCAAAATTGCAAAAGAACCACTGCTATACGCGTTTCGGAACTATATGAAGTTTCTTCGAAACCACAGAAAAAAACTCCCCTTTTCTGTGGTTTCCACGCCCCCGTCAATACACTTCGTTTCTCTAAACTAAAAGATCCCATTGACACACTCAAGAACTGGGGCATCAACAGCATTTCATGCCAATTCGAACTATCATATATAGGACAAACTAAACGTGCCCTAAAATACCGTTTAAATGAACATAGAAGATGCGTAACCAACCAAGACCTTAACCGCTCATCCATAGCCCAACACTGCTAGTTCTTTCACCATAAATTTGACTTTTCTTGTGCCAAAATCATTCGAAAATGTCTCTCACCGTCTGACTTGGACTTCTTGGAATCATTCGACATCAACAAAAACACAAACCAGTTGGTCAACGACCTAACTAGCACACCACCATTCTCAAAAATCTGACAACAGTTTCTACAATAATTATTCTTCTCCATCAGTATCACTATCACGTTCTCATTTGCGATTGGCTCCGCCATTTTTATTTTTCCGTCCTCCTCCTCTACTGTTTTGTTGCCGGTTCATTTTGAATTTGACTCTTTTGTCGCAAAGTTACTCACAACAGCGAGTAACTCCCGCTATAAGGAGTTATTCTTGTTTGTTTCTGCTACTGATGAAGAAACTTCATATAGTTCCGAAACGAGTACAGTAGTGGTTGTTTTGAAATTTTGAGTTTATCTACGTCGGTTTTCAATTGTATTATCTAACCCTGAAAGGTAATTCATTTCTATATTGCTAATAGCTCACAGATGACATCAGGGCCACCAGATGTTGCCACCGTCCATTGCACGGAGCTATTCAGCATATACATACGCTCGAAGGAGAGGAATTTCTATCTGTCTTCATATCGCAATTGGTAGAACACTTGTCCGGAAAACGAGAGACCGGAGTTCCCGTGAGGTCAGAGATGAATTTTCCTTTCCTGAAACATCGATATCTCCTCACTTATCCAGTTTTCCGTACCTGTCGTAAACATTGTTGTGCATTCGTTAAAACAACCCTCTACTGTATTTGCTATCGGGGTTCGACCAAAAACTGCTTATTTAGGTGTATTTTATCATCTCTTAAAGTTTGTCTCGTGAATTGAGAATCCTGTGTTTCAACGTTCGTTCTCATTCGACTATTAACTAAAACCACATCATGAATAGTAACTGAATCAATCCATAACACTGAAATTTTTGGGGATATGAATTTTGAGTATTATCTACTCACGAATCCATAAAGCGGCTAAATATCATTCAAAACTAAATAAATGATCAGCCGAGTAAAGATTTATCCAGATACATACCCGGTAATGAGATAAATTTCCCATGTGTCACACAGAATTCTCCTCTACGGTGAACGAGACGCATTTCTGAAATGATAATGATAGGCCGGTTCTAGGGAGGTAAAATGACACGCCGAGTCATACACACGCACGTACAGTTAAGTATTCTCGAAGGTTTTAACCTTCGTACGGCTTTCCATAATGCGGTTGTGTGTGTACGATGTGTATTTGTGTATATTTTATCGAAGACGGAGAGAGAGAATGTCGTAGCTGTTAAAACTTTGGCCGCGTCCCGCGCAGACGTTTATAAATTCCTGTTTGACGTGACAGCAATTTCAGAAAACCTGAAAGCGAAGGGGTTAATCGTTTTGACACGGGGAGCCGAGCATCGCCGAGAGCTCATACCCCACGCGCGCACACACACACACCACTGTACACATCCTATCTTTCGGTCGATGTAATTCCGGAGACATGACACGAAGTCACCATAAAACACACGAATGTACCGTGAAAGATAAAGGTGAGATTGATTTTTTTTTTCTTATATAGGACACCTGTTCCCACAGTCTCCACTGTGAATCTCTTTAGAAAATACATGACACCCATTACTTTACTGCCAATGAAAGCGTATTATCTTGTTCTTTAAACTGATATATACTGGTGTTGTTAGCATATTTGTAATTGGAACGATATAGGGTATCTCATAAATTTGTAAATAGTTTAAAAATTGATATAAATTGATATACTTGAGTGCAATCCACGAAAAAGTCATTGCAAGGAGCGGAAATGTTTCTTTGGGTACAGACAGAAAACTAGTTCAATTTTCTGTCGATAGAAAGCGCTGCGTTAAAGCTAATTATATAATTATGGACCCGGACCTTTCTTCAATCTCTTTGTGTCCGAAACGTTGGCAAATTTACAGCCGGATAATGATAAAAAATTGAAATTAGAATTGATGTACATCCCCGCAACTGTTTCTTCCAGTTACAGAAAAATATATATAGAAAAGTGTTTCACGAGAAAAATACCCTTCATAGAATCTGATATCAAAAATATACGAAGTGATACTATCGAAAAAACAAGGAGAATGAAGCTGTAATGTAGACAACTCTGAAAAATTATTATTGAAAAAAGAATTTAAAAAGAAAAAGAATTTAAAAAGAAATTGAAATTTGTATACAGTCGGAAATAAAAAAAGTGTACCAGCAAAATTGTAGTACAAAATTCACTGGCACTGAATGATTGAAATTTTCGATTTCGATTTCTTTCTAGGTGTTGGAAATTTGTGCAACTTCATAATTTTATTATACATCAAAAAAAGAGCAAAAAAAAATCAAGAATTTAAACTACCAATATCTCGGTGGTTAAGAAATAAAACTCAACCAGAGAAATTGGCTATAATTTTACCTATAATCAACCAGACTATAATTTTACAAATTCATATTTTTTTGAATAGCTGGAGAATCATTAAGTTTTCACATTCCTCCAATCATTATTTCACGAAATAATCACATTGTGATTTTGATTTTAGAACCATCAGCTGAATTTTTGTTCGCTTTGGACACTTCATGAGACATTCCGTATCCATATTTATTCCTATAAGGTGCCGTTCAAGTATTACGTCATCAGCGATGGAGGGGGTTTCCAATTTGCTTACTTTTGATGACAAGGGGGGAGGGGGGGTTTGAAAGATGCTTACGTCATCAACCACCGTTAATGAAAATATGAGATATTTTTAATGGCATCTTACTCGGTGCGCCAAAAACGAGAAAAACCTTTCGATAGTTTGTGGGCATTTGAAGTAACATTCTCCCCCATTATGCCCCGGATCACTTAAATAATCTGAGAATGTGCCGCGGGTAACTGGAGTGATGTAGAACCGCACTGGGGGCCACTTAAGTGCTCTAAAACTACGTCACATGTCACTCAAGGGATCTCTGAATGTGTCACGGATCGCTTAAGTGTTCTGGAACTTTGTCCGGGTTATTTAAGTGATCTGAAAATGTGCCACGGGCCGCTTAAATGCTCTGGAATTGCACCACGGGGCACTTAAGCGATCTGTAAATGTTCCGCTTAGTTAATTTTTACAAAATTAGGTTTGAGGAGGGCAGGCCACATCAGACAACCCCCAGGGCCATATTTGGTTCGCAGGCCAAGGGCCTATATGCGATTTATCAGTATATGGCTTAGAGGGTGGCAATGAATTTATTAAAGATATAAATTTTGAGTTCATAGCCTTCAAATAACGTTAAAATTAACAGAAACCGATTATAATAACATATAAAAGTATTTTCTAACGAAATTTCAAATTTACAAAAAAATATATTATTTTTGCATTAAAAAAATAATTTTTTGATCGTGTGAAGGAGCACGACCCCCCCCTTATGCCCCCCCCCCGTGTACGTCTCTGACCCACCAATATGCGTTAGAATTCAGAGGTGCAGAGCTGATGACGAAATTTTGCTGACAAGGGGAGGGAGGGGGTCAGAGGTTTGCTGACTTTTCCTGACAAGGGGGTGGAGGAGGGGGGTCAAAAATGGCTAAAAATTTGCTTACGTAATACTTGAACGACCCCCTAATAACAAATCAGAGACATTTCAATATTCCAAGTACCATTTGATAAACACAGACAAAAACAAACAGACCGTTCTTTAACACAAGTATAATTCAATAAAAGAAATAAAAACTGAAGTTTCCAACCGAAAACAACGAAACATTTCGAAAAGTACAAAAACATATTCCCCTCTCTTCTCCAGTATTTTTAAATACACAAAATAAAACACAAAAAAGCAAAAAAAAATTTCCCGATACTCACATACACGAATAAAAATAGGGAAAAAATAAACAGTAAGCACTATATAGTTCTGTATTCATAGAACATGAACACACGCGAATTCGGTCCTTGTTCATTTTTACATACGCGAGGATACTCCAAGTATGTGCATAATTCAAATTCTCACTATTTTTTTGCTTTATTCATTTATATTTTTTTATTATTACTATTATTCGAACTGATGTTTGCATTACCAGCAAGGCCTAGAGGTATGTAGATTCCATGTGCATTAGATATTCACGTGCTGTTGTTTCGGAATCACGTAGCTCATTAATAATTTATCATGAACAAAATATCCGCCTCTTCTTTCGCAAGAAACAACGAAAAAATATATATAAAAGTGGAAAAACAGAAGAAGAAATAAATGAAACTATTACAAACTCGTACTTTTATGTGAGTTTATTGTTTAAAAATAAGGGGAAATGATGGCAAAAACCGTGTCCGTGTTATTTGATTGAACCGAGACCTTCTCTCTGTTATAAGTATGCGTGGAAAGAAAACAAAGGAACGTTGATGTCGCAGTTTCTACCGTGATTTATCTCGTGCTCGGTTTTAATTAATGTTTCATTATCTCCTTGTAAAAGTGTATGTGTGTGCTTGAGATGGATAAACTATTGCTGGTTATATATATATATATATATAGTTAGTGAATTACGTTCTCTGGTGATTAAAACATGACGTTTTCCGTGGAAACAACGAACCAGCTTGTGTTTTTATTCTTCTACATTGATGTTGTTTGTGTTGAGAAATCGTTTGGATCGTTGTTTCGTTTGTGAGAAGATGTTTTATCTGCGTGTGACGTTTGGAAATTGCTTTTTTTTGTTTTTGTTTCTAGTATTATATGTGTTTACTAGAGAGTAAATTGCGAGTAATATAATTTAGTTGATTTGACTGAATAGAGCGATTTGGATTTCGGTTTGGGCTTAATTCAATTTTTTTTGGTTTGATGACGTATAGCTGGAATGTCCAACAGCGGGTTCGATGGCCGAATGCGGTCCCTTGAGGGGATTTTTTGAGTGCCCCGACTAGAGAGAGAAATACAGTATATTCAATTTATTTTCCGATTAGACATTTTTTGAGATCTTAGTCTGAACAGCAGACTGCTTGATTAACAGACTGTTTACGGTCGTCATGTTTTTAGTGAGGGTAGTAATTTGTTATATTCTCATGATTACCTTTTATTGGGTTTATATTATACAAAGGAGCAAAAGGGAGTTACGATACAATACAATGTCAGATACGATGCGTGCGGTTATCTGTATTTTAAACAGAAAAGTATTCATTTCGAAATGTTGATACAACAGGTTGGTTGCATTCCACATTGAAGCAAACTGACACTTTTTTTCAAAAAAATATCCGTTTAAAAAAGGTAACTAACGTAATGAAAATTCAAGTTGCGTAAATCTGGTTCCGTAACGTTTGGACACACCGAATCACCTGATAATGTTGCGTGTGGGCATCCATTCACATTTACAGGTATTCTGCTTCTTCCATGCGAAGTTGCTCCATATTATTTTGGTACCATCACGTGTTTACCCATTCCGGATGGCACTACTATCCACGCGACTGACATTTAGTACGCTTTCCATCCCGATAATAAAAGTCCTCTCGAAGTCTACCGGCACGAGAATCAGTTCCTTGAGCGGCCCGTGCTTCCAGGGTACGGAAAATCAGGAGAAAGGTAAAATTATAATAAGATTTCATAAAAATTTTGGAATAAAATGTTTTCTCCCTAAAAAAAATTTCAATATGTGGATGTAATTGGATGGGTTAATTTTCTGAAGAAAGTGTAATTTTTTATACATTGAGAACCATCGACTATAGATAATAAAATGATTACGTACCAATTTATGAAGAACTGGAGCACTGGGTAAAGTTAAGTGGGCCGGAGTCTGTATGAGAGAATATTACCCACAATTCACATTACGTGTATGAACGATAGCAAACAACCGTCAGCCCGGGTATGATGACGGAAAATAACTAAATAAAGTGCAAAATTCGTGCTCGTAACGCGAACCATTACTCGTTAACCGAAATTCCACTGTATTTGTATTTAAACGTTGCGACTAAAGGCTGCTAATCCGTGACGTACGTTATTTTTTCTTCCTCATCAGAAATTTAAACATAAGATTTGAGATGCATTACAAATTATAGATCTCATAGATCCCCCGAAAAAAAAAATCTATTTGATATACAGCTTAAAAATAAAATAAAATTCACACACTAAAACCATTGGTGTCATTCACGACAAGTGCTTTGAGACCAACCTTAAACGGCTGCAAAAGGGAAAAAAAATATAGAACATTCAGAGAATCAATAACTTCAAAGTGATTTTGATGGCAAAGTGAGCAATTTTGGAAATTTTCACCCAAGAGGATAAGATGCCAAGAAAAAAAAAACCATAGCAGAGAGAAATAAACTTTTCCAGGCGTGTAATGTGACTGGAACAGAATAAGGTCCTTGGACCTCGTGGGTTTGGGAAGTCGAAAAGGCCGACGGGGGGGCGGCGGTTCCCGAGTGGTGGTGGGAATATATCGCGCGCAAAATGAGGTATCAGCGAAAGATATTGAAACGGAAATCGTCTTCCAAGATAGGAACTATCACGACAGGAAACTGCTGCGTCGTTAGATGGCGTCCGAAATGGTGGAGGGGGCAATGCCATCTCTTATATACCCTTCTTTTCTTATTTCTTATCCGAAGA
This sequence comes from Pholcus phalangioides, assembly GCF_987345545.1. Taxonomy (NCBI): domain Eukaryota; kingdom Metazoa; phylum Arthropoda; class Arachnida; order Araneae; family Pholcidae; genus Pholcus; species Pholcus phalangioides. The sequence goes on from NW_028301595.1 coordinate 13,630,928, forward strand.
AAAACCAAAGAATAAAAAGATATTTTCTTTTTCTCCTTTTTTTCATATATATTATTTTTTTTCTCGCTCTCGCTGGGGAGACCCGATGGGAAGATTTTCCAAATGACAAATGACAGCCATCTTCTCTCCGATATATATGTATGTGTGTGTGTATAAAGCTCCCCGCCATGTGCTGCTAAAAATATGTCGATATCCACGTTTCCAAGAAACAGTTCTTTTCTTCGTTCGATACATTCCCAATGGATTAGTATTTTATTTTTTAAATTATTTTACTTGATTTGATTTTTTTTTCTAGTAGGGTTTACACGTGTTAAGATCTTATTACGAGACCTGCGATAATTTACGTAGTAAATGTGACACTAACACACATACACATGTTTAGGAGCTATGGAAGTTGATTTGAATGTGTTGAAAACAATATAGTCGACGTTCGTTATAACGATCCCCTTGTTGCATGAAAATTAATATTGGCAGGCTGTTATATCGAAAATTCTGGGGAAAAACACGTTGGCTGCTTTAGAGAACTTCATATTTGAAAGGAATGGGAAAAAAAATATAATTTGGTGTATTTTTTGTTATAAAAATTAATTGCATGCACGCAATGTTAAACGAACTGGACGGATTTTGTTGGTTCCTTTGCAAAAAAGTGGGGCAATGCAATATAAAGTTTGTATTGATTTCGGACACTATGCAATTTTCACAAGGGGTACTACACTCTGGAAAAGTTCTTCACTCAGATTTACCATCGAATATTTAGATTTGCAGCCGATCCGATTTCTGTGTGTTGTGCCGTATTTCACGACATTTTCATCAAAGCATACACTTGTGAGATCATGCTGAAGATTTTCAAGCGATATTTCGCAAAATCCTGCAACTTTTATGACATACTTTTCCTTTTATTATTTGCTCTCCGCGATCAGATATACCGAAGCAAAAGAGCATGCAACTTCTTACTTGAAACTTAATTTCGTTATGATTGTTATATACAAATCAGTATTAGAAACATTATTTCTGACTCACTGCGCGTATTCTATTCAAGTTCAGACATTTTTTGCTATGTGATTCTTTCAAATATTTCCTTTTTTTTTATTTTTGCATTGGTGAGAGATTCAATTTGTATGAAGAATAGATTTCGATTTGAATTTCGAAAGAATTCGATTTGCAGAAGTAATATGAGCCTATAACTATTTAGAGAATGTGAGTAAATACCGTCATTTTATAGTATAGAGAGAAAAAAAAATCTGGTTAGTAGTTTCGTTATTTAAATTTAGAACGTTAGTTCGAGAAAACCATGCGCAAATGAATAAGCGAAAAAAAAAAAATTCACATGCACTAACACGACAATTAAATTTACTATTATAGCAATAAGCAATGCCCAATAGCCGGACGATTTTCTATAATTCCCCGAAGTTATATGGAAGTCGAAACCAAACGTTTTCACAGAAAATCAGAGCAAACTGAAAGAACTTTTTTCTCCACCTGTTCATTTCACATTCATTTATTAGAAGATTTGGAAGTGCTTTTAAGCATTTCCGTTTAGACGGAACCTCTCAAATGAAATTCGTGGTCTAGGGAGTGTCAAAAGTGTGTTTAAATGTTTGAAGGGAACCCCCTATGAATGTAGAACACGGCCAAGAGAGAAACCTAGAACTATTTTCTCCTGCTGCTCATTACTCTTTCTCGTTGAGCCACTACTTAAGTCATCAACATATTAATCATAGTCATCCATCGTTTGGGAACCCCATGTTTCAAAGATGTTAAAAAAATTCCAGAGATTCGCTAGTCGCAATAAAAAAAAAATCACCCTCACATTAATGGAAAAATAAACATTGAAAGGAATTTTCTTCTTCGGGTCATGTTGACCCAAACGTATAACAAAGGTAAAAATCAAACCTTTTTTTTAAAAACATTAAACTTAACTGAAATTCACCGACGACTCAGATGTCGGTGAATATCTCGTGAGTACATAATACTAATAATAACGTGATCCTCACGTATTCCCAAGGGATCAGCATGATCCGTCCAGGGAATTTGTTAGTGTTAGTAAACATCCATGCCCGAACCCAGACCTGCACAGTGAGAAGCTTGTTCCCTAACCACTCGACTGCCAAGCGGCGATCCATCCTCAATATGGTTTAAGTGAGCACCATGGACCCAACAAAGGTGGGACTTGCAAGGCTCTGTTACGGGGGCTCGAGATAAATCTCAGTGCTTTTGTTTTTTCACACTATAAATTCACTATAGAGGAAGCCGCACTAATGATCTCAGTCAAGGGGGTCTGGCTTCAGGATGGGGGAATGGCACCAACATCCTCGCGGGAAAAGGAGAAATTTTATTCCTATAAATTTGTGTCCTCTAACATTGTTTTCTTTCAGATGAGGGACAGTCTTTTATTTCACTGCACCGACCAGTTTGCTCTGCGCACAGCGTTTCCATACCTCTGCAAAATATCATGCTGCTCCATATGCAATATACAAAATCTTTATCAGCGTAGCAAAAAAACTTTTTTATACACGGGAGCATTCTCAGGCATTAAACGCTATATTTGGTAAACTTATCCACCATGACAAAATGGTGCCTTCTGCAGTTACTCTTGCCCATAAAAACAAACTGGTAAAAATAGTTTTATCAACAAAAATATTCTTTCTAGGGAAATAACTATACAGTGCAGTATTATGTTGCGAAACATCATTAAACTGGAACCCTTTCTGCCACCTATCCAATGAAAACACAACTGTTATGGTTCGAATTGGTGACCGGTTTCGACTGTTGCACCGCATGATAAAGAGTGATACAATACGATATTAACAAACATGTTTTAAGCGATAATATAAATTGAATTATCATGTTTTGCAGTGAAACATTAACAGTTCATATCTGCGTACAGTAAATTTTTACACTAATAATTCTCGTAAAATAATAATTTAATTCATGTACACTCTCGTTTTTGGGCAAAAAGAAATACAAGCTTCTTATCATCTCCGTAGGAGTTCGGTTGGTCGGAAGATATTCGTCGCCGTGGGTTGCTGTGAGGGGTGAGTCTTCTGATTATGCCGATTTCATTTTTGTTGGGCAGTCAGTGCGCTTGAAAATGGGAAGTAAGAGTATGTCGAAACTGTGTTTTTTGCATGGGATTTCTTTTGCCAGCCATCGTGCGGCGTGGGACAAGGTATCTAATGCTTATATTTCATTACTTGAATATGATGTGAACGCACGTAGTGACGACGACGAGGTGCCTAACGAAACTAGTGTTAGACACGACGTAATAGTCGCCATACTAAAAACTCTCGACATGCATTCGTCCCGTACGACAATTGACTAATTGACTTGCTAGTTCAAATGTACATTATTACTCGAAAAATATTCAGTAATATCATACTATATCTTCTTTTCTGAAGCGGCACATTTATCAAAAAATCGATCACCCCAGTTGGAATCGAAGGATCATAACAGTAGTGTTTTCAGTTCATAGGTGGCAGAAGGGTTTCTAGTTTGATGATGTTTCTCAATTTAACACAACCTGTTACGTATAGTTATTTTCTAAAAGTCTATTTTTTTGCTGATGAAATTTTGTTTTCATCCGTTTGTTGGTTATGCGGACTACGTATATATATAGGCAACGCAGAAACCAATGTGTCCAAAAATCAAAAGTATTTCATATAGGATGGTCAGATTCATATTGTACTGTTGAAGAAGAGAGTTCCACACCCTTATACGAATTACATTTTGCGTCGAAAACACAGAAGCAATGATCTCTACATTTCAACATAACAGGTTGGTGGCATTCTACGTAGAAGCAGACAAACACTTTCTCAAACCAAAATGCCGATATTCTGTTCCAAGAATGTAACTAAGAATTCATGTATTTGCGGTCGTGTAATCAATCTCACGGACATACAAGAGCTAAAGATAGTATTGCGTGTGCGCAACCTTTCATATCTACAGGTAGTCTGCCTGGTCCATGCGAAGCAAGTCAATTATATCTTGGTACCATCACGGGTTTACCCATGATACCCAATACTATCCACGCGACTGGCTTTTGACAACCCAACAGTAAAACTCCTCTCGAAGTCTACCGGCGCGTGAAACAATTCCTTGAACATTTATTCGGCCGTGCGGTCCCACGGTTGCCTAATCTGGAGTAAGGGATAGAAATAATTGCAGAAAAATGTATAAAAAATGCTTTGTCTGTAAAATTTGGAACTGTGGATGTAACTGAATAGACTAATTTGTGAAAGAAACATTAATTAATTGTTGGTACATTGCATATACTATCTGGGAACCGGAAAAACAATGGATGTATATCAGTGTATGGAGAAAAGGAGCACAGGTTGAAATATAAATGACTGAATTGCCCGTTTTCCACTTCATTACTTGCGGTGGTCACAAATCTGCGAATCTTGTTTGTAATGTTGCTGGGGCGGCTTATACACCAGGGTTGTTTCCTTTGTGGCCCGCAACGCTGCAGCTGATCATTATGTTGGCCCTCAAACAGTGAGAAACTTACCACCATTGTGCGTTATAAAAGGTGGCATGCTAGTTAGTCATTCTGCACAGATGAAATAAAGAATTCCATTCAGCTCAGCGAGTTTCGATTTGTTTTTGGTAGCAGGGTTCCAATATAATGGTATTATTATACATTATTATATTATGTACGCATCAATAAGAAGGAAAAAATGTTGAAGTAGGGTTACCAGAAATTATGAAACTTGGACATGAGAATGAAAGCGCGCATCTTTGGCTATGTTCCTTACATATGTTTAAAACAATGAATATCAATTATTTTCTAACCCACCAGAGCCACCCCTCCGCTGCTTTTCAACGGAGGATATTTATTAATTTTCAAGCATTTAGTACTATTATATTCGTTTTGTTAGGTTCTGAATTGAAGAAGGAAGATATAACCGGATTCTTCAATAAACTAACCCCAGGGCGGTCTCAGCGCATGATTTCGAGAAGCACGGTCCTGAGGGACAACTATTCAACTTCTCTGGTGCATAGGGCCTCCTCCCATGCCACACTGTAAATTCGTCTGTGTAGCCTATGCATCTAACACATTCTTTTGGTCGTTCACATGCTTTCACATCCTCGAGATCTCTGTTCTCGTCGCTCGCTCACTAGGTTGTTCTTTCGGTCTATCGCAGTTTTTGTTTCGCTCACTGTTTTGATCACTCACATGCTTCCACATTCTCAGCGTTAGTCCTCCAAGTGTTCTGGACTTTTTTAAATGAAATCACCTCGTTAAAATTCAAAACAAAGAATAGCTTTGAGGATGTGTCACTAACAAGAAAGTTTTCTTCTTTGAAAGCTCTCCGGGTCCCGTGGCGTTCGATCATGTGGAGCCACAAAAAATTTTTACGTAACCCGAGGGCTGCGCGGAACACCAGGCGGAAAACCATGTAATACGATATTTTATGTTAAATTTTGTCTCGTCTATCACCCATTTTGTTTGGCAGATTTTTCGCAGTTCGTCATGTATATTTTCCTTTCACTGGTTTTTCTGTTTAGTCCCTTCAATTTGGTGCGATTTTATGAATCTCCGAACACGTAAAATTTCAGTCGCTCTCAAAAAATTACACTGACACGAAATCAACTCCTCCTTAAAAAAAGGGTATTAGGACGAAGGCTGAACCGACGAACAAAATCCATATTTCAATTTTTCTCAGCCGCTGGGAAACATATTTCCATTTAGTAAAACGCTCAGGTTGTGCTCTAAACCTTTGAGAATAAATTTCTTAAAATCTGGTTTTAAATACATACTGAATTTACAAAAATTCAAAATTTGAACATGTGATTTTCGTCGTTCAGGTACAACATCTTCATTACCAACGGACACACCTTGATTTACTTGCGGACATAATGTGACAAAATGTTCGATCAATATTTTACATCTAAAAACAGCAAGCGTACAGTCACCGATCAATTTCATATCTAAAACAAAGTCAATTTAAAATCCGTCTTACATACAACTTCTTTATAACCCTACGATCGTGTTTTATTATATGTTTTCTTTTATGGGAAATCAAAACTGAAACATTATTATGTAGGGAACTTTGAAGAAATAATGAAAACGTAATGAAAAGCAATGAATATATAAAATAAAAAAAATATGGTTTTTGAAATTGAAAACCATGATTTTTCCAAAGGATTTTAATATTTAAAACATTTATAGTAAGACCTCGTAAACGCGTTATCCTTATAAGTCGTCACTCCGGTTAAGTCGTCGCTTTTCGTCGGTCGTGTCCAGCTTTCATAGATAACAATGTTATATTACGTTTTTACTTGTCGCTAATTTCGGTTAACTCGTAACCATGGGAAAAGTTTGATAGACAGGAACAGATGATTTCTACGGCTCCCGTTAAAGAAATCGCTTGATATTAGCATTGTCATGCTCTAAAAATTGGCAGTGAAATCTTTCCGTACCACATTGGAACAGCTCAAGTAACTTACACTGAGAAAGCTGCCCGACTTAAAAAAAATGCTCTTGAAACGTTACGGACTGTTCGAGCTGGACCTAATTTCTTTATGGGCCTCACTAATTTGGGGCTCAGCATTTAAAACTGGAAAGACAGACGGGGTCTGTGTGACCTTCACCAATCGGAAACCTTTTACCAATGTCAATTGGAAAATCATATTAGTTTTATTCGGTAGGTGACAGCAGATATTTCTGATCAATGATTTATGCTATTAACATGTTAGATTGCAGTGGTTCGTAACATGGTGCCGTATGGCCTTCTAGCGTCTCTGGGATATTCTGGGGGTTTGAAGTACAGGTGAAAATCAGATGAGGGGAAACTACTACAAGTGCTCTCTGAAGAGAGGGAGGTGATAGATTTCAAGTGAATTATGGTGGAAGAAAATGTTAATACTTTCTGAATCCAGCATAGCATGGAACCAGGACTATCTAAATCCACGGGCCCATATGGTCAGGGCCCGGGTCCTCATATCCATGGGGGGGGGGGCACATGATGAAATCTGGTACTACAGTTTGTAGATGTAATTAATATGTAAGCTATTACTTCAAGTACGGGTTACCCCAGAACACTTTGTGAATGACATCTTAATACGTGGGCCCACCCTAGAACGGTCCGGGAGCATCAAGATTGAAAGGGGTTGCTCAAGAATAATGATTTTTGCTCAAAATTTTCGAGAGCTTCAATATTTGAATAGCATACTAGACAGGGATTTCTATTCAAGTACGGGCCTTAGAAAAATTACTGTATCACAGAGGGGGAAGCCGATGGGGCTTTAAAGACGACCCTGCACTTTTCCTGAGCCCCATGATGTTGAGACACCCTCCCCGCAAGAGGGTTCACTGATTTCTAGCCCAGGGCATGTGAATCTGAAAGAAATGAAAGTCAAAAGTACACCCCAAACATCAACTGGTATCCATAAATTTCCGAGATCTCAATGTTATCTCGTCTACCGGCTACGAACAAACTGTTGAAGTGTATGGAATATCGCGGGACCCTCACTCGTCAATGGGACGTCTAAGATTCTTAAGTATTTTACGAGAAACTCATTGCTTACAGATACTGTTGCACACAATTGGGATTACGTGAGTTTATTTTTCCGATCGGAATCGGCAAGCTTGGTTGAAACCCTTTGGAAAGATCATCGTCCACCTGCGAAAAAATAAATGAAAGCAACACATCACACTCGGTGATCCCATTCAAAACGTAGGAGAGATGTCTCACTGCAATGCTGTATTTTGAGAGACAGACGGGTGGGGGGATTCCCTCCACACTGACGCAGATCAAGAGAGGTCATTTGCACAGAATGCTTTAAAAACTGAATAACAATAAAATTGCGTACATAGATCAACGGTTTCACCTTTAATTATTACTTAATTATCAGTGTAATAACTCTATTCTATCTTTAAAATATTATGTCATGCTTCAAAATATAAAAATTTTCAAAAAATGTAGGAAAAACTATGGGGGTCAAACAAATTCCTAGGTAAGTCGCTGGACCCACTTTTTTAGTGTTAAATGAAATATCTTTGTTGAAATACCTGCTGTTTCTCAAGTTGAGGCATTCTAATGTCTGCTTTTGTCTGCTTTTCGGCTCCCTCAAGTCAAAAGTGGATCTTGTGTTCGTTAACCTAATAGTTTAATCATGAACTACTAATTAGAAGCACTAAAATTCAATGTCATGTATATTGTAAAATGAATGTGAAATAGTTATTGTTGAGAAAAGCTAACCGTGTTCTAATAGTTGCTCTGATTAGTCTAAATTAAAAGTTACTAGTATAGATCATAATGGTGCCAATGCATTTTGCCGATAAATATTAAAAGCTAAAAAAAAGTTTTTTTTTACTTTTTCAATCTTTAATTGTGTTAATATTTTAATTGTAATCGTTGTTTTAATAAATGATATATTACTTCAAATGTATACGATTTTTACAATAATGCATATTGAAACTGGCATTGAAGTCATCACTCTACTTAGGCCGTAATAATGTTTTGATTACGTAAGTGATGACTTATCAGGGTTTTACTGTATTTCGAATAAAATGATTATTTAAATACAATCTGAGGAAAAAATGCTTTCGATAAATTATCTATACGCTAAAAATATTGAAAACATTTGTAAAAACTGAAACAGAAATTTACGGAACCGATAAACAAAATAAACATTTTTCTTCCCTTTTGTTTTTTGAACTGAATCGGAGCAAAACAACTGGAAAGACTTATGGAATGTTTCCCAGCTATGGTATCGATATATATATATACACGGTACAAGTTGTGGAAGATGTACTTAAGATTTTCTACAAATTCTTAAAGCCATAAATATTCGCATCTCTTGCAGTGCTGTTTCTTTCTTTTGTTCTTCTTTTATGTTGGAAAGAGCTTCACAGTTAGTGCGGAGCAGCATTTGGGGGCAAACTGTATTTTCCTACGGTACGAGTCACTTGGGGCCACCGCAAAAGTTCGTGACGGGAAGTCTAAATTGTTCTACGGAGGTATGAATTCAAACCCAGTTGCCCCCTAACCGGAGCTCACGCTAGTGTGTCATTCGGGAATATCTTTTCCAGACTTACGAGCTTTAGTCATGGACCAAAGAGACACAGCCAGTCGGCTCACAACACACAAATTATTCTCAAGCTACTGAAACAAAAACAAAAAAAATATGTTTTAAAGATTTTTCTTCTTATCTTTGTATTTATATGCATCCAAGAACATGAATCATGTGGAAAGTGTAAAGGAGAAAATTCTTTTCATATTCGGTGTTGAAAAAAATACAATGGGTTTTATGAGAGCTATAAATTTTAAGCACACTTATCTCTAAGCACACTGTACTGATTTAACGTGAAATTGATATAATAAAAAAGCAAATTTTGCGGAATAATGTTCGAGACCCCTCCCACGCGTCATCTAGAAGCGTTTCATATTCTATCTATTGAATTGAAGTTTTTAGTTAATTTATAGTGAACAAAAGTTTACGATTGTATCGTTGTCCTGAATTGATCCGTGGAAATGCATAACAGTACCTGAGCTGCCCCCTAAGAGCATGCGGTTTAGCATGAGGGTCCGGCAGATGCAACAGCAATCCGGCCCAACAGAAGAGGTTGGGTGGAGATGCTGCTAGCATCTTTAAATCAATCGATCCCTTGGAAAAGAAAGCTTCTGTCTTTGTGGCAGTTTTAACCCAGCTGCAGAACCGTCTAGGTGCCAAGGGGGTCGTGCGACAAGTGAAGCTGCACCAGACCCCGCGCTTGTGAGGGGGCGCACTAATATAAATACAAGTAGGAATAAACAATGTTAACTTGATTCATGATTATCTACGCCTTAATTGTGAAAATTCTTATGGATAACATATATGTAAGAAATTATAGTGGACTTTCTACTACACATTCTCACCGGGACAGGCGGAGATTTGAAAGAAAAATATATAGGAGGAAAGAGCGGTTGCCCTTATCTCCCAATCCCATAACGTGTAGAAAATGTACCCACTTTATGAAATAGGAGATATTGATGAGATTATTAGTACACTCTAAGTTGCCATCGACTTCGACACATTAATCCTAGCCAGTACCACCGAATGCCTACCCTGCGGTTATTTCCGCACCACTATGGTAATGGTGGCCCTGGCCAGCTGGAACAAACAGCTTATATATTTAAATACGTATTATAGAAAATCATTGTGCCAGATCTAAACATGCAGACTTCCTACGGGCATGAGCGTCCAGGCCGTTCCCCTTATGCATGACGTATATAGAGGCTTATCCAAGTACGGCAAGGCTCTGGTTCTTTGAATTTCGAACAAGTCGCAATTTCTCCTACCGTAGTATACTTAAACACTTTATTATGGGATCTATATATACATAGAATAGGTCCTATGGCCACGCTATATATACAATACTTATGGCCCGCGAAGTACAGTTTATATACGCTATATTACAGTACAGTTTATGGCCCGCGAGGCGTAGCAATATCTCATATCTGGCCCACGGACTGAAAATTCCATGTGCCCCCTAGAGTTTCTCAACCCTTTACAATCACGGGTGAAATATTTCACCCAAACGCCAGTGGAATAACTTCAGTTCTCTGTGTTTTCTTACCTCTCTCCTCACCATCGCGAATCTTTATTGTAACCCTATCAACCGAAGTTATTTTTCCTCTCCAAATATTTTTCTATACTCCTGTTTGTGATTTCCCCCGACGTATAATGTAACTTTCTATTATATACACGTGAGAGAGTAAGAGAACAGGTCGTGTGAGGGTGAAAGAGAAATGTGTGTGTGTGCGCGCGCTACCTGTATCTATTTAACTATTATACAGTTTTTTCTTTTCTATACAGAGTTTTTCTCTTCACGTCTTCTCTTTCTTCCATTTATTTATTTCCTTCCTTTTCTTTACTTCTGCCTTTTTCTAACGTTCGGTCAGGTTGGAACACGGTTACCAGATTTATCGCCGGTTCGTCAAATAGAGATAATCCAAATTTGTTGCCAAAAGCTTGAAGGATTTAAGCCTGTCTTCAGTGCTAGAATGAAATCGAACAACTAGAAAATATACCGTTTTCCGTCAACAAAACAATGACCAATGACCAAAAAATCCATCACCAATTTTTTTTTCTATATAACCGATAATCCCATTTTCATTTAATAATTTATAAGTATTCCATAATACCCTAAAAAGTCAAACTAACATAGAAATATAGTCTATTTCGTGCGAGTATGAAAATATTTCACTCCGAAGAAAAAATCATTTCTGACATTTTTGAAGTAGACACAGTATATATATAGGCATATAACATACCGTGAAGCCTTTGTCGCCCAGACTTACACATGAATGAAAAAATACACGATTTTTTTCCATTTTTTTTCCCCTTGAATATAAAAATGTTTTATGTTTGGAATTCTATGATACGGACCAAAAGATCCAGAAATTGCATTTACAAGTCAAATGAGACCGGATCTTTCATGTTACATATAAAAAACGTACTATGTGTAGGTATATATATATACTTTTTTTTATTTTGCGTGCGCATGACATGGTGTTCTCTCGTGATCCTGCGTGGCGTTTAACACCAGGAGATATAAAGCAAAAAATACATGAATGTGGGAATGGAGATGGCAAAACTAACAGCTGTCAGTATGTGTGATAGGCGTATGACGCCATTTTTTATTCTGAGTTTAGCAACGGCAGTGATTTGGTTATCACACTTTGTGGGCACTATCGATGAGGTGATTTTTTTCAGGTTTAATGGGTGAACAATGAAAAAATTTAGCGTTTTTGACTTTGGTTATAGTGGCCAAAGAAACATTTAGTGCTATGTTATCCCCTTGGTGGACATATTTTACAATTTCGGAAATCGGGTTACTATAGTCTGTCTATGTGAAAAATTTGAAAAATTTGCACTTCAAATTTGACTACAGTTTTCTGAGGTACAATATATTTCCTAAAGTGTGTGTCATTTTTGGAGTTTAGGCATTTTTTCTCGAATTTCTAGAAAAATACTGGGCGAAATCGTTCTGAAATTTCGGTCACGTGAACTCTATGCCTACAATGTACTCACAATGTGACTCTATGTACTCACAATTTCAGTGGAACTTTTTTCACGAGTGCTATGCTCCTTCTTTGAAAGTTGCTACCCTTATAGAGGGGGTGAGGGGTAGTGATAGGGTGAATCTGATGTGTGTTTAGGGGCAAACATAAGTCAGTAAAAAACATTTTTGTTCAACTCTGTATAATAATATTTGCGAATGGTTTGTAACTAAATATTGCACTATTTTTATGCAATACTTGTGTGTATTTTCGTGAGAATAGCACGCATATATTCAGGAAGATATAAATGTTTTCCCTAAAAATTATTTATTTTCATCGTATGAGTATTTTTTATAGCATGCGAACTTTTCAACAAATTTTCATGAAATTTACAGAAAAAAATGGCACTGCACAAAATACCCTGCGTAGGAATTTAAAATGGGAAAATTTATTATTTAATGATATATGAACATTTTTAGGAAATGGCTTTTCATCGAACATGTGTAGGAAAAATACAGTTCTTCATACTTTGGTTGCCAGATACATGCGATACCGTGAGCTATAATTCAAGTTAATGGCTGAGAGTACATTTCTGATGAGGGATTCTCCACAAATTAGTATTTCCATTATTATGCTATTTGATTATATTTGAGATTAGCTTTGGGCTTATTTTTTAAATAATAAAATAACATAACAAAATCTAAAACTTATATAATGAGAATGCTCTTTTTACACTTTGGGTACGGAGTCGTAGATATAATACTTGGAGACATGCTTCTGTGTGCGTGTTCTCTGCACAAGCAGAAAAAAAGACATTCGCTTTCTTTTCAGTTTTATTTGTGTAAGAAATATCAAAGATTGTGTAAGCCATATCGTTGTGTAAAGCAATATAAAATTCACAAGAAAAGAATCCCAAGGTGTCGTCCTCAAAAAAATTATGAAAAGATTTAAGTGCATTCAGCTCATCCGGACACAATTAAAAAATGAAAAAAATTAGCGGCGGAATGCAATTATTAAAATTATTAAAAAATGATAAAAATCGGCTACTCATCGCCTGTCGCGCTTCTTGACGATATCTATAGAGAAACTAATTTTCCGCTCCATTCTTTCCTCCAGCTTCTCTGCTATAGAAACTAGAGTTATTTCTGTTACTTCGTTTGTGCTGTACCTCACTATGTGTTGTTTGAATGGTGTCACTCTAAGACTCTAGAATTGAGGGATTTTTAAATTCATATTCATTCTTGACCTCTATTGCGCCCAAAATATTAATATTCACATTTTTTTTCGAGTGACCCATAATTATCCCGTCAAAAGTTTTTATTTATTATTATTATTATTTTCATATTTAAAGGAGTTGAATCAGTGATAATGTTTTCAAAATTTTTTGAAGAATTCACCTTGGGACCGTTTCTTTTATCAGACGATGCATAGATTCAATGTAATTGAAAAATTGGGGGGGGGGGGTTACAGTATAAGTAAAACTGTCCCAAAATATGGAATAAAGAACATAAATTGGAATGCACATCCGGACCCCATCTATACGTCATTTCAGAGTATTATCTAGACCAGGTGTGGCCAACTTCTTTCTGGTCGCGGGCCAATGTAATCGCAAGTCAGACATAGCGTCGCGGGCCGCATCAGTGGTGCAACTTCGGTGTATAAGCCGCTCCATTATCAATTGAATTAATTAGTAAGTTATTAAATTAATTTCATCACTAGTAATAAGACGTTTGTAAGCAGTTTGTTAATCAAGAAATCTGCTGTTGGAACCGATAGTTCAGATAATGATCACGAATTTAATTTTTTCACGGTACTTTTACCTTGTCGCGGGCCGCACAAAATCAATTCACGGGCCAGCTGTTGGACACCCCTGATCTAGAAAAAAAAGTACTTCAAATCATCAGAAGATGATTGAGCATACCATTACGGTCATCATTCAAAAGCAGTGGGAGCAGTTTAAGAGTTGAAAATTACAATTTTTTTATAAATCAAATATCGACAATATGTGTTTAAAAAGGATTCCTATTTCAGAAATATAACACTTTTATACTAGTGAAATAAAATGCATAATTATTATTTACAGAAAATTATATGTGTCTCGAAAAATATTCAGATCAACGTGTTGATTATAACAGCTGAATTCAATAAATAATATTTTTTTTAATTTCATTATTATCATTTTTATTTTAAATTATAATCTAAGGAAACGATCAAGGCTGGATGACACTGGCTAAAATTTACTGATAATGAATTGAAATCAGATATCGCACACAGGAGCTACGCAATAACTTAATCTACCGAATAACAGGTGTGATTGATTACACGTGCATGACACTATCATTACTACCCTGACATTTCACGTCAAATTTCATTCAAAGTCATTTTTATGTTCGGTTAATTCAACTAATAATCCGATAGGCGTGAATCATTGTTGACGGAGTGTTGACAGGAAATTTTGACAGTTATATATGACTTCTCGGTGAATTCAATACAGTAGAAATCGCAATAGAGGAAACAACTTCGGGCTCAGTTGAAAATAATAATAATTATTTTGTATTTACGGCACAGTTGCAGCGATGGTGGTGATAGGAAACAGTGATTGATATTTCTGTTTATGTATTCATGTTACGTACGTCACTGTGCACAGGACCCGCTCCTGTGTATTCCGATAAGACTTTCGAAAGGGGATATGTCAAAACATGGCACTGCAGTCACGAAAACGCAACCCTACCATCTCGGAAACTTCTCGAACGTAGTTTCGTAAAAGCGAAGAATGTCTGTCTGGAAGCTGATGGAACTTCGTCATTTGAATGCAAATGAAGGCGGGTACGAACGACACTTAGGAACATAACTCGATATATATGCGAGATTTTTCCTCTCCGTGCTACCGTATACACCTATCGCTTTGCTACACGTGAATGGAAATGGATTCCAAATGACGTTACCGAGAACCGTTCGTATAGGTTCGACGATATATGCACACGCACAAAATGGATCTCTTTGAACTAATTTCACCCGACAACTACAAAACACTTTATGGCATCTCCATTATTAAGTGGAGGCATGTATGTATATGTGTATAACGGTGCATTCCTGTGTGCGGCATGGATGGATTAATTTATGGTGATCATAAACTACGAACTTCCGAGAATGTAATTTGCATAAAATCTGAGAATTCGACTTTGGATTTGTGACAAATTGCGGGAGAATGTCGTATTCGCGGAACAAAAATGGTTCAATGTTTGGATCAAAGATACTAATACTCCATGAGGTATTTCTTGTTATTAAAGATATGGGAACTGCTATTCTGATATTATTTACGGGATTTATGTTATTGAGTTGGGAGACCAGCAACTAGCGAATTTATCGAATATGTCTTGAGATAAATCTGATTTATGCAAATAATTCCCATGAAAATAACATGATTACCCATGAATCATTGGTTGGCCACTCTTGATTAT
Source organism: Pholcus phalangioides (assembly GCF_987345545.1). NCBI lineage: Eukaryota > Metazoa > Arthropoda > Arachnida > Araneae > Pholcidae > Pholcus > Pholcus phalangioides. The sequence goes on from NW_028301595.1 coordinate 13,646,379, forward strand.
TTGTTGCATGTGAATATTCTTTCTGATTTCCGTTATTAACATTGTAATCGAGAGAATATTTGATAGCATCTTATGCTTCATGCAATAGTAAAATACAGCGAAAGAAATAAAAAAATTGGCAAATGTATAAGGATCCTGATTTAATAGGTATACTTATTGATAACTGGGGGATATAGAAGCAGCCGCTTCTGGAACATAAACTAATCAAAATATTAATACAAGCAGTATTTTTAACCGTACACGCACCTCGTAAAAATATTCCTCTGGGAATTTCTAACGAATTTGTGCATGCTGGAACGTGTGCTGTGAGTGTATGTTTGACCCTAACATATTTATGTTGGCTGAGCTGCGCTTGTTTCTTGTTCTATATGTTAAGATGTATGCTGCCATCTTAAATATTTTGAAGTGAAAATTTCTGATGCCAGAATTTTCGGTTATGCATGTAATCGTTTTAAAGGTTTTCCTGTACTATGCCAGACAACTTTTCTTCGAATAAGAAACCGCTTCACCTTTACTGTATAAGCATGTGGCGGAACATTATTTCTAGGCAACTAGATTTGTTGCGGCCATCCTCGCCAATGGACCAGCTTGCTCCGTCGCCAAAATACTACTTCACCAAACACCAACTCTGGGCATATCGCAATTTACAGCCATTAATGAAATCAGTTGGGAGTGAAGGCACTGTCTATCTGTAGCTGCCTCAAGTTCGTTAAAAAATTATCTTATCTATATCTTCCCACGGGTTCGAATCCCAGACAGCGACAGCAATCCTCACAGTTGTAGGCGAGCATCTTACCACCACGCCAACCGGGCGCATTGCTAAGGGACTGGTTCTTCGCCAGAAAACCTGTTTTCGAAAACGAACTGTAATATAAGAGCGACAAATTCTGATATTCCCCTTCTCCTTGTGGTTTTAACTCCCTTCCCGACAGGCGGTGTTCTCCACCGCTCCTTGAGTGATCGACGCGATGATGATCAAACAATATATGTAATACAGTATGATTGAGTAACGGTGAAATTAAATGATATAAAAATAATGCCACCATCATATCATCGTTCAATAAGGTATTTTTCCTAACGAACTTGAGGCAACCACCAAACACAGCACCTGCATTTCAAACCATTTCATTAATGGCAGTAAATTGCAATATAGCGATATGGCCAGAGTTGGTGTTTGGTGAAGTTGTATAAAATACTGTCCCCAATCACCGAGCATTTCTTAAACATCTCACTAGTCATACAACCATTAGTTAACAAAGTGATTTAGTAAATTAATTTATAATTCACAGTTGAAACAATAGATGCACCTACCAAAGCACAGTTCTATAAGAGTATAAGATAAGTATTACCACTATAAGAACTATACAAATTTTAAACGGATGAGCTCGAAAACTGCAATTTGAGAAAATCGCGTTCAAAGTGTTTTGTCTTGTTTACGTTTACACTACAATTCATTATTTCTTTCTTTTATTAAGAAAAAACAAATTAACCGATTGACACGAAATTTTTTGCAATTTAATGAAATATTTTTTGAAGTCATTTTTTTAAAATTCGACTTCGGTGGCCGTAACACCCATTAAGGTTTCATGAAACCATTTTGTGAAACTTTGTTTATAGTTCTTAGTGGTTATATTTTATACTTTTGATAGAACTGTGCTTTGGTAGATATATCTATTGTTTCAACTGTGGATTATAATTTATCTTAATAAATAAATTTTTTGGTTAATGGTTGTATGACTAGTGAGATGTTTAAGAAATGCTCGGGGTGACAGTATTTTATACTACTTCACCAAACACCAACTCTGGCCATATCGCTCGCTATTTTGCAATTTACTGCCATTAATGAGATGGCTTGAAATGAAGGAGGTCGGAAGTTCGTTAGGGAAAATATCTTATCTATGTTTTCCCGCGGGTCCGAAGCCGGGACCGTGACAGCAACCTTCACGGTGGTAGACGAGCATCTTACCACCACGCTACTCATTAGGCGCTTAGCATTTTATACTGGTTTCTCCAGGAAAAAAAATAACGAACGATGACCTGGATACTTTAAACCCTAAGAAGGCTTCAAAAGTGAAGATAGCCTTTTCATGCCTTGAGATTCTGAAATCGATGGTCCTGCACAACGAGAGATGAAAGATAAACTTGTTGTTCTAACTCCCACTGCCGAACAATGAAGGACATTTTTAGAAGAGCAAAGTAGTTAGGGATTTCATTTTAGTCGAATGTTATGGGTATAATTTCAGAGGTTGTGACACCCCTTAAAACATAGGTTATGATGAAAAATAAGCGGGAGAAAAAAGGCTGTGATTATGAGAGATTTGAGCACAATTTTAAGTCATGGAAGGCTTCCTCTTGTTGCTGTACCTGGAATTCACAGTGGCCAAGGCGTCATCTAAAAAAAAAAAAAACTGGTGCATGCACCAAATTCACTTTATTTGACAGTACGTTTTGTTAATGTGATGCATAAAATTGAATTGAAGTGAACGGCACTACTCTACTTGCCGCCAACTGAACATCAATTGGACAACATTATTCTGTTTGCACCTGCTGGACCGTGTCATTCTGTTCACCAACAGCTAAAGTAGCTTCATTGCTGACTTGCAAGCGGTTTCCGGGCTATCAGGCTATGATCAAGGACATCTTCTTCTTCTTAACGTTTCGCCCACACCTGTGGCAATCATCTTCCGAGATTAAACGGATGTAGGTCTCCGCGACAAGTGACTACGAAGACTTCCTCGCTTGCCGCGGAGACCTACGTCCGTTTAACCTCAGAAGATGACTACAACAGATGTGGGCGAAACGTCCTAGACAGAAAATATCCTAGCAAGTGGTTTCCGGCCTAATAGCCGGGAAATCACTTGCAAGTAATTGAACTCCGGCCACATGAAATCCTCAAACAAAACTTCAATCTTCGTTGTTTTTCAACTGAATTTATCTTATAACCGTTAATATGACTGTTCTGTTAGCCAACAGTTGCACAGCAATGCTGCTTTTACCAACAGCTGACCAATACACTTAGTTCGGATAAATGAATTTATAGTAGCACAAAAGGGAGGACACCCATTACTTTAAAAAAGTTACATACAGTACATTCACTGAAATCAAAGTGCGGCAAAAAAACTGACAACTCTCAACAAAATTTATTGTTTTTTACATGGCGCGTCTTTCGAGAACGAAACTAGCACGACCTTATCACTCAAATCTAACTGGCTTAAAAGAGTTTTGCCAAATTCAGAGGTTTTTCGAGGAGAACTTCCACGACACACTAAATGAGTTTCTCATTTCAAGCCACCTGGTGATCTATTTATCACTTTCTTGCTCCGTTTCCATGAGACAGAGAGGAAACCAAATCGTTGAAGGTGAATGAATCATATACGCTGTATATACATATAGAGCGCGAGGGAGAAGAAGTGAGAAACGGGAGAGGATTGGGATTAGGCCTTAAGTGATATTAATGTTTCTTACCGGAGGCATGAGATATGAATGGTTACGACCTTCAGGAAAACAGCCAAGTCAAATATAAGGGCGGTTTGTATGTCTGTATGTGAGCTTGGAGGGGTCCTGTATGACATGATCGATTGCGTTGGGTATGTGTACAACACGTATGCAAGTTTGTATGTATGCCAAGGACGAATTTTCTTCACCGGGATTTTTGTTACGCCGTATTCGGTTTTCGGAAATTCCCAACACCTGACTTTTCCAGAGAGAATATTCTTTCACCGCTCACTCTCTCTCCAGCGAAACTATTCTGAAATGCATTACTGTTTTAAACTTATCAACGATTTATTTGAGTATAAATTTGCGTTTTTTTTAAATCGAAAATTCCACAAATGTTTTGAACAAAACTTGAAAACTTTATTTTTTAAACTTAAGTGGAGTACATATAAATAAATACATAACTTCATATAAATGAATATATATTATTAACTGGAATAAATTTTAATTTATTTTATACTCAATGTATCTGTTACTTCTTTCTTAAACCATGGTAAAATATTTTGTACCGCGAAATTAGTAAACCAAATATATGCACAATGAATAGATGCACAATGTTGAAATTGCAATTGACAGTAGCTGAACAACAATTCGTCAATTTTTTAGTTGAGTGCAGCTAATGAATGTCTGCCCCGTTTGCCTAGAACTGAACAAATACGCATGCTTGTCCCAAATTACCACCGACTGAACAATTCAGGACGCCCGTCCCGTTTTACCAACACCTGAAAGGCACATTCTATTTATAAACAGCTGAATGCCAGTTCTTGTTTATCTCCATCCTGTAAAGTTTACCAAAGCTGAATAGCAATGTATGTTTGCCGATAACCTGTAAAGTTTACCAAAACTGAATAGCGCAATGCCTGTTTTTCACCAACCTTTTAAGTTAACCAATATCGGAAGTGCATCATCTGTTTACTAACGACCTGTGAAGTTTATCAACAGCTGAACAGCAACGTCTGTTTACCAATTAACCGGTAAAGTTTACGAACAGCCGAACAACTTGAGCAGAATCGTATATTTTGTCTGTTTACCTCCATCTGAACAGTAATATGAGCAACTGTTGTGATCAACTGGTTAACAACAGTGAATGACTGAATGACAGTCACAACGATTTGAATAATCGCTATGGCGTAGTTTAACAGTTTAAGAAAATGAAAGTAGCTAAATTATTGTTCAACCGTAAGTAAACAATGTTTGGTTTCTGCAACACCAAAATCAACAACTGAACAAATGTTCTTATCAACGAATACTGATAAGTTTATTTACAAAGCAATTTATTTATATTTATAAAAATTAGTTTGTTCAAATGTGTGTGAAAATAATCGCGAAAACTGCATGCAGGTTTCGACGTCACATCGAGTTCAGCTGCAACCGCTCTTGTACTTGTCGACGGGGAATTCGCAAACCGTGGCAGCACGGTTTCTTCCATTTGAGGAGTGCGTACATTGCGCGGTCTCCCTGCATCTCACGCCGTGCTGGGTGGAAGGTTCCCGTCTCCCGTAGTAGTCGATGGCGAAGGTAGTATTGGTGAGGAACGCCTCATCGGATATTGCTGTTCTGGTACATCCTCTGTGCTAAAGCACTCATTGCCATCTCGTCGACCGTAAATCAGATGCATATCAGCGTATTCCTCGTTCGTGTAGTAAGCCAACACGGTGATCATTGAAACAGACAACTAATTGCTACATGCGCGTACTACCGCAATAGCGCTAATTTACGTCGTCCGCAGCTCGTGATCCTACTCCAGCACATGCGTTTGGCGACGCTACTTACGTCAGATATGGTGAGCGAACCCACGAACGCATTCAACGATCAACTGACATCCACCTTTCGTCTCCTCTAGACTCAGAACCTGCACGCGTTTTTCGCGATTTTCACCCTCTCAACGTTCTATTACACGACACCACTTTCTATTACAATTTTTGTTCCTCTTGATGCCTACTAACAACCCTCTGAGTTTGTCGGTCCGTTAACAGAACACCCTGTATATGAATTGGTTATATCACGGTAAATGTAATAAATCATGTTACTATATGCGTGATAACTTTCTTTCTTTCTTTCATACCGACCACAACTCAGGTCTATCACCATCTATGGGCAATTTACTAACTAGTGAGTTTACCGGTACTACCAGGTCAGTTTTTTACATGATAACTGATTATTGTGCATAATCACCGAACATTTTGTTAAGTTTTGTCATTTTATATCCATAATATCCAAGTGTCGTGTACTTTGTAAACATGGTTAATCGTGATATACTATGAATGATATACTATGCATGATAATGCATGCATAGATTGTATCATTACATCGGGGTACGATCGGAAAAATTGTCATCATTATAGCGGGGGTCCGATTATATTCATCGCACATACTAGAGATCTCATTTAATTTTTTTTTCATGTTTATCTAGTTAACCAATTACACTAGGGCATCATCCATAATTACAAATAAAGGTGATAAATTTGAAGCATTTATCAAATTTACCGATGCCACTTGATTATTATACATAAAGGTTGTTGAAAGTGAGAATGTTTTTAGTATTTATCAAACTACTGGTTATATTATGCATATTCGTGGGTAAAAGTGATACATTTATTAAACCTACCAAGACGATTGGTAAGTAGGCATAATAACCATTTATTAGGTGTAGTAACTGACATCACATTTATCATAACAAATAAACTTTATTTTATTTGATTTATTTAAAAATCCGTATCAAAAGTGGCATTTCAATTAAAAAATAGTGTTTTAAAAAATAACTTTATGATTGAATTTGTTTGTATCTTAAAGCAAAATATTATTAAAATTAACATTAATATAATTATAAATAATGCAACGTTAAATTAAAAAAAAAATTATTTTCTCATCTGAAATTCACTTCAGAATGTACGATCATAATTATTATTATCAAATATATTTATTAACAAAAAAAACCTATTTAGAGAATATCACGGATTTATGAATTAGGAATATCATTATATCATGAGTAGTTTTTTTTCTGAAAAATTATAAGATATTGTAAAAAAATATTATTATTAATAATTAAATTAATCTTAAAAATTAATAAAAAGATATTCTAAAAATTTGCTGTATTCAGATACGCAGTTTTTGAGGAAAAACTACTCACAGAGTACGGGAACTTCAATAATAATCGCTGTATTTATTTATTATTATTATACGTTATTTCGCTTTATATTGCTGATTTTATAGAAACTAATTCACATATTTATTGGAATATATAAATGAATATGTACAAGAAATTATTAAGGTAGAAAACAAATACAAAGGTCTATTATAAAAGCAATAATATATATATTCATAATGTAATTAGTATCTCTAGTTTTAAGGATGCTGATTATGGAAGATACGTATTGATTCCTTTTTCATTTATGTACACGTACTCGAAAGATATAAAATTTTTCTTAAATTGTATGACTCTTATTGGATCAAATACTACATTAATAGGGCCCACTAATGGTGCTTAATGGGAAACAAATTGTTTCCTATTCTCGTTAATGATTAAATGAGAAATAATCTCTTGTATTTTTTTTTTTCAGAGAAAATGATTACAGCTGAATTCAGTTTCAAACTAAAAATTGATTTAATAATTGAAGCGAAAATAAATGGGTTGTTTGTCGGTTCTAAACACATTCGCTTCACTTGAGATCTGCACAAGTATTTCTGTTATTAATACTATTTGAATTATATTTTCGTTAATTTACATAGTTGAAAATATATATGTGAGTGGTTCATTACTTTTGAATACAGATATATTTATTCCTCCTTAGACATGTGTTTAAAACTTCACTGATTCAATCGAATATGAAAATTTTATAATTATTGGATGAGAATTTTGATGTTTTTTTAATTCTTAACAGTTTATTAGATTCAAATATCTATTATTTTATATATTTATTACAGATTTCAGTGTATGCTTTTCTTTTCTGCGTTACTTTGGAGTGGGGTATTAAGTATGAATCGATGATTAGTTAAGCAATAGACCTGCCGATAACTCTTGAATATGGATGATACGCTACTGAAAAACGTATAGCAGAAATATGAATAAACTCTCCAACACTGGCATATTGAATTTCGATTATTTTCTGCCGTCTTGTGTGGTATTACGGATACCAATCCAATTTGAATCTTCTCACATCAGTGATTCAAAACCTTGAACAAAAGCCTCGAAAACTATGTGATATTGAAGAAATATTTCACGGAAAGTATTATTTATACATTGATTTATTTCAAGTTCCGTACGCATCATTATAATTGTATATTTTATGCTGTATAGACACAACGTTTTACATAGCTTTAGTTTCGCAAATTTTTAAATGCTAGGGCAAAAAAGCAATTTCAACACCTTCCGTGCATGATAAAATAGCACGATAAAAGTGTAATTGGATAAATTTGCATTAAAAAGGAAGAAAACTATTTGGTTCATCAAATGAGTGAAAAATTTAAATTTCATTTATTCAATTCTATTAACAATCAAACTTAAAATTAAAAAAGTATATATATTTTTGTGAATCGTATATTTATGAATGGATCTCGTATTATAATTTAGTTCATCAAATACACACAAATTGCATTATTCTTAATTATTTCAAATCAATTTTCATTCCATTACATCGACTTCGTGATATTTTATCATGCGCAAAAAAAACAACACAACAACGGAAAACGTATGTGTAGGAGAAATACCTGTATAAATATTTGTGGTTTATACCACTGGTATAAATGAAATAATAGATCGTCAATCAACTACTTCGGCAAGAGAACACCAGTATTATTGATTGGTGGGGTTCAATTATAAGATTTGTCGCCGCAGAGAGTTTTCCTCTACTAGGGCTGTGAAAAAATGGAATAGCTTTTCTCCGAGGGTCGTGAATTCGAACAAAATTGATACGTTTAAGAAAGAAATACGACATGTTGGGACAAATCGAGAAGTTATCCATACTTAGATGATACAACCATAATTTTTTAGCATATTTATATTTTATCATAATTATTGGGTTGTTGTATTTTTGATATACAGTAGCTTAGATATGCATTCGAGATCAATATTTTTTATGGACAACTTTTTTCAGCCACATCGTTGGGAATTTTGTCAATTGTGTATTTGTATTTTAACTTAAATATTTTTTTCATTTATTTCCTATATTTTGTTCAATATATTATTAGTCATCAGACATCAGTGGCGTTCATTTATTGATATTAATTATAATATTGATTTACATTCCACACGCTTCCAATATGATTTGCTTGCTTCCCACGTAACACCATTGAAATTTAACTCACACTTTACCTCAAAAACAAGAGCTGATCTGGTAAAACCATTGCCAGATTCCAGATCAGTGCCCTAAAATCATCCTGAAATCCTTGAAAAATCGTCAGAACAAAATCAGTGTAATATGCGACAGCATGGAATATAAGCAGAACAAATGTACAAAAATACAACTACAATGCTTATTTTTACGGTCTCGAGTAAAGTTAATAACGGTGGACGAAGAAACGCCATTAAGGCTCTGACAAATTATTTAATGTTCGGAATGACATTCATGTCCTAAATAGCTCAAATATAAGAATCTTTTTCAGCTCAAAATCCACACAATTCAGTCAAAAACTAATATTCTAAACACTCAGACGTCACGCAGCTACAATCGGTGATACGATATTTCATTTGATTTCAATTACATTTCTGAGACTCGTGGCTCTATTTTGATTTGAAAAGTTGGACGTTTCAAATGCGAAATAAATGTATTATTTATCAAAAATACAATCCGTGATAGACGTATCCGCATTTTAATGAAAAATTTAATTAGTTATTGTTATTGAAATCCTTGCAGAACGCTTTTTAATTATCCGAAACTTTGGATGAAATCCATTCCTCCAATGAATAAAAGATTGGAAATCTAGATATGAATTTAATTCCACTCATGCTCATTCCATTTGTACATAATAATTTTTCCAAGTATTAATCAGGTAGGTACAAAACAACCTGAACCAACAATATTAAAAATTCCACATAATTAGCAAAGATTCAGGAGAACCTTTTCCAAAAAAAAAACCCAGCAATATACGACATTTGTGTTTATCGTTCCATTCAATTAACAGCGATTCAGTGATTCTTCCGAGAACACGATAAATAATTTTTCTTAATCATTTAAAATGCACTGAGAATCTAATTAATTAATATAATCTAGGGGTGGGTGGGAGACGGTATCGAACTTATTTTCTCTTTAAGTTCTCCGTAATCACTACTCTCAACTTCAGAGATATATATACTCCCGAAGAAAAATATCTAAAGTTTTTAACTCAATCCCTTCTAGGCTTAGTTTGGATTCCTTTAGTTCGCGAAGGTATTAAATTTATTACCGCAGTATTTAGTTTTGGATCGGAGAGAAAAAAAAAAAGTGCCCCGAAATCTCAGCCTTATCGTAAAATAGCCCGGATTTTCGGGAACGGGAAAACTTCTCGGATGAAAATCCAATCCTCGAAAAAAAATGGAAAAAAACTTATTTTTTCCGAAAGAAAATCTAATAAAAGAAGTGCTAGGGTCTTAGGGCTAAACTTCCCCCTCATGTATTTTCTAAGCTTCATACTGAAAGGAACTGAGAAAAGAAACCGAGGTTTTTATAACCGTTCGTGGAAAGAAAAGCGAAAGATATCTTTAAACTCAAGTCATTCTGTGGTCAGATTGGTTCGGACTAAACTCTCCATTTCTCTTCTGGTTTTTTTTCTTCTCTTTCTTATTTCATCCCATAAATGTTCTGTCCGATGTTGAAATGGCAGAGTTCTCTTGTCAATTATTTCCAGAACTCCCTTTTATTTTCTTACTGCAACTTTCTTGTCGTTTGTGTGGTCAACTGACAACTTGTCGAGTTCATGTTTTCTCTCTATGTTTGAGATCTGTGATTTTTTTTTTATTATTATCTTTGGTTCACTCTGCTGCTGAGATTCATTTCTCATTCAGCTTAACATCAGATAGATCTTTTACCTCTGAAATAAATCCCTTTATACTAACACATAGAAGAAGTTTGGTAAGCTGTAAAAATACTTTAACGAATGCATTAGCTTCGATTTCGTTTTTCTATTTACTGCTGGAATATCCCCTTTTATAACTTTATGTTACAATTTGTGGGTGCCTATTGACCTCTTATAATGTTCGATTTATTTATTTATTTTGTGTTTAGCTTAAGTAGTGATGATTCCCATTTTTTTTTTTCATACGTAAGAGACTTTGCGTGCCCTCTAGGAATGCGTAGAAGGTATTTGTAGTCTCTGATTTACACCCAGGAGATTTCCCTAGAAATGATTAAGAGGATTGCATAAGCTTATCCTAAATAAGGCTTGATTATTTTCCGAAATACAGATAGGTTGCTTGCATATCTTCCGAGACATTGACGCTTGCGCATCCCTAGACATGCGTATATTGGCTATGCATTTTCATATATGCGAAGATGCTCGCCCACGCATCAAATGGATTGCGTGATATTTGATATACACCCGTGTGCAAAATTAAGAGATTTAACACATTATGTGTCGAATTTCTGAAAAACTACTGGACAGATTTTAATGAAATTTGGTACTAAATACACAGTTATAACAGAGAAAGAGATTTAGCATACAGAAGTCATAGTATGCACGCATGATTGTCAGTAAAGCTCATCATTGCAGGAATGTCTGAAATCCACGTTGCGAGATGGAACCGAAAATTTGTCTAGTATGGGGTATGCTCCCCTCTCACAGTCAGACAAGTCGCACAGAGTGACGGCATACTGGACACGAGGAAGTTGAGGAGTCCCTGAGGTAATCGGTCCCACTCCTACAGCAACGCAATTTTCAGTTCCGGGACTGTTCTCGGAGGGGGAGGGCGAGATGCAATTACCCTCCCAAGAGCGTCCCATCCGCATTCTATAGGGTTTAGATCAGGAGATCTGGCTGGCCAATCTATACGCCGAATATCCTCACTTTCCAGGTAATCGTTGACCAGGTGAGCCCAATGTGAACGAGCGTTGCCGTCCATGAACAGGAACCGAGGGCCAACTGCGCACCTGGAAAGTCGAACATAAGGCTCTAAAGATCTCCTCTCTATACCTCCTAGCAGTCACGGACCCTCTGTCAAACACATGGAGGGGTGTGCGGCAGTTTAAAATGATGCCTGCCCAGACCATGACACCTCTACCACCATAGTGGTCCATTTCCCTGATGTGAGAGGGATGGTATCGGGTACCAGGCTCTCTCAAGATGAGTGTACGTCGAGAATCAGTGTCCAGGCTGAATCTCGAATCATCTGTGAAGAGCACGGGGCTCCACTGAAGTCTGGTCCAAGGCTGATGTTGTCTGCACCATCCTAAACGCGAACTCTCTGCATGCTTATCTCTAAAATGGATTTCGAGACATTCTTATATCTGAATATTTTTAGTTTGTCTCTAAAATAACTTTGAAGACGTGCGAACTCTAGAAATTCGTGTATAATACGTGTGCACTGCTGAAAATGCCTAAAAGTCTTGCAAATCCTTGGAAATTCGTAATAATCATGATTATCCTTAGACACGGATGCTTGCTTATTCCTACACATGTGTGCTAGATGATTGTGTATTCCTAGACATGCATAGGAAGAGCTTGCTCATAATTAGACACGTAGGATGCTTGCTCACCTCTTGAAAGATTGTCAGATTGCTGTGTGTGGACTGAACTCTCCATTTTTCTTATGTTTTTTTTTCCTCTTATTTCACCCCATAAAAGTTCTGTTCAATATTGAAAATGGCAGAGTTCTCTTGTCAATTATTTCCACAACCCCTTTTATTTTCTTACTGTAACTTTCTTGCCGTTTGTGGTCAACTGACAACTTGTCGAGTTCATGTTTTCTCTATATGTTTGAGATCTGTGATATATATATATACAGTAAAACCTTGTTAAGTCGTCACCCTGATAAGTCGTCACTCCGGTGAAGTCGTCATTTTTTGCTCAGACCCTTCCAGCTCTCATAGACCACAATGTTCTTAAACCCTCGTTTACTCGTCGCTAATTTCGGTTAAGTCGTCACTATGAAAAAGTTTGAGAAAGAGGAACAGACTATTTTTATGGCTCCTATTAAAAAAAAGGAGCTTGTTAACAGCATTGCATGTGCTTAAAAAGTTACCATAAAATCCTATATACCAAAACGGAACAGTTTAAGTAACGAAAGTTACGCTGGGGAAGTTCATTTGCCGACTAAGGTTTTTGGAACGTTGGGGACTGTTCAAGCTAGATCTCATTTCCGCTTGGGCTCCATTGGAGAAACTCAAGAACACCCAAGCTCTGTCGTAAGAAGCAACGTAAGCATAATTTTCTTCTTGTGCGAAGAAAATTTTAACCAATACGGTACGAGAAAAAGAAATAAAACCTGTAGTAAGAGCCAGTGTTATATGGATGGTTCGTATTTGTTATGTTTAAAAATTGAGTTGCCTCGGCAGGAAACAGCATTCGGTTAAAGAAGAACGTGAGATCATTTCTGAAGTTGATGCTGGAGTAAATAAGAAAAATTTGACATTAAAATACTTGGAAAACCACGAGACACCCAGGCTCTGTCGCAAGAAGCAACGTAAGCACTTCTGCCTTCCCAGGGAGGGAGTCCAGGGCATCTCCGGCAAAACCAAAATTTATTGGTATGTCAAAGATTACATATAGTACAAGGAAATCAAAAATTATGTAAATCGAAGAATCAACTCAATCAAGTTAAAGTCAAAGTGCAACGCGGGCATGGTTAATAAATAATGATAGAAAGCATGGGCTCTCCTAATTTAGGGCTTGAAATTTAAACAAAATATCTTTGTTGAAAAATATTAGGCATTCTTTCCCAAGTTGCCCAGGGCCCCTCCACCAAGTCAAAAGTGTTCGAGATTACTTTGTAGTTGCATCATGAACTACTGATGAATAATTCAAACACTAAAATTAAATTTGATGTATATGTAAAATTAATGTAGAGAGTATTTAATAGAGAGTTCTGTTATGAAGAAAAGCTACTTATTCAAACAGTTGCAGTTAGTCTAAATTAAAATTTACTAGTATAAATCAAAGTGTACAGTACATTTCACCACTATAATTTTAGTAATAAGAGATGAAAAAGATAAAAAATTGCTATTATTTTTTCTTTCGCAATGTATAAATTTTACTAATATTGTTATTTTCATTCATACTTTTATAAATGTCATATTACTTTTAATTTATACGATTTTCATAACATTGCACATTAAAACTGACGGAACTCCGTTTAAGCCGTCATAATTATTCGATAAGTTGAGGTGACGACTTATCGAGGTTTTACTGTATATATGTTTGGTTCACTCTGCTGCTGAGATTCATTTCTCATTCAGCTTAACATCGGATAGATCTTTTATCCCTGAAATATATCCTTTTATACTGTCCCATAAAACAGGTTCGGTAAGCTGTAAAAACAATACTTTAACGAATGCATTAGCGTCCATTGTTTGTTTTATTCACTACTATAATATCCCTTTTTTTAGTTTTCTGTTACAATTTATGGTAGTCTTTTCTTTGACAACTAGTGTTTACTTTTTAAAATTTATTTTAGGTTTAACTTTCATAGTAATGGTTCCCAAATTTTGAAGCGCAATAAACATACATTTGCGTGAATCTAGAAATGCGTAGAAGGCATGTGCACACTTGTCTAGACGTATCCGATTTTCGTATTCCTACAAACTAGTAAAAGGTTCTACATAACGTTGTCCCAAAGGCTGAGAGGCTTTCTTGCCCATAAATTCGTAGAATGCCCGCCTATTTTCCGAGACGTGCATAGGGTGGATTGCTTATCCCCAGACGATGAGTATGGTGCTTGATTATGCTTGGACTTACGTATGGTACTTGCTTACCCCCTACAAATGCGAAGGATGCTCACTCACCCCCAAGAAAAGTAGTGTGCTTGAGTGTTACTTAGAATGTGTAAAAGTCCTCTTATTTTCGGAGATTTGCTGACTAGAACTCTATGGACAATGAATGTGTGCATATTCATCAAAATTCGTAGGACGATTGGCAGCTAGAACGCATAATTTCTTTAGAAATGCGTAGAACACTTTTGATTGTCTTTAGAACTGCGTAGAACGCTTGAATGCTTTTAGAATTATAGTTCTGAAAATTCTGAAATTATTTTATCAATCACAGCACTACCAGCCAGTCCAGTCATTTGTAAATGTCCCTGATCCGAACCGTACCACGGGTCACTCAAGTGATATATGAATATGCTGCGGGTCCCTAAAGCGATCTTTAACTGTGCCACGAATCTTTCAAGTTATGTACTGTACGAATATACTGCGGGTCCCTTAAGTGATCTCTAGAAATGTGCTGCGGGCCCCTAAAGTGATGTGAAACAGCTACACTTTCTCAAATCATTCGTGAATATGTTTCGGTCCCTTCCGTGATCTGGGAACGTGTCAGTTCATTTTCAAAAACATTAGGTTTGAGGTTGCTAGGCCATCACTCCGAGGGCCACAGGTTGAGCATATATGGCAGGATTGAGAAGTTTATATCTCCACTTTGATGGAATTCTCACAAACTTATGAAGGACTTTCTTCTCTATAAGGATATACTTTACGTTTAAGGTATAGGAATTGTGAATACAAGTGCAATCCGGATAAAGAAAATAAAAAAATAAAAAAAAAATGGAAAACGAACAGAGCAAGTCATGGATCATTCGTCATCATCATCATCACGATCGGCCATCATTAATCATGTGAGAGTGTCTCTCTCTCCCGTTTTCCCGTTTCCCTCAAAAAGACTGTTTGGGTCTGGTTTCTTTTGTTGGGAAGTCGATCAATTCTCCCGTAAAGTCGAGTTTTGAAAAGTCTTCTTTCTCCATGGACGAAACAACATGAAGAGAAAAAGGGCTGTTGTTTCCATTTAGCTTCCCGAGAACAGCTTATGCACGTCTTCCCACTCATCCGAAAGGATTTCGACTGAAAAACCCATCAACAAACGATTTTGAATCCGGATTTCTTTACGGATCCCATTTCAAAGTGATAGTAAACTTGATACAAGACTGCTATTTGTGTGTAAAACGATAGTTTTTCCTGGTTTTTATTTTGCAACTTCAATTATTAAATCGGACTGAATCGATTTGACTGATGAAGCGAAAAATTAATGTATTTTTATTATCGCATGAATCAATAAAAAAAAAACAGTAGTTTCGTCGATTTTATTATCTGTTTTATAAATATTTTATTCAGAATTTAACAGGTTTCATAGCTTTTAACACTAGAAAGACGGACGGGTTCTGTGTGACCCTGCGCGCTCTTTCTGCTCCCATAGCACTCAAGTATGAATAAACCAAAAGCTTAATAAATATCTTGACTTTTCCTGAATTATCATGTTTTATTGTACACTGAAGCTTTTTCAATTGTATTGTTCAGCAGCGGAGATAATAATCGATATACGTAGAAAGTCTGAAAAGTGGGGGGGTCACATTGACCCTTTCATGTATTTTAGCACGCACCCATCATATAATACTAGCAACATTGCCACAATTGATTTTGTAAGGTCAAAATTCTTCTGATAGTCTCTCCTTGTGCATGTAAGCCCCTATTACGATGTAATCCCTATTCTGTATATCTTGTACCTTCATTATTATCTGGAGATATCGGTCATCAGGTATCTCAGCATTTTCAGTCAAGTATTTTTGCTCATTCTGTCCGGTAACGTGTTTGTTAGGTATTTTTTGTTTTAGATTCCTTATATTTTCACGGTACGCTCTTCCAATGGTTGCGCGTAAAAATCCAAATTCATGCCAACCTCGGAAATGCTGCGACACATCTCACTAGCACCATCTATAAGCCACTATCAATGTCAAATAAATCGTGATAGCCTGCCATATTTCAGCAGCAGAAACCCATCAAACAGCTTCCTTAGCTACATGTTGTTTCATATAGAAACTGCTGATGCAAAGAATTATATTGATTGGTTGCAGTATTTCTCCTTTCTTTGCAAATACTCTTCTGTACCAGTTTTTCTGTTACTTCATTGTACGTATACTGTATACTATATTATGTAAACATTAAGTTTCATCAATCCCCACTTTTTATGTATTTAAAAATTCTCAAACATTGAGAAAAACTTCCATTATCAATACCTTACGCGCTTGATAAAACAGCATGACTTTGAAGGGCCGCGAGACACCCCTTAACACAGACGAGATACAATTTTTTTTACATTAAAAAAATCGATTTACACAAAAATTAGTTCCTGCTTATAATTTTAGTTATAATAATTATTGCCTTTTTTCATTTTATTTTTGAACTCACTTTGAAACCATTGTGGTTTTAAAATATACGTCGTGACGTATGATTTTCTTTTCAATCAGAATATTTTTGAAATTTTTGATTTCTCAACCATTTCATAGCTGCTCAAATTGATTAATAAATACACAAACTTTGGGCTCCCATTAAATTTTAAATGAATAAGGAAATATTTCTCGTGTTCAGAAGAGTAATTGTTAATTTGAGAAACGATATATATAAGAATCTGCTACTGATATTTCCATAAATTAACTCTTAAATCTGTGTTAGTTACATTGAATTTTTGGAGATCAGTTCAGGTTCTTAAGAAAATCGCGATCATGGATACCTCCAAAATCCCTGAGATACTCATCAGATATTCGCATAATTCACACGTTACTTCTTAATACACTTACACGAATTTGATATCCTGTAATAACACTTCTTTATACGTAATTATAGCAACATTCGTACAAATCTGTATACATTTAGATTGTAAAAACGAACCAATAGCAGGCAACGAAAATTTACAATAAATGCTAAAACTTCTGGAAGGAAACTGCCAAATCAATTTTGAGGAGGCCTCATACCCTTTAACACGGTCAAAAGTCTGAAAAACTTGCAATACCATAAAAAGTATTCCTTCGTTTTTTTACACATATTTTCGGTCTTAAATGTTATGCTTGCTATGTGTCACTGCAATGTTTTGCATATCCCTAATTATCACAAAAATGAGAAACTTTGCCTGGTTTTAATTTAAATTTATTTTTTTATTTTAATTTCTTTCCTGAAAGAACGCCTGCAAGAATTCCACTTCTCTTCGATTGAAATCGATGAAATTTGTCAACTCACCCAACTTTGTGTATCGCACAATTATTTCATTTGTGTTTGGAAAGTTTTACCGCCAAACAGAAGGTCTTGCCATGGGCAACCGACTCTCGCCTATCCTCTGTGACATATATATGAATTTTTTACGAAACAAAACTTTTGGAAACCCACCACCTTAAACTTTGGATCAGGTATGTTGATGACACATTCACTTTAGTTGATGAGACTGATGTTAATGTCATTGAGTTATTCAATTTTATGAATTCTATTGACCCACATATTGAATTCACCTATGAAATAGAAAAAAATAATATGCTGCCTTTTCTCGACGTGCTCATTAAAAAGACAGACACTGAATTTCATACATCTGTGTACCGTAAGCCATTCGCTATCTCCGTGCCACCTCATGCAAAATCCTTTCATCCTCCCAATCAGAAACTTTCGGCATTTTCTTCTTTTGTTCATCGAGCACTAAAACTTTGCAGTGATTCAGCCTCCCTCCAGAATGAACTCAATATCCTTCGTGACATCGCTTCTAATCGGGGGTTTTCACCTTTTATCATCGACAAGATCCTCAGAAAAATGACCCAGACATGCACCACGAACCTGCTCCCAGCTGACTCAAAACAGTTTTCTAATACCGTTGTTCTTCCATTCGTTTCTTCAAGTTTCATGATCTCTTCTATCTTCAAGAAATTTGACTTCCATACAATATTCCATCCATTAAATATACTCACCTTTTCCCATCTGAAAGATCCTATCTCACTCTCCAAAGAATCTGGCATCTACTTCATCCCATGCAAGAATTGCGAAAATGGATATATTGTCCAAACTAGAAGAAATCTAAATATTCGAGTTCTCGAACACCGAAAGCATGTTGAGAAGGGACGGACGGATAATTCTGTTATTGCCCAACACTGTTGGCAACATTCACATTATTTTGATTTTGATAAAGCGTTTGTTTTTAAAAAAGCAACACACAATTCTGAATTTAATTTTCTCGAGGGATACTTCATCAGAACATGCCAGAATTTCCTCGTTAATGATGGAAGAAACACGCCACCCATTTCGTCAGCTTGGACAGGCTTTATTAACCTCAGTCGTGAAAAAACTTTCAACACTTTGCAACAGATGGCTCCCCAATTCGCATCCAAAGACCACTCGGACGCAGCAAATACAAAGGCGAACTCTTCGGACGACCAGACGTAAACATCACCCCTCCACGACTCATTCCTGTGAATTCTGACCACGAGGTCCTGATGACGGCTCTCCATTGAAGAGCCGAAACGCGTCGATCATTCGACCAATTGAATTTGTTTGTCTTGAAAACGTGGCAATTTTTGTATAAATTAAAACCAGGCAAAGTTTCTCATTTTTGTGATAATTAGGGATATGCAAAACATTGCAGTGACACATAGCAAGGATAACATGTAAGACCGAAAGTATGTGTAAAAAAACGAAGGAATACTTTTTATGGTATTGCAAGTTTTTCAGACTTTTTGACCGTGTTAAAGGGTATGAGACCTCCTCAAAATTGATTTGGCAGTTTCGTTCCAGAAGTTTTAGCATTTATTGCAAATTTTCGTGGCCTGCTATTGGTTCGTTTTTACAATCTAAATGTATACAAATTTGTAGGAATGTTGCTATAATGACGTAGAAAGAAGTGTTATTACAGGATATCAAATTCGTGTAAGTGTATTAAGAAGTAACGTGTGAATTATGCGAATATCTGATGAGTATCTCAGGGATTTTGGAGGTATCCATGATCGCGATTTTCTTAAGAACCTGAACTAATCTCCAAAAAGTCAATGTAACTAACAAAGATTTAAGAGTTAATTTATGGAAATATCAGTACCAGATTCCTATATATATCGTTTCTCAAATTAACAATTACCCTTCTGAACACGAGAAATATTTCCTTATTCATTTAAAATTTAATGGGAGCCCAAAGTTTGTGTATTTATTAATCAATTTGAGCAGCTATGAAATGGTTGAGAAATCAAAAATTTCAAAAATATTCTGATTGAAAAGAAAATCATACGTCACGACGTATATTTTAAAACCGCAAAGGTTTCAAAGTGAGTTCAAAAATAAAATGAAAAAAGGCAATAATTATTATAACTAAAATTATAAGCAGGAACTAATTTTTGTGTAAATCGATTTTTTTAATGTAAAAAAAATTGTATCTCGTCTGTGTTAAGGGGTGTCTCGCGGCCCTTCAAAGTCATGCTGTTTTATCAAGCGCGTAAGGTATTGATAATGGAAGTTTTTCTCAATGTTTGAGAATTTTTAAATACATAAAAAGTGGGGATTGATGAAACTTAATGTTTACATAATATAGTATACAGTAAAAAAAATTGTATCTCGTGTGTGTTAAAAGAAGAAATTGAATGTGGAAAAATAAATAAAATTGCGATTAAAAAATATAAAGGGTGTAAGTGCTAATGTGGTCTATATATCATCAACCGTCCGTCGTAGAGGTATGATTCCAATTTAAAAAATTATTAAGGCGAATTAAAAGGCGATTAAAAATTACCCTGTACCGATTTTGGGAGTGAACATACAATACGTCACAAAACAAAATATATATTTTATACGGTCCCTTGCCCTTTAAACTCGAAGTAAAAAGTTGCTCCTTATTTTCTGAGGCCAACAGAAAAAATACCATGTTTCTGAGTGCAATATTCGCTAAGATATTCGTATTCAAAAATCTGAGGAAAAGAACAGCAAAAACTAATGGACAAAGCTTCTTTCCTGGATTTATGCTGTCCTTTCCTAACTCTTCTCCGATTTTTGAATTCGAATATCTCTATGAATATTGCAAGTAAAAACATGGAAGTTTTTTCTGTTGGTCTCAGTAGAGACATGCAACAACTTTCTACTTCGAAATTAGAGGGCAAGAGAACCGTATAAAAATTTAGATTTTTGTTTCTGTTTTGTTGCACACTGTATTTTCACTCTCAAAACTGATAAAGAGTAATTTTTAACACTTTTTGAGCAGTCCTTAAATTTAAACTATACCTCGACGGTGGACAGAACAACCTGTATGTCAATGGTTATAATAAAAATGATAGAAATCATAACGAGAAATATATTTTAATGTAAATCAATATGGCCAATATATAAAGGAAGACGATACTCATATTCAACAAAAGGGATAATAAGTTGCAAAAAAAATTAAAATAAATAAACTTCAGACAAAAAAAATCTTTAAAAAAATTGAATTATATGAATTACGAAAAAAGAAGAATTTGAGTGTAAAACTGAACGAAATTAGAAAAGCAAACAAGTATAAAGTAATTACACAAGATAAGCAAAAAATATGGAGGAATACAAAAGATAAAATGAGTAAAAAATTAAATATAAAAGCTCAGACACAAAAGAAAGTAGGTGAAAAAATATATAAATTTGGATGAATTGTGATAAATTATAATAAAATATACAGATACAATATTCAATAACTCAAAAAGTGTACGTAAGGTTATAAATGTCTAATTACTGTGAATTTGAATTATTTTGCTACCTATTCAAATTTTGTAATTATTTTTTTAACTGAAGTTCGATTGTGTATTGTTACAATCATTCCAGGCAGGAAAACAAGTATATATTTATTGAATTTGTTTAAAAAAAATTGCAAAATGGAATTAACTTTATATAAAAATTAATACTTGTTTTTTTTACGAACTCACAAACAATGATTTTATATAAAAGATACGAAAATAGTTATAACGTTAATATATTTCATTTTTAATTGAACATAAACAAAATATTAATAATATCTATACGCATAAATAACTGAAACTAAAACAAAATTGAATTTGAATTATCGAGAATTATTCAAATTCACCGAATCGAAAAAAATAGCCTATTTTATATTCCAAGACAACGATTACTTTTCCAAATAAAACAAATGCAATTAGTAGACAAAAAATTTATCAGAATGTGAAATTCAACGCTTTTATTGTACTTGATGATATTATTATTATTAATTTTCTGGATGGTGTTATTATTGTAATTTATGTTCGATACTATTATTGTTAATATTCGATGTGTATTAATTTCATTACTGCTTGAATAATTTAATTCAAGTCTTTGGATATCAATCTAGAAAAAATAACATAAGCATGAAAAAATTAAATTAATAATAAGATTTCCTGGGGAAAATGCACGTACATGTTTAATATTTTTAAGATAAGTAATTTTAAAAAGTTCTTGCTACTTGAAATATTGTCTATGAAATAATGTATATTTAGAAGTATGTGTCTGAGTTTTTATATTTTGAATTTATAATTGCAATTTAATATTCATCGCTCAGGCATTTATTACTTCAATTTATGAGCATTTTAAATTGAGTTTCTTAGTGCACTGTATCTATACCGTTTTGCATTACGTAAAGCTTTACTTTTCGAAATGAATGGAATTGAAATCGAAAGTCTCCAAATAAGAATATTTTTTGAATATGACTAAATAGACATTTAAAGTAGCTGAAATTTGCGGCCTTGAATCTGACGAAGAGCTGAACATAACAGAAATTTTCTTGTTTCCTACACAATTTTACACGTATGCTTTTCACAGCATGTCAAATGCTCTGCGACATGATTGAAATACGAAAAAATCAACAGCAACGATTTAAATACAAACAAGGCATTCAAGACCATTATATAATGCGAAATTCATAGCGTTCGGGTTTTCGGGCCGACGTGATAGTTTTCTCTGGGGCTAAAGCTTTTCTATCTAAATATAAAAAAAAAATTCAAATAAAAATTTTTCTATCACGTCGACCTAAAAACCAGGAAACTATGAATGCCTGTCACTCTAGTAAGTAACATAATATCCGGAAAAAAATTACAAACACGCAATACAACATTAAAAAAGTCATCACTTTCTCCGAAAGAATAAAATGAAAAATATGAACTTCAGAGGTGTTAGTTTAGTTTCCTAACGTAGTAAATAACTTCACTCTCAAAACAAACCATAACCAGCAGAAAATACCAGAAAATAAAACATCAATAAGTTGATAAAATTTTATTTTATTATTTTTCCTGTTTTCTCTCTCTCTCTTGCCTATTTATTTATTTATTTTTCCCACACAGAAGAATGTAAGAAACAAAATACCTTCAGAAACTATTCTTTAACGAGATGATCATTACAATGTTCGAGACCATTTACATCAGAAGAATCCCCCAGAAGTTAATGTTTCTTTCTTCTAAAGCTATTTTTTTAGGGAAAAACAAATAAAAATAGATAATAATAAAAGTTCAGGAATTTATTTAAAACTTCAAAACAATGCATCGCATTATTATTAATTCAGGAAGGAAAAGAGGAGAGACAAAAAACTCCGGTTTCTTAAAAGAATAGGAATTTTTCTTTCTTTCTCAAGTCTGTCTTAGGAATTTTTCTTACTCAACAAAGGGAAATAGTTAAAAGACTATCGATGAATAAAGACATTTAAAGCAGCTGGCGCTTAATATTGATCTTTTATATTTTTTGATATCGATCTGCTCCTGACGCTTCTCTTGCTTTGGACTCCCCCCCACATACATCCCCAGTAATTGCTAAAATCTCCTTAAAACTTATGCTTTTAACCCCGGGTCGGAACGAGCGCATAATTATTGCCCCGAAAACTGCGTCAGTTTCACGTGACGTGCGTATGTACACACGCTCAAAAATATGTATACGCCAAGTTTTAATGGCTTCACTTTAATACGCGTTTTGAGGCGGCGAATATGTTCTCTCTCTCTCTCTTTCTCTCCCCTCCAACAACCATCGTTTGCTGGAAAATTTTCATAAATTGAGGATTTTCTCTCACAAAACTGCATCTTTTGATCCAATTTAAAAATATTTAAATGCATGAAGCCTTAATGAGGGCGGAATTGGAACGCTCTCTCTCTCTCTCTCTCTGTCTGTCTCTGTCTTGGAACCGTCTTTAAAGAGAGAGAGAGAGAGGTACATACGCTTGATTTCTCATGAACGCCGTGCAAATAACGATAGTGGGTGCATTTTATTGTTCGTATGTATAAATGTAAGGTGTATACGTGTGTTTTGTGTGTGTAAACGAATTCGTTCGCATCGAAGTTGGGCATGAAACCAAATAAGATTACCGTTCTCTTCTCCCGGGTCTGATTCGATATCGTCATTAATATAAACCCTGAGATTTTATCTATTAGCATACGTTTGAGAATTTACCGGAGTTTCATTAATTAATCAAACTCCGAATAATTTTCGCGAATGTTCTAATTAATCCTAACAACACTGATAAATACGTATGTTTCGTTTGCTATCAAAACAATCCGTATGGAAATGAGACAAATATACTTGAGATTTTAGGTTAGAGGTATGATAAATAAGTAAATTCATAATTCGTACGCGTACTCATTTTGTGCGTGGTTCGGTACAGGAACTTTTCTAAATTGATTCTGGAAACTGAGATTTATTTGAAAGGAATGATTTTCGTGAATGTGAGTGTGTGTGGTTTGTGTGTTATTGATGATTGTCTTTGTCGAGTGTGAGAAATACTTGAGCCGTTTTGAATACCATAGTATGAATTATTCGGAAAACGTAATTTCCAAACTCGATTTAATGTTCAAAGATATTCATTTGACACTTTAAAATTTTTGATTCATTTATCTTCATTATCTGATGCACATATATATGTATATTTTTACTATTATTCATCCACTGCATTTGAAACATGAAGGTTTGTAGAAGAGTTTGTTTCATTCTCTCACTGAAAAGCTTCTCTGGGGTTTTCAGCAAGATGATGAAAATTCCCCTGGTACAGTATTCCTCTTGATGTAAAGTTTAAACTCCAATTCAAGAGACACTCACTCTGATGGGACACTCCGAATATTGGACACGTATGTTTAAAGGGCGATCCAGTCTCTTTAATTAATGGAGGCGTTTTAAAGGATAGATGTCCCTTACAAAGAAGTGGTTTAAAGGACGAATGTCAAAGGGAAAGGTTTCCTTTCTCTGAGAGCTGATCTCGCTAATCAGATCCTGGATATTCGTTCTCAGAAGGACGGGGACTTTTCCAGTCCCCATCCAGCAACTAAATGACAGCTTTAACCAATCAAATAGCTCCGCATCTTTAAACCACCTGACCAGAACATGGGCAACCGCTCTGTCCCCTCAGGGGACTTAAGCAGTTGGATAGACCATGCTGGGAGGAATTTTCAGCATCAGTCCGACTCAGGGCGGTATTCACCGACATGGTTTAAGCTATAGTCACAATTGTTTGATAAGAGATCGACACGGATTGGTTAAATTCAGTTTTTTAACCAATCTATGTTGATCTCTTATCCAAAAATTGTAACTACAGGTTTAAACCATGTCGGTGAATACGGCCCTCAAGCAAATAAACTGAGCAGGGGAAATCTGAAAAAAAAAAAAAATCGTCAAAGACACAGATATACAAAATTCAAAATCATGATACAGAACATTGATAAGAAGGTGCCCACGATTAACAACAATGCAGCGGAATCTAAAGAACATCAGCGTCCATTGTAGAGTTGAAACATGAAATCGCTGTGGAAATTTCATAAATTTCACTGTTCGTATCAAATTTGCAATATACAGGGTGTTTCAAAAAGAATCACCTGATTTGAAATGCGTTCTGGAAAATGAAGTCATCCGAATCGGTTTCTAACTGTGGGAAAAACCAGTTTTCAATCATATCTCGAGATATGTGATTCCCGTAACAGTGGCCTTTGAAAAAAAAGCGTTCATACACTTTCTCCGAGAAATTGCACGAGAAACATTAACTTTGAGCCATATTAAAAGTAGCCTCGTCACTAAACACCAAGTGTGTAAAAAATTGTGATCTTGTGACATATTCTGTTGTGCATTCACCATCTTGACAAACAATAGAAGAACGTTAGCGCTACCTGTCGGCAACTACGGGAAACTCGAGATTTCCCTCTTTCTACCTGTACATTATTCGATCAAAATGGATTTAAAGCTGAATAGTTATGATTTTTTTTTTTTAATCGGATGATTGTTTTTGAGACACCCTGTAGAATGAATACAAAAAATTATTTGAGAATATAACTATATAGAAGTAATCGGTAATAGGAATTATGAATTATAGAAATTATTATACATCATTCACCTCAGACTAGCAATACAGCAGAAATCCTCAACATCACTGCTAATTGAGAATATGAAATGTATATAATAAAAATATGCAGTAATTAACAAAAATCAAATATTAAAAGTAAGGAAGATATACATGACATTGGACTTCTGTTCAATAAAATACAAACAAAGTTAGCAATTGTAATCGAAGAACATCACTGCTATTAAAATTGTAGATATATTATGTATTTATGATGCATATTATGAAAAGTGACACTGTTAATTAACCTATTGAATATATTAATCTCTAGACCAATCGTATTTTTCCAAATTAAGAAATGCCTGTAATTTTCCAGCATGGAATTCTCAGAGTACCACTGTTTACTCATGACTGGAGCTCGACTTACATGCATTTCTATATATTTTTTTTTCCTTAGCATTAATGCATATACGTAAATGCATGCAGTCAAAGAATTTTGAGAATAAATGCACATTTTTGAAGGTTTATTCAAGCTCACAATCGTTTTTTTTTAAATAATTTGTCAAACGAATATTGTTCATGATATTTCCATAACATCGGGTTTTGCTTTTCTTCCCCCCGCAGGTGGAATTTAATGAACTAAAGAAGGTGATTGCAATATTTTCCAAATTATCAACGATTTTAGTGAAACGCCATTTCTCTTTCAATTTTATTTCAGAAATTTCTGAAACTTCTTTTGTTACTGGTACTTCTTTATCCAGCAGCTACGCCTAACTAAAAATTAAAAATACATTTATGAAAATATGTAGAGGGCATTTGCATATACGGTATATACAGGATGATTCAGAAAAGATGGAGAACACTTTAAGCGGTGATAGTACACACACCAATACAAACAATTGTCATCAAGGAATGCATGGTCTAACATGAAACGCAAACGCGCTAGCGAGTGTCGAAACGGCCGCTCCGCAAACTTCAAAATGACATTCCTGTTGAAATTTATCGGGAGAAAAACAACACCACGCATGCAAATGTAATCTGGGGAAGAAGAAGAAACCGTATTCTTCCGTTCTGGCACTCTGGCTCTGATCGGACTGGGTCACTCTTTTGACACATCCTCTAGGTCAGAGGTTCTCAAAATCTCCGCCGTCAACCTCTGTCAGGGGCGCAGCGGAGCAGCAAACTGACGAAGGTTCTTCAGATTCTTTGTTAGACTACTTTGGGAGGAGCAACGGGTCAGCGTTGAATAAGAAAACGGGGCACCGTGGGTGGGGGCGTGGTAGCCTAGGCCGATAAGATACTCGCCTAAAGTACCAAAAAATGTTTAGAGGTTTCGCGAGTTCGATACCCGGTTCGTCCTTGTCAGAATATTTTCCTGACGCAGGGGTACAACAGAAACGGCGACATGACCGCAGAAAAAATTACTACCGCGGGTAAAGTCCCACATTGAGCGGTTAGCGCACCAACCTCTCGATGAGTATAAAAACAAGTCTGCCGTTCGGAATCGGCAATAAATTGTAGGTCCCGGTCAAATTAGCCCTCGTGTGCAGAAAATCACCGTGATGCGACAAAAATGATCAAATGAGTACCGTGGATGGAAAAAAAAAAGTTTGACTATCCCTGCTCCATGTCATTCACATGCTTGCTCATTGCTCCAAGTCACTCTTCCTCTCACTCACGTACTTGTAAACCCTTTAGGTTACTCACTCACCCAGTCCCTAGCTGTCTAGGCAGAGGCGTATTTATCGAGGGTTATACATTCCACCTTTCTCCTATTCTACTAATTTTCTTGGCCACTCATTCCTCAAATTTTCCGCCCCTGGCTATACCCCGCTGAGCTCCCTTACGCCACTGAAAATGACCACGGGGACTGGAAACTTGAAGATGCAATGAACTGCCGGTCCCCCGTGAAATAAAGAATGTTTCTTGTCCTTATCAGAAGGAGACAGGCTTTTTTGAACGCCACCCTATCCGATATGCCTTTGCTCCTCTTCTTCTTCGGGGTCCACTATTTTCTCCATTCATCTCTCTTCTCTCTCTCTCTGTTCAATTTTTTGAAAAGTACCATGAGCATTAAATAGGGAAAAAAATCGAACGAAAAGAAAATATAAGAGGAAAAGTTAGGATAAAAGTCAATAAACCTCTTGTTTTTCTTCTCTTCCGATTGCTCTTTTTTTTTCTATATCTTATTTGTATATAAAGGGTATTAAGAGCTTTGTTCATGACTTTTTTCCTTTCTTTTCACATGAAAAACATTTTCCGAATGTTAATTCAATCAGTGGCCGTATTTTTTAATAATGTCAAGTTACCTGGAATATTTCTACGTTAATTCAGCTACGGCGACAGTAACTTTCATTTGCGGAAATGCAATCAATTCTGGTATTTATTTATTATTATTATTAAATTTCACGTATCTACATTCGAAAGCGCTTCCCTGTAAAATGGTAACAGAGTGAAGTTTATTGACATTTTTCTTTACAGAAAGGGTCTCAAAATGGTGAAAACAATACTAAATTTGTGATTACCGGTATCATTTTCCAGGAAAAGTCGAATTTTAGGCGAAATTCGTGTGATATTCAAAACGCGGTTACAAAATATTCTACGAATGAAATATATTGTTATTTTCACAGTACGTTCAAATCGTAATGTTGCAGGTAATGGTTCAGAATTTAAAGGATTGTGCGATATGCTTATACTTTATACACAAATCTGTTGATTCTGTTGATGTAGTTGTGAATTTTTTTTGAAATTTCATCCTATATATCGTCTATAAGAGTGTTTCTCAACCTTTTTTGCCCGTGGCCCCCCTTTGAGCCATGTTTTTTCTCGTGGCTCCCATGTCTTACACAGAGTCTTCGACCCTGATCTAGAAGAAAGATCATTAATACGTATTGTTCTGTTCGCGTTTGCGAAAGAATGGAATTCCCGGTTTAAATGAAACAACAAACTTTATTTAATTCCGAATTGATCAGATGAAAAATTTAGCAGCAATGCTTCTCGAACGGCGGTAACAACAACACTTATTCGGACACACTTAGCGCCGAGGACCAAACATCCACATACGAAAATTAAAGGGAAAAAAAAAAGAGTTCTATTCAGGACCGTCTCGACATCATGGGCGCCCTAAGCAAATTTATGCTATGGTAGTCCCATACTTAGCCGGAAATAAACAGCCTACATATTTCCTACTTATTAATTTATTGTACTATACACGATATCATAAGGTTGGGTCACTTATGGACATGAGAACCCCGGGCATGACTCCTCACAACAGTGGGACTGACAGAGCTGCAACCCGGAGCCTGATATGGTTTTCATAATTTTTTTGTTTTTCACACTATAAATCTTATATAGAGGAGGGGTCTGTGAAGAATCTAGCCGGGGGGGGGGCTGCGAATAATCCCATCCTAGGGAACCTGCTGCAAAATGCAGGCGTGAGGCCAGGCTGGGTCCTTGCCCTAAGACGGCCCTGGTTTTATGGATGGCTTTGTGTGTTGGATTCTGTAATGTATAGTCACTAATATGAAAGCTTTATTTCTTCACACCTTAATTTTTCTTCTCTTAAATTTTTAAACGGTCTCCCCGTGCTCTAACTTCCAATTAAAAAATAATGTTGCACTGTCTCTCCTGATACCAACAAAAAAATTCCATGTAGTCAAGTGCAATATTCACAGAGATATTCGCATCCAAAAAAAGAGGAAATTTGGGAAAGAATATCGTTGAATGCGGGGGAAAATCCGTTTGACCTGCATTTAACCTGTTCTTTCCCAAAACATGTTTCAAGTGTTTATTGACGCATTACTTGAATGTAAAAACGCAACACTAAAATGGGCATAACTTCGATTCTAAGCGTCGTATAAGTAGAACAAGGTCTATTTTGGAACCCCAAAGAATAGGGTTTTCACAAGAAATATAAACAACAAAAATCGGCATTTTCTTCCAAAATGACGTTTTCAACGTAGTCGGATGCATTGATTTTTATACAGTACAACATGGTGTCCCTAACTTTTTGTTCCATCGCCCCCTCCTACAGTTTTTTTTTCTCTCATCGCCTCCCAACTCAAGCGAACCCATAGAATCTTATGTTATACCCGTAGTTTCTATCACCCCTTGGTCACGAGTGACCAAGAATCATGCACACTGACCTGGTCCTTCGCTCTCTAGTTCACTATTTTCGTCATTCACGTGCTTTCACACCCTTTTGGACATCCCCATGGTTACGAACTCTGTAGGTGACTGTATTGGTCACTCACTGACCTGTTCCCATGTTTTCTAATTACTGTATCCTTGTTCTATAGATCACTCACGTGCTTGCACGCTGTTTTGGTCACTTACATTATTTCAAACTCTTTAGATTACTCATTTGTAGCTCACCGACATTTTCTTCGATCTTTTGGTCACTGTTCCATGCTCTTAATCACATACACGCGCGCAGGAAAACTTCCCAAGTTACTCGCTGACCTAGTACCTTGCTCTCTAGGCAAAGTCGGATTTTTGCACTACCTGTGGGCTATGCAAATTTGTCACCCTTTTAAAATTCTGCGAATTTTCTTGACCACTCATTCCACAAATATGTCGCCCCCTTCCACTAAGCTACCGTAAATACGCTTCTGGCCGCTTACATGGTAGTCCGCGGACCACAGATTGAAAAACACTAGCCTATACCATTCCTTCAGATTCACGAAGCAAACTTCCCATCAACACTATTTTCTTACAAGTGCATTATTTTAATAGCTTACTTTAGCGAAGTATTATAACATTATAATCATCCAAAAATAATTGGAATATCTCTGAAATTATCCCATGCCATCTATAGAAATTATGTTAATCAGGTGTGCGTGTGTGTGACCAAAATATTGCGTTCGATATAACGTAATCGGGACCAGTATCGGCTATAACTCGAAATCTGATCACATTGTTCGCGATTAAGAAAGGGAAAAATCGATGGATGGGAATTTAACCATGCTGTAGCCGTCCTAAATTTAAACGTGTAATTCCGAGTGTCGCGTAATTCTTTCTTCGAGAGAAACGCGAGTAACGATAGCCTTTAAGATGCTCTTGGCTGATCCTTCCCGATCGAGTACTAAACTAGAGTGTTAAGATGTGAAATTTCCGAAAGTTTCACCCGAAGAAACGGTAAAATATTTTACGGCGTTTGTCGGTGAAGACAGAGAGAAGGGCATAGAAAGTGCGCGCGCTAAAGTTTCGGCTCTTTAATTAAACCTTTCGCAAGCTTTAATCCTAGAGATTCAAGAGACGACGATGGTGGAGTGGAGAAAATAGAGAGATATAGTGTATTATACTCCCCCTTTCGAATTGCGCTTGTGAGTGAGGAAGCGATTCTGCAGTAACACAAAGATCGGCTATCGAAGGACGGCTGGTAATTGTCTTCATCGTTCAAAGATTTCAAGCGATTCGTCGTACATTGGCGGTGTTTGGTGCCTCCTGACGTCAACGTCTTTCCTGCACTGACTCTCGGGTCTGTCTGTCTGTGTGTTTGCAGCGGCGGTGGCGGTGATGACGACAAGCTATCAAAGATCCAGTTTCGTCCGAGATTTTCCGCGAGAAGTAATTGAAATGTTGCAGGTTTTCCGGCCGGGGATAAAAGGGATCCCTTTTCCCCGACGAGAAATTTAATTTCGAGCTCGCTTTTTAATGAATTAGAAAACGCACTGCATACCAATCATATTAAAAGGAATCATAAGGTTCCGACAAGTCCTTTGAATCACTGTAACAGATTACTTCACGCACTGTTTGCCGGAAAGTTGTATTAATTTGTGCTTTAATGTTGTTTAATTATAAGTTAAATATTGTGTTTAATCACAGAAAAGGTACAGGTTGGTCCTGAAATAATTTTGCTGATATAAGAGAACTTGGCGGCCGCAAAAATGAACGAAATGCGAATGAAACTCGAGATACGGGCGTTTCAAAATATGCGCTTAAGAATGTGAAGGGAAGGAAAAAACAATATCTCTCCAGGTTACGTTCACGAGTTACGTGACGGTGAGGGGCCATTCAAGTATTACGTCAGCATCGATGGGAGCGGCGGTTTCCATCATTGCTGACTTTTGATGACAAGGGGGGGGGGTTGGATAATGCTTACGTCATCAACCACCCTTTATGAAAATATGAAATATTTTTAATGAAATCTTACTCGGTGCGCCAAAAACGGGAAAAACCTTTCGATAGTTTGTGGGCACTTGAAGTAACATTCCCCCTTATTGATGAGTGCCTTACAGCGTCACTTTAGTGATCTCTAGAAGTTTCACGGATCCAAGTGCTCTGGAACTGTGCCACGCATCATTCAAGTGATCCGTAATTATATGCCGCGAATCACACTTAAATAATCTGAGAATGTGCCGCGGGTAACTTGAGTGATGTAGATCCGCACCGGGGGGGGGGGGTGGCACTTAAGTGTTCTAAAACTACGGCATATGTCGCTCAAGGGATCTCTAAATGTGTCGCGAATTGCTTTCAAATGTTCTGGAACTGTGTCCCTGGTCATTTAAGTGATCTGAAAATATGCCACGGGCCGCTTAAATGCTCTGGAATTGCACCACGGGTCACTTAAGCGATGTGTAAATGTGTCACTTAGTTCATTTTTACAAAATTAGGTTTGAGGAGAGTAGGCCGTATCAGATAATCCCCAGGGCCATGTTTGGTCCGTGGGCCAAGGACCTTTATGAGATTTATTATTATATGGCTTAGAGGGTGGGTCGCGATGAATTTATTAAAGATAAATTTTGAGTGCATAGCCTTCAAATAACATTGAAATTAACTGAAATTGATTATAATAATATATAAACGTATTTTCTTCGAAATTTTTGCTTAAAATATAAATTTTTGATCGTTGAGAGGAGGAGCGGGACGAGCCTCCCCCATCCTTCCCCCCGTGTACGTCTCGGATCCCACCAATATGCGTTAGGATTGAGAGGAGCAGAGCTGATGGACGACATTTTGCTGACAAGGGGGGGGGGGCTGTCAGAGGTTTCTGATTTTTGCTGACATTGGGGAGGGGGGGTCAAAAATGGCTAAAAATTTGCTGACGTAATACTTGAACGGCCCCTAAAATCCTCGTCTACCACTGTGAAGTTTGCTGTCCCGGTCTTGGGGTCGAACCCGAGGCAGGATATAGGTAAGATATTTCCCCCCTAATGAACTTGATGTGGCCACCGATAGACAAGCGTCTTCATTTCCAACCCATCTCATTAATGGCAGTATGTAGCGATATCGCCAGAATTGGCGTTTGGTGAAGTAGGTTACGCGTTCACGGCAATAAAACATCGGGAAAACTCCAATGGCAACACCCACTTTCATTCATTGCTAAGTGATCGGCGCAAAACAAAAAACTAAGAATGGCGTTGGAACCATGCAGGAATAAGAATAGAAAAATTAATGTATTCTTTCTCCTTCATGCGTTGG
Organism: Pholcus phalangioides; assembly: GCF_987345545.1. Taxonomy (NCBI): domain Eukaryota; kingdom Metazoa; phylum Arthropoda; class Arachnida; order Araneae; family Pholcidae; genus Pholcus; species Pholcus phalangioides. Next base: position 13,679,454 of record NW_028301595.1, read on the forward strand.
AACGGTAGCCAGGGATATACGTTAAGCGTTGTGTTTCATCTCTTTGATATTACGCTTGCCGTGTGGTCTCGGGGGGGTAGTTTGTGACGTAAACGACCCTGTTACTTTTTTATAAGCAGATGAAATCAGCATAGGATTGAGAGATATTTCTCGTCTAAGGTTTTGATTTAGCTCCCAGGAATTCGCACACATGTACAAGTATTCCCATAAACTTTTCATAATCTATAATCTAAAAATTATGAACTAAATCCAAGCAATACTCGATGCATTTTAATGTTTTTTGATATTAACATTCCTAATCCTAAATCCTAAATATGACATAGTGGCCTGTGGGTTCCGACTGAAATTGGCAAACAGTGCATACCCCTGAGTCATTTCTTAGCCATCCTGGACTAGTAGTGCGATTTTCGAAATGGTTTTTATATGTTTTATTTTTAAACTACTTAGAGTTTAATATTACCCATATTGGGTTATTAATCTAGGGGGAAATAAAAAGCAGAAAGTGTCACTCAACAGGGCAGTGACAGAATGTCACTTCATTAGCCTTTTAGGACGTCATTAAGTTATAATTAATGCTATTCTTTTAACATGGGTTTTTTTCCCGGGTTTTCTTTAATGAGGTATTTTGGATCACGTGATATCTCCCTCTTTGTTTGAGGGACATGCAAACCGTGTTAACCAATATGGCGACTTCCTGCGCGACTCATGAAATAAACAAATCTAGATTTAAAGAAACGTAGAAATGAATATATATTTTTCTCTTTTCTAAGGGGTGCTAAGTAAGTTGATCCCCCCCGCCCCCTCCGAACTTCAAGTTATCCATCTGCCTGTCTCAGCTTTCAAAAATGCTTAATTAAAGCTGTGGAATTTATTCGATGTGCTTTATCCTAAACTACAGTCGAATTCCGTTTTAACGAATACCATTATAGAGAAAATCTCGTTTTAACGAACACTTTTATAATCCCCCAAATAAGTTTACATAGGAACAATGCTAGGTAACGTGGAATTATTTTATAACGAAATTTCGATATAACGAAGTGATTCTTAAGGCCTTTTGGCGTTCGTTGTAACGGGATTCGACTGTATATGAATTTATGCAGTTGAATATCTAAAGACACAATACGGAGACATTAATTTTCATGCTTGAGAAGATGTAAATAAAAAGTTGAAATCAATGTTATTGCATTGATATCCAACTCAAAAGTTACTTCATATTTAATCTCCTGGGCTTCGTATATCTCTAAGCGAACTCAATATTTCAAAAATCAAGAATTCTATGCAATTTTTAAAGTTATTGATGTGGTTTTTTGATGACAAGTTTTTTCCGCAGTAAAATCGGCAATTTTAACACTGATTTCTATGAGGATCACCCTTTTCCTGACCCTCAAAGCGATGCTGATGATGATTATGGCGTCTATTCCTCATTACTGGGAGGATTGAAAATGTGGTAAACCATTATAAAGGCATAAACTATTATACATATACGTACAGCATTGAAGAAATGACAAACCATTGTAAAGGCATATGCGTGTCTTAAACACATTGCTAGGAAACCACGATAACCGAAGTAAACGTTCGGAAAGTGATTGTTGAGGCCCAAAAACCATTGTTGCCCGACAGTTTTTCGCCCGTTTGGGGCACTTGCCCTGCTCTGACGAAATTTTAAAGTAGCCTATCGTTCAAGTCGGATCTCATTTCGTATATATGCAAAATTTGGCAACGATCGATCTAAAATTGTAGATTTGTATAGAGAACATACACACAGACAGACACACAGAAAATCAATTTTATATATATAGATTAAATGCAGTTAATTATGATTATTTAATTTAGGCCTATATTATCTACGAAATTTGATATTTTGCAGTTGGTATATTAACATTCAAAATAATTCCAGCAATATAATAATTATAATAATTCAAAAATTAATTGAAACATTGTACATTAAGATATTTTTTTTACATATTGTTCCTTATCATTTCTGTCAGAAGCACTCGAGATGGCAAACCGCGAAGTTTTCAATTCGGAGGGTCACACAGATTTATTTTACAGAACACCTACCTACGTACGCGTATTCACAAGCAGCGGTACCGACGGAACACAACTGACGGAATAACCTCGTCTTCCGACTGAAATAAAAACAAACTAGTTCCGCAGAGACGGTGCCGCTATTAGGTGAACGAGAGAAACGTTCTAGAATAATCTCGACGATTCTCGCGTGATCCTCTCTGGGTATTATGGCATCGCCAAATCATCGCTGCGACCAGACTAGGCAAGTTTGTCGTTAGCTTGGCGAAATTTACTTAGAAATGCATTGAGGATTATTTGCAGGCGGAAAATGGCATAATACTTCATAAACAATGACTGAATGAATGAACGCCAGGGGCTCTGCCACCGGACTTTCCCGTTGCCGAGATCTCTTCCAGCACAGCTTCGTGGCAGAGTCTGGGACAAAGTGAGTGCACCTAACAGTCTGAGTGTGTAGCTAGTGTTGTGTTTGATATTTCAGTGCTGCCGTCTATACTTCAAATTGTGAGTGAAGTGTAATGATTGAATATTTGTAACGTTGTAGGCCTGTTGCTCACTGTGGGTGAGACTTTTTAACGGGGAGATCGGCTCGCATTCGCGCCTTGAAGTTGGAAACCATCAATCATTGTTGGAATAAACAATGACTATTAACATTATTTTCGTAACGCTGTATTGTCTTCTCCCAGGGCGTGGAAAGGGTTTGAAACTTGCTATAGTCTTGATTTTTACATAGGAAATATAGATTTCTCGATGAATTCAGTTGGGTGCTCAGACCCATACCATAAATTACTGGAGCAACCCCACATCACGCCCGGCTTCCTATGTTTTTATGTTGCAGTTGGTGATTTATGTTGGATGTTACATTGGTTTATTATTTGTTTTATGTCGGGCGTCTCGTAGTTTCTCCAGTTCAAAGATAATTGAAATCATCAGTCTCGAGTTGGCTTTCAATCAACCCAATAACGAGCCTACACGTGATGCAACTGAAACAGATCCGAGGAAAATATTCTCAGTGAAAGAGTTACCTCGTATAAGCAAATGCAAAATTGCTTATATGAAGTGTTAAGCCGTCCTGTTTAACCACCCTGCTTACAAGCGATTGGCAAGAGATTCGGATGATCTCTGTTTGACGAATCGGCGATAAATTTAATAACTTAGTTCCAACGCAATGAAATGTTAGAAAAGGGAAGGGAAAAAAAGAATAGTAAGAGAGAAAAAAAATGAAAGAAAACAGTATATATTACTATACTCGCTCTCTTATCGGTATTACAGATAAGAGAGAGTAGGTATGAAATATATTTCTGTTTTCACTCTCACTTACCTGTTCTTCTTCTTCTCTTATGCACATGTATATAGTAGAACTTATCCTCCTCATCACGGCTGCAAAAGAAACTATTTTTTTTTTCATAGGGTTGCGACAAAGTTTCGTGGTGATGAGGAGAGAAAAAAGAAACCAGTGGACTTGTTTGAAAACTTATTCCATTGGCGTTTGGACGCGATATTACGCCCTTGATCGTAAAGTGGTCAAATTGTTCAACGAATCAAACCAATAAATACAAAAATACTAATGAAAATAATCGTAAAATGTTAATTTTGGAAATAATTCATACTGAAACATGACTGATTCAGATGAATTAACTCTACTACCATAAATAACAAGGTAGCAAAGCGGGCTCACTCGGTTCTGCAGGGGAATGACGTCCCGCGTTACGTCAGCCTCACGAGACAACCAACCCTTGTTATACGGCCCTGACCAGTTGCACTGTAGACGCCAGCGCAGCACGCAGACGAAGAAAGCAGTTCTAACGAAGGGGTTCGATGAGCTAACTTCTCGGTGATAATGTGATCTGCATTCGTTGTGTTTCCACTGGTTTCTTCGCGTCTTAATAATAATTATTTCTTGCAATAATTACGAGCGATTCTTCGTAGACTGGCGGTGTTTGGTACTTGGCGGCAACGTCCTTTCTGCACTGAATTCCGGTCCCAGTTGCTGAGATTTTCCGCGAGAAGTAATTGAAATGTTGCAGGTTTTCCTTTCGGGGGATAGAAGGTGTTGGGAATAGTACGAGCTTACGTTTGTAATCCCTCTGGTCACCTCCAGATGGCGAAACTGATACGTTATGTGACTTTTCGCTTGTCTTCTTTTCCCTTGTATATTTTTTCCCTAGTATGATATGTTCGTTCGACGCCTACGCATGTCTCGTCTTGTATTACGGAAAATAAAATCGTTTCTTCTACGCATTTGCTCTCCCAATGAAAAGCTATTTCGGCCCCGACATATTTTGGTGCACGAAACCCGCCGGAACGAATATTTTGGTGAACGAAACACGCCGAAACGAATATTTTGATGAAGGAAACCTGTCGGATGAACATTTTGACCAACGAAACTCGTCTTAACATGGATCAGGAGAAATTAACGACGCTCCATCGGAAACGGACAACGGTGCGCGCTAAGGTGACTAGATTCGTTTCAACGTTGGACAGTGCCGGGAAGGAAACCGACTCGGAAATCGACTTCATGGTTTCTCGTTTGACGGAGGAATTGGACAAATTACTTCGCCTTGACGACGGTATTCACGCTCTACTATCAGACGAGGACTACGCTATCGATATCGAAAAATGCGAGGAATACACTGAGAAAGCGAAACGTGCCTTGTTCGATGCTTCTCTCGTGCTACGAAAACGCAACAAGTCTCCAACGACGGTGCCTCCTCTGGTTGCTACTTCGATTCCCGCTTCAGCTGAACCTACATCGACTTCATCACCATGTGCTCTCAAGCTGCCTACAATACGCCTAGAGCCCTTCCGCGGTTGTGTTGAAGAATGGCCGACATTCTGGCAACAATTCACCTCTTCGATCGACGAGAATCCTCAACTGTCAACCATCGACAAACACGTTTATCTACGGGGGTATCTCCAAAACGAACCCAAGAAGCTCGTCGAGGGAATCGGCGTCACATCGGAAGCCTACGAGACGGTAAAGAAGATGCTGATCGACAGGTACGGCAACAAGGATACCATCATACAGACCCACATCGATTTCTTCGACAGCCTGCGCCCAACGACAGCTTCATCGCCCGAGTTTCTCAACGACACCTACTTGGAAATTAACGCCCATATTCAAGCTCTCCGATCACTCGGCGAAGATGTCGATAACTACAGTCGGATTTTGACACCGAAGATTCTTCGCACATTTCCTATGGACATTCGTCAACGGTGGATTATCTACTCTAAACGGCAAGATATCTCGGACATGGACATATCAAAGCTGATGCAGTTCCTCGGTGAAGAAATCGACGGACTTCGATTTTCAAGCAAAGTGCAAGGTGAGTTTCCTTTGCCACCTTCGACTTTCCGCCCGACTACGGAAGCATTTCATGTTCGCATTCGACGTAACGAGAAAAATCCGTCACCCTTCTGCCCATTTTGTGAATCGTATGATCATTGGCCCCAAAATTGCTTGGTGATAACTGATGTTCAATTACGAGTGCAGAAGCTAAAAGAAACTCGTCGTTGTTTTTTGTGTACTAACCGTTCGCATAACGCTAAAACTTGCCCACGCCGTGCTAGAGCTTTCTGTTCTAACTGTAAAAGGAAACATCACGTATCCATTTGTCCTTCACTTCATGCCTCTACTGCTGTTGGTAAAATTGATGTATCGCCCCGTTTTACGTATTTGCAAACTGCACGTATTTGGGTATTCGGTCCCAACGGAAATTGCAAATTGTCTCGATGTGTGTTAGACGCCGGAAGTCAAACCTCCTTCATTCACAGCAGTTTAGTGAATGAACTGCAATTGCATGTGCTGCAATCGGTCAACTTGTCTATTAGTGCATTCGAAGCTGTGCCAAAACAATCGATGTATCGACGTCAAGTGCAATTTTTCTTATCTAGCATTTGGGATAACAGATCGATTCCGATAGTTGCTTTCGAAAGCAATAATTCCTACGCCTCACATCCCACGGCTCCAGTAGACATTGGTGCATTTGCTACTTCACGCAGAATTCAGCTTGCGGACCCTCACTCTTCTGACGACATCCCGATTCAAATTCTCATCGGTAGTGATTATTACTGGAAAATAGTGAAAACTGATTCACCGGTCAAATTGTCAGACACTTTCGTTCTTGTTCCGTCTCATCTCGGACATATCTTGAGTGGTACCCATTCCAACGTTCATGTCCAACACACTCCTGCTTCGAACAACACTACTGTTCATTGCATGGCTACTACTTGTGCTGAAGAAATAAATGACTCGTTCAAACGCTTCTGGGAACTCGAGGCCATGGGAATCACCGATGTAAACGAAAAATCACTCTCGACTGGTGAAACAAAAATATTGCAAGATTTCCACGAATCTTACAGCCTGGAAAACCATCGTCGTGTCGTTTCACTACCGTGGAAAGAAAACGTATGCCTCACGTCGGACAATCGACCTATTGCCTCACGCCGCCTTGACACTCTTCGTAGACGTCTGGATAAGGATCGCCCTTTTCGGGAAATGTACATTCAGCAAATGGAACGTTACATCCAGAACGGCCACGTCGAAATCGCGCCAGAATCATCAAGTCCTAGAATTTATTATCTCCCTCACCACGCAGTGAAGAAGACCATTCTTGAGCCGGAAAAGTGTCGTATCGTATTCGATTCATCGTCTCATGTCAACGAATACCCATCTCTGAATGATGCTCTTGAGACTGGTCCAGATCTACCTTCGACAGAAATTCGTCAGACTGTGAAAAGTTCAATGTTGGTATCTACGTCTCTCCCAGTAATTGACATTTCTCGTTTCAGTTCTTACGCGAAACTTATTCGGGTTACCTCGTGGATGCAACGATTCATATACAACTGTCGCACGTCTTGCAAACTTCATGGCGAATTAACAGCAAAAGAACTCGAAAAAGCGAAATGTTATTGGATTCGTCAAGTTCAAATGGATTGTTTTCCGTCTGACTATGATGCTCTTCGACATAGTAAACAACTTCCAAAAGACTCGAAAATTGCACAATTACATCCATTTCTTAGTGACAATCTGATACGAGTTGGTGGTCGCTTGCAGTTCGCATCACTTCCAGCTGCTTCAAAGCATCCTTTAGTACTCGATGGTTCACACCCATTTGTCAAATTGCTCATTCGTCACGTACATATTCGTCTCCATCATCTGAGCACGAGAGTGGTACTATCAGAACTGCGAAATGATTACTGGATTCTTCGAGGGCGACAGATTATTAAAAGTGTCCTACGCCAGTGTCTTCCCTGTAAAATTTTTAGAAACACGCCACCGGCTCAAATTGAAGCACCACTTCCTTCGGATAGAGTCACACAGTCGAAACCATTCAGTGTCGTGGGAATAGACTTCGCTGGCCTACTATACGTTCGTAGAAGCTCTATCTCAGTGAAAGTGTATATCTTGTTGTTTACATGTGCTGTCACTCGAGCGATTCATCTCGAGCTTGTCACGGATTGCTCTACAGATAAGATTTTGCTGGCATTTTCACGTTTTGTTGCTCGTCGAGGTGTTCCCAACACTGTATATTCGGATAATGCGCAGACTTTTCACGTCGCAAATCGTGAGCTTTCCGGCCTTTGGGGTGCCATGACTTCACCTTCTGCTCACCAGTACTACGCCTCCCACGGAATCACTTGGAAATTCATAGCCCCTCGAGCGGCTTGGTGGGGAGGATGGTGGGAACGCATGATTGGTGTCGTCAAACGTTGTTTACGGAAAACATTAGGAGATGTCGTCCTCCTACAGGAAGATGCAAGACCTCGACACATGTGGACGAAGGCACGCGTATTATCTCTCGTCAAAGGTCGTGCCGGCAACCTTCGTTCGTGTATTCTACGTACAGCCAGTGGAACAGAAATTCGACGGCCAATTCAATTGGTAATTCCTCTGGAGGTTGACCAGGGTGGGGAGGATGTTGGGAATAGTACGAGCTTACGTTTGTAATCCCTCTGGTCACCTCCAGATGGCGAAACTGATACGTTATGTGACTTTTCGCTTGTCTTCTTTTCCCTTGTATATTTTTTCCCTAGTATGATATGTTCGTTCGACGCCTACGCATGTCTCGTCTTGTATTACGGAAAATAAAATCGTTTCTTCTACGCATTTGCTCTCCCAATGAAAAGCTATTTCGGCCCCGACAGAAGGGATCCTCCTTTTCCCGACGTGAAATTTAATTTCAAGCTCGCCTTTTAATGAATAAGAAAGAGAGAGAGCCCCCACTACATTCCAATTACATTAAAAGCAGTCATAAGGTTCCGAAAGCCCTTTGAATCACTGTAACGGAATACTTCACGCTCTGTTTGGCAAGAAGGTGTATTAATTTGTGCTAACTGGAATATTGTTTAATCACAGCAAATGTACGGGGTGGTCCTGAAATATTGAGAATGAAATTCGAGACATATGATTGTTTCGGACTATGTACTCGAGAATGAAGGAGGGGGGGGGGAGGACCAGCACCTTCTAGAGATAGAAGGTCTCCGCACGCTGCTCGTGACGTCAGCAAGTAGTACATTTTCCCTCAAAATATTCAGGGAAAAAAAATATCCATAAAAAATCTGGCTCGTGCCAGTACCATCGTTGGTCACATATTACATGTTGTAAATATTCTCACGACGAATAAAGGAACCTGGGGAATGTTGGGACTGGGTCACGGGGGGTGTGCGTGTGGGCTTCGTGGGCCGTTGCTCCCTGGACTGGGAGCGAAGCTGCTACTGAGGGGGACGAAAACCGAAAGACCAGGCTCTGCGCTTGCAGCTAGGACTTAGACAGAGTGTCGGAGATGCCGGGAGGGGGGCACTTGCTGGTGACAATCCCCACTGACGGGCGCTTCGTCCCGGCATCCCTGGTCCTCCCCAGAACGACCCAACCCACACGGGTAGAGGGCTTACATCCCGGAAGGGACAGAGCCCGGGTCGTGTCTGGTCTGACAGACATTATCATCGTTGGGTGGGAAAGAAATGATCATCCTGAGAATTGGCGATTTCTATGCCCCATATCCAATCACCAGTATAGTATTATTAGTGAGCCAACCAGGAAGATTCTACGCCAAAATAAGAAGAAACGAAATGGGTTGCTGTGATTCAAAATGTGGCAAACTTGCTAGGTGGTCTTAATGACGTTACGGATATACTTAGCAACACGTACGGAGGTATTCTATCTCTAAAGCCCCATTTACATGGAAAATAGAGAAAGCGGGTTTAAAGCCCGCTTCAAGAATTTTCACCAATGACTGCTCCCCATTTCTTTCCTTACGAAGGAAAAAAATGGTCAAGCGTGTCTTTGAACTCCTAATGCTACCATAATATTTGCACTTGTAAACGGGGCTTAGGAGGTGGTCGGAAAACCCAAGCTTTTGAGGTTATACGTTCACAACAATAAAACTTAAAACTCAAATAGCATCACGCAGTTATATGCATTGCCGGTTGCTAAGTGATCGGCGCAGAGAAAAAAAAAATATGAATGGCATTGGACCATCATAAACCGCCGGCGCAGACAAGGAAAGAAGATCTAACAAAGGGATTGGTGCACCGACCTGTTGGTGGGGCACTTCCAGCGGCAGTAATATGATCTGTAGAGCAGAGTCTGATATCATGCTCTCCGAGACCGTTCATCCCTTTGGGAGAGAGTCAACCAAACCATCCCATGACGGTCACTCTGGGCGGTCAGTGGTGATGTCTGTCTGTGTAGGGTTAGGATTTTTATATTTTTTCATATTTTTTTATGACTTTGCACATTTTGATATTTGTTTTTACGCAATAGAACATTTTTCATGATTTCCGCAATTTTATGATATTTCTCATGTTTTTTTTCAGAATTTAAAGTATATTTTCACATATTTATTATTTGCGTCTCTTTTAAGATGCAAAATAAAAATGATGCTCTAAAATTTAGCAAATATTAAAAATGCAGCAGATGGCTATTCTGAAATTCAGCGGAAAAAATGAGGACGGAATTTTTTCCCTCAAACTTTCTTTCACGTGCGTTTTGCGATTGGACAATAACTTTCGATTTTACTTACCTTTAGCGTTGTCTCTTGCAATTATTGTAGTTTTTTATTTTCAGTGGCATTAGCATCAGTTATCAAGTTTATTTGCGTACGTCTGTGACATCATTTTTGACAGTGATTTCAAAGCATCCCGTATTATCGAGGAAATGTGGTCAACCCATTTATGAAGGTGCATTTTTAGGTTCTTAAGGCATCTTTTTTCCGTTGCTTTAGGGCATACATAAATCCTAGCCCTAGTGATCAGCATTAGTTTTTTCCACATGGGTCTGATAATTCTGATATTATTTATTTTGATAAAGTATGGGATGGGGTGTATTTTGATAATTAAAAAAATATTTATTTTGATAATTAAAAAAATATTTATTTTGATAATTAAAAAAATATTTATTTTGATAATTAAAAAAATATTTATTTTGATAATTAAAAAAATATTTATTTTGATAATTAAAAAAATATTTATTTTGATAATTAAAAAAATATTTATTTTGATAATTAAAAAAATATTTATTTTGATAATTAAAAAACATATTTATTTTGATAATCATAAAATTATTGCTTTCAGTAAATATGAAATTATTTCTCTCATTATTTCTAAAAGTGAAATTATATTCATTTACTAATTTTAGAATATACAGGGTGCTTCAGGGAGAATCACCCAATTTTAAAAAAAAATCATAACTATTCATCGTGTAATCCGTTTTGATCGAATAACGTATAGTTAGAAAGAGGGAAATCTCGAGATTCACGCAGTTGCCGACAGGTAGCGCTATTCTCGTCCTTCCGCCGCCACTTCAGTGTTTGTCAAGATAGCGACAGATTCCCAAAGTTAGGAAACAGATTCGGATGACTTCATTTTGCAGTAGGACGGGCCACCACCACACAAAGAGCTTGAACGTTCGAGAATTTTCGGACAATCGCATTCCTAAACGATGGATCAGCCGTACGGGACCTGACGAGATTCGGTTAAACATCAATGGCCTCCAAGATCGCCGGATCTCACAGTGAGCGATTTCTTCTTGTGGAGGTTTATAAAAGACTACGTTTATGTGCCTCCCCGTTCCAGCTAAAATCAGCCGATTTGAAGATACTCATAATATCAGCCGTGGATGCAATCATGCTCGCAATAGTTTGGGACGAATTTGACTACCGTATAGACACATGCCGTGCATCCCAAGGTTGACATATTGAGCACCTTTGATTTGGTTTGTAAAAAACTTCAAGATGAGCCATGTAATATAAAATTAATCGTGAGTGTCTATCTTCAATATTTTTCGTAATATACGCATTTCAAATCGGGTGATTCTTTTTGAAACACCCTGTATATTGCCCACAAGGTTTGATAGTAAATTAATACGTATTTTTTTTTTATTTTATCGGTTTTTTTAATGTATTTATTGATTTTTTAAACTATATATTTTCGCAAAAATCATGATCATGAGCCGATACTATTAAAACCACAACAGCTGAATGGGTTTCCACGCGTTAATAGTCAGTCGTTATACTGATATGGCATATTGACGTGAACGGGAAATTGAATTACGTGCTCAATGTGGAGAAATAATGATTATTTTGGGGCCCTTCATGCTAACCATGAATATTAAGCGTGTTTGATAGCTCCTGTAAACGATAAACAGATGGTAATTAAGGGCGGGTCATGGTAACCTTATAGCTGTGGTTATGGAAATTCAGGTTATGCGTATGGGCAAAAATTTCGCGATAGGTATATCTTTGAAATATGAGAGGATTATTTCTAATTAGTTATTGGGAAAATATAAATACTGTATTTGAATGATACTGAAGGAAGCTTATAAACCTGTACTAGACTTTATACTAGACTATATTTGTCTGACTTACATGATTTGTCATATTATGTCTCTATCCCCCTTATGACAGTTTTCTAATATTTTTCAATTTACTATCACATAGGATTTCTATGAATTTGCATATTTTTTACGCATTTTGCATATTTCGCTATTCGTACACGAGAGATAATTTTTTTCATGATTTGCAGTTAATATTTTAGGTAATTTTTTTATGATTTTCAGTAAATGTTTTAGGAAATTTTTCATCACTTTCAGTAAAATTTTAGGAAATTTTTCCACGGTCTTCATCATTCAAGGTATATTTTCATATTTTAGAGCATTATTATGCATATTTTAGCTTAACAATGCAGAGGGTTTTTCCATCAGCTCTGTCTCTCTTCTCTAGCTTCATTTCTCACAATGGCCGATTTTGGCAATAATTGGCAATTTTACTGACCTTTGACATCGTTCTCGGCAATGATTGGCGATTTTCTGCAATTTCCAGTATTTTTCTCAGGGAAATATGGTCAGCCCATTTATAAAAGCATATTTTTAAGCGGTTTGACGGTTTTATTAGTGACCAACTGAAGAAAATGAGTGACAAATTGAGTAATATGAGTGACAAATTGAGTAATATGAGTGACAAATTGAATAATATGAGTGACAAATTGAATAATATGAGTGACAAATTGAATAATATGAGTGACAAATTGAATAATATGAGTGACAAATTGAATAATATGAGTGACAAATTGAAGAGGTGAGGGACCGTATAAGAAGACTCATAATATTGGGTGAATGACTAGAAGAGTGAGGGCGTGACCGTATGAATGAACGAGTGAGTGACATTGTGTGACCGTATGAGTGACCAAGTGAATGCGTTCACTCATGCAGTCATTTCATTTCTCACTTATACGGTCCCTCCCTTGGTCAATCATACTGTCACTAACTTGATCGCTTATACAGTCACTTACATGATCGCTAATACGGTCAGGCACTCACTTGATCATTCATACAGTCATTCACTCAAATCATACAGCCACTCGACTTAATCGCACGGTCACTCACTTGGTCACAACATGTGATCACCAACTTGGTCATTCATATGATTACTCACTCGCATACTCAATTAGCCCCTTACGATCACTCACCCCCTTGGCTACTCATATTGCCACTCACCCACTCACTTGACTACTCATACGGTCATTCACATACTTAGTCACTCACTTGATCACTCATACGGTCATTCACATACTTAGTCACTCACTTGATCACTCATACGGTCATTCACATACTTAGTCACTCACTTGATCACTCATATGGTCATTAACTCACCCAAACAGTCATTCACACTCACTTACCCATACAGTCACTCACCCAATCACTTGATCATGCATATAGCCATTCACTCAATCATACAGCCACTCACGTTTACTCACACGGTCATTCACTTTGTCATTCATAAGATTACTCACTCGCATATGTACTTGGGTACTCATACGATTAGTCACTCGCATACTCACTTGGGTACTCATACGGTCACTGACACACTCATTTGATCACTCATACTGTAACTCACATATTAATTTGATCACTCATACGATCATTCACCCACCCAAACAGTTGCTCACACTCTTACACATGCGGTCATTTACTCACCCAAGCAGTTTCTCACACCCACATCCGTCGTGGAGGTATAGTTTCAATTTAAAAGAATGCTGAAAAGACATTCAGAAATTACCCTCTGGTGGTTTTCAGAGTGCCAATACAGTGTGTAACAACACACAAATTTAAATTTTTATACTGTCTCCCGTCCTCTAAATTCTAATTAGAAACTTGTTGTCATAACTATCATTATCTCCCTAAGCAGGGTGCCCATACGTCCCGTATTTCCCGGGACATTCCCGGTTATTAATGGCCGTCCCGGTTTTTTTTTGCAAAAATATCCGGTTTTTCACGTATTTTTTTCAACGAAGCCAACTTGACTATTTATTCTCCAAATTAACGATTAAAATTATCTTTTTAACTCAGAAATGGCATTACGATAATTACGACTGAAAACAAGAATATTAATCTCAAACATTTGTTTTTCTTTTATTTTAATTCACTAAAATTTGAAGTGACGCTTGTTTTCCGCGATTGGGAACCTATCTTATTTTACATGAGTTGGAGACTTTGCTTGCTTTTTCGCATGTTTTTGGTGATAACTGTCAATGCCCCGTATTTTCACGTATTTTTATCAAGGAAATATGGTCAGCCTACTCCTAAGTCTCTCTCCAGACAATCCCACATTGCTCACAAAAATAAGTTTAGAGCGAGACGACTCGGTCTGGCAGTTATATATATGTATATAAATGTATGTATATGTGTATTCCTCTTTCCTCTATTCAAGTTCATGCATTCCATGTCCACCACACACGTGCGTACTCATATTGTCGTATTCATGTTGCTCACCGAAAAAGGTGCTAAGCGAGATCTCACGGGTGATCCCTAATCGTATATGCCCCCCCCCCCACACACAATATTTGTATTTTGTATATTTTCATTAAATCCACCGGAGCGAGGTAACTCAACGCAATAAAACTGATGCTGGCTTCTAGTCGCAAGTTATCAAACCCATTTGCTCACGAATAAGCTGTTAAGCGAGATGCCTCGTACCGATGGATGTTTTTTATTTCAAAATAAGATTCTCATTTCGTTTTTTTTGCATCCTGTGTATATAATATGGCAAGTGTAAGATAACAGATGAGGATGATGGCATAGGCCCCCCTCCAACTGCTTTTAAAACATACCTCCATCCTAATATATGCACATTCATCTGTCTTAACGAAGAACAAATTTTCTCCTACTCCCAACCCCATCTCGTCTGTAATCACCACAAAATTTGTTAATCGCGACAGTACCCAATCTGTCTGGAGAAAATATGTTGTAAAAATTTTGTATGACTCAAAAAATGTGTCATACAAAATACTCTGCCACGAAGCTGGACTGGAAACGATCTTGGCAACGGGATAAGTCCAGTGGCAAAGTTCTGGCGTTCATTCATTCATGTCATGTCTTTCCTTAAGTCGAACAAAAAATATCCAACTTTCCAAGTGCTGTATTCAGCTTGTGTAAATAGTAAAAAATATCATAAGAACAAAATAACAAATAATACATGAAACACCTTTTACAACATCAGTAGTTGATTTTTTGATTTTCTAAATATTTCTTTTTCAATTTGAATTTACGCAAATTTAAACCAGCGATATTTGGAAATTATAGCCACGAGGAAAGGATAGCAATAAGAGTAAAATCACGTAATATATTTTTACACTTATTTATGTCTATTAGGAAAAAAAATAAAATAACAGCTCGTATTTTCTAGTAAATGACGAGCTAAACGTATGCAATAAATGTTCCACTAATGGGATTTTACGAGCATTCCCTTTATAAAAATACACTTTCTTTTCCCGTCTGGAGAAAATTTCGCTCCCAATTATATTGTTTTTTTTTCTTATACACACACAGAGCCTTGATCTTGAAGTCCAATTAATACGAATTCCTAAATATTTTATATTTCTTCCTATTTCTTTTACTCTCTTTTATAAAGCAGATGATGAGTCCATGCATGAAAAGGACACGCGATGGAGAATTCCTCACAATCCTGAGCTGATGATGAGAAGAAGTGATCAAAGATGATGCTCGAAATGATTCCCTCCAGAATATCAGAACAATTTTTAAAAATTAGTATCATTTATAAACTTAGTAACATACATAAATAGTAGAAAATAAATACAAAAATAATAAACAATCGGGAACAATTATTTAAGATAATTAATAATTAACAAAAATAATTGGCATGAAACACTTTTTAAAATATCAGTTGATTAATTTGAGACAACATTTTTAATAGAGGGGAATTTATTAAAATTTATTTCAGCAATATATTGAAATTATAGCTATGAGGCGAAATGCAACAATAAGATGAAAATCTCGTAAAAGATTTTGAGATATATATTTCTTTATTTGACAAAAATAAAAATAAAATGCTAGTTATTTATACTATTAAATAAACTGAAGGTAATTCCTATTTTAAGGCAAATTTCCCAAAAAAACAAATTTTTGAATTTTTAAATACTATGAAATTTTCTGCGTCTAACTCTGTTCAAGTTTTTGTTCTACCTGTACTAAAAATATTTTTCAAGTATTTTAATATAAACTACTCCACATGGTATTGTTTTTTTTCTCAAAACTAAGTATTTTGTTAGATAAGGAACATTTTTTTGAACACCACTCAATCAAATGTCTTGAAACTTTGTGTGTCTCGCAACACTATGGTGTTACATACTTAAATACGAGGATTTTTTATTGAAAGTTATTTAAAAAAAATTTATGGAACAAAATATATATAAATTTTTGTGATTTTTGAAAAAGTTGCATGTTGCATAATGTTGAAATTCAAAAAAAGATAACCAAGTAAAATTCTAAAAACTCGTGTTAAAGTATATAACACCATAGTGTTGAGAGACAGACAAGTTTGAAGACATTTGAATAAGTGGTGTTCGAGAAAATAATCCTTATCTAACAAAAAACTTGGTTTTGAGGAAAACGCATTTTAGTGAAACTAAAAATATTTTTAAAACCTTTTAATATAAACTGCTGGCAGGCATTACACTTTCCAATGTTTTTCCCTGAAATGCGTTTTTCCTTGAAAATAAGTTTTTTGTTAAACAAGAAATATTTTTTTGAACACCCTTCATTCAAATGTCTTGAAACTTGTCTGTCACTCAACACTATGGTGTTATATACTTTAACACGAGTTTTTAGAATTTTACTTGGTTATCTTTTTTTGAATTTCAACATTATGCAGCATGCAACTTTTTTAGAGATCCCCAAAATTTACCTATATTTTGTTCCATGAAATTTTCTTAAAATAATCTTAATAAAAAAATCCTCGTGTTTTAGTATGTAACACCATAGTGTTACGAGACACACAAAGTTTCAAGACATTTGATTGAATGTTGTTCAAAAAAATGTTCCTTATCTAACAAAATACTTAGTTTCGAGAAAAAAAAAACAATTGCATGTGTGTAATGCCTACCAGCAGTTTATATCAAAATATTTTACAAATATTTTTAGTACAGATAGAACAAAAACTTTAATACAATTAGACGCAGAAAATTTCATATTAATTAAGAATTGAAAAATGTGTTTTTTGGAAAATTCACGTGCACCAGCCCCCTTAAATGACGAGCTAAACGCATGGAATAAATGTTCCACCAATGTGGTTTTACTTTAAAAAATGCACTTTTTTAAATCCACCTTAAATTTTGATACATTTTAAATACATATTTTTAAAAATACACTTTCTCATCTTTTCTCCGACTCAAGGAAACTTGACTTCTTATTTTTTTCAATACGTTTTTCCTCGCGGAGCCTTGTTCTTCGAGCCCAATGAATCCCAACGAATCCCAAAGCATTTATACCCTTTCTTATTTTTTGTTATAAAGAAAATAGTAAGTTGATGCATGGAAAAGTATTGAAATAGAGAATTTCTCGAAACCCCGAGTTGGTGGCGAATGAAGGTGACAAAAGATGATACACGAAATGGTATTACTCGAGAATATCATAAAGAAAAATTGAAATCAATTTCAGTTATATTCGAGATTAGAGGAGTAATCTGCGGTTACTCCACTCACACCTGAGTATAGAGATTTGCATGTTCGGGAGAAAAATGTGTGAGCAAATATTCGAACAAATTTTATACTGTATGATAAACATGAACAGCACCTATTCGAAAGTGAAATTATATTGGCTTTATTGAATACTTATATTCCATGTCGACTGATGACGAACGTCATCGATTATTATCAAGTCCATAGAAAATAAATCGAAGTTCATAATCTCAAACAAATACTGTAATTAAAATTTATTCAAAATTTTTCTGGGAGAGAAAGCCAAGCTCAAAAATTTATATTTTTCAAAGGGGGCGCAAATGTAAAATTTGTTTCTGTTTCGATTTGTGATTTAATTCTTAAAGTATTTTATATGCAAACCTACCTTTTCTAATTTCAGTTGTCTTTCAAAATTCTTAAAAGAAAGAGTAGAAAATATTACAAAAACAAAATAATAACAAGCCCTTTTTGTCTTTCAGTTTCTGATTTTTTGGTTTATTGCTTATTTTCTTTTTCGAGTTGAATTTGCGCAAATGTATACGAGTAGTATTTTGAAATTATAGCTAGGAGGAAAGGATAGCGACAAGAGAAAAACCTCATAAAATTTTGTAAGAAATGTATGTTTCTTCATTGCAATGAAAATAATAAAACTAACTATACTGCCGCCTGGCAGTTGAGTGGTTAGGGAACTAGCTTCTCACTGTGCAGGTCTGGGTTCGGGCATGGATGTTTACTAACACTAACAAATTCCCTGGACGGATCATGCTGATCCCTTGGGAATACGTGTGGATCACGTTAGTAGTATTATTATTATACCAGTAGTTTACAGTAAATGACGAACTAAACACGTGCAATAAATGTTCCACTATTGTAATTTTACGAACATTCCACTTAAAAATACACTTTGTTATCTCTTCTCCGTCTCAAGAAAAAAATTTTTTTTCCTTATTCTTTAATTTTTTTTTTCACGGATCCTTGTTCTTCAAGTCCAATGAATCCGAATCCAAGCGTATTTTTACCCTTTGTTATTGTTTTATAAAGTAAGTAGTGAGTTGATACATGAGAAAACGTCTCGCAATGATGTGATGATGAGAAAAGGCGACGAAAGATGATGAAAGATGATGCTCGCATTGATTTGCGAGCCTCTAGACTTTGATGAAATAATTTGAAATAAACTTCCGTGTTGTCATGTAAACTTGACAGCATATATAAATAGTAGAAAATATTATAAAAAAATCAACATAATTAACATCCCATCAAACGCTGTTTGGAACATCAGTTGTAGATCTTTCGATTTTCTAAATATTCTCTATTCGAGCTGAATTTACACATATGGGGATCTTTTTCTCAGCCACCTCATTGGACATTTTGCCTGTTGTGGCGTTGTATTTGTATTTGTATGTTTATACCGGCAATATTCTGAAATTATAGAGGAAGGGTACAAACTACGAGGAAAGTACAGCAATGAGAGGAAAACCACGTAAAATACGTATAAATTGTAAATACAAATTTTTCTTCATTACAAAAAAAAATAATAATAATAACAAATGGAACTAACTACTACTAGCGTCAAGTAAATCATGAATTAAACGCGCGCAATAAATGTTCCGCCATTGTGATTTTACGAGCATTCCATTTAAAAATACACTTTCTTATCTCACCTCTCAAGAAAATTTCGCTCCTTATTTAAATTTTTTTTTCTTTAACCTTCACGGATCCTTGTTCTTCAGGTCCAATGAATCCGAATTTCAGAGTATTTATACTCTTTCTTATATATATATATATATATTTTTTTTTTTTATAAAGAAAATAGTCAGTTGATGCATGAAAAGGTCTCGCAATGGAGAATTTCTCACAACCCTGAGGTGATGATGAGTGAAGGTGACGAGAGTTTCTCATGGAAGTTGGTGCGAATGAGTATACGCCATGGAGAGAGAGAGAGAGAGTAGATGTACATCATGCCCCTAAAGATAAACGAAATAAAATAAATTTAAATTTGAAAAAAAAAAAAATAAAATAAAATTTGCCATTATTTGGCACGTAGCGTAGTTGGAGAAATACTGTCATCACATTCTTTAGGGTTGGCGCGAGCGTGTGAAAAACCCCCTTCTACTAATACTGAATAAAGAATTTCCTATTTTCAATGCTTGAGTCGTTTTTGCCGCATCACACCTTTGAATAAAGGAGATGGTAGGAGAATGTATCTCTCCGCCCTAAAGAAAAATTATTCCAGTTTTTTTTTTCTTTTCATTTTATTACTATTATTGTTATTTTCTTCTCACACTTGAGGTTTATTTATTTATTTATTTATTTTATGTTTTTACTTTCCCAAGCCTCCGAGGCAGTTTCCGTAAGTGCACTTTAACATTTTTAAAGTGTTACCGAGCCATGTTACAAATTCCATTAACGATTGCTTTTTTCAGAAAGAGGTATACGAGATGTGCTTGAAGAGAGAGAGAGAGAGGCTTCTCTTCTTCTTACTTTTTCTTGGCCTGGAATTTTAAACCACGATTCTTCAGGAGGTGTTCGAATAGAGCTTCAGTTTTGAGTGTTTGACTCGGGAAGGGGAAAAAAAAATATTGCGAGCGTTGCAAATACGAGTTATAGCGTTTAAATTGGAACAAATACTAGTGATAAATGTAATTATTGTGTAATTTAAAAATTCTATACATATAAAGAGGATATCAGTATTGGAAGAGGAGTTTCAAGCGGGATTTTATCTTAACTTTAAATACGTTGTAAAAATAATTTCCCGCGTGAAATCCGCTTATGCGAATTTCATTCATCGATAATGAAAAGAAAGGGCTCGTTGACCATGTTTTTATAAGAAGAATGACGATTTTTCTACCCGCTTCTATATTGCATAAAAATGTGTCTTTTAAAAAAATATATTTTTTTTAACAAATTAATTTTCAGACATTTGTTGAAAGCCTTTGAACCTAATATATTTTTTTCCCCGGCCAAACCTTACTCGCCCCTACAAGGGCTTCCACGTTCGGAAGTGTAGCTCTATTTATTCACTTAGTAAATTGATATTTGAATGGATCCATGACGCACAAAACTTTCGTAAGTAAGGTCAATTGCAAAACATGGTAAAGAAATCCATAATGGAAAACTGGCAGCAACATTGGGACCGTTCACCAAACGGAAGATTTACCTATGGAATATTTCCAAAAGTGTCACTGAACATGGTTCAGGGTGATTTCAATTTTAATCAAGTTCTGGCACAACATGGCGCCTTTGGGGGTATAACAAGAGAAGGATTTCATAAAATATCTCCCGAATACATCTTTGTGAGAAAGTAATCGCAATGATGTTGAACATGTGAACATAATGTTGAACATAAATGCGAAGCTTTGATGAAAACCAGAGAAGATATCAGTTTTAAAAATGAAAGTATTACCATTCAGGAACTGATAAAAACAAAAAGACTAGATCTCTCATAAACCAAATAGTGGAAAAAAGGGTGTGGAACATTATACACATATATATAGAAATGTTCTCTCTACTCGTTAAGGGGCCATTCAAGTATTACGTAAGCAGCTTTTCAGCGATTTTTGACCCCCTACCCAGCAAAAGTCAGAAAAACACTGACCCCCCTCCTCCCCCCCCCCCGTCAGCAAAATGTCGTCAGCAGCTTAGAATATTTCATATCTTCAAAAAGGGGTGGTTGATGACGTAAGCAACCTTTAGACCTCCCCCCCCCCCACTTGCCATCAAAAGTCAGCAAATCCGAACCCCCCCCCCCCCGATGCTGACGTAATACTTGAATGACCCCAAATACAAGATTCATTGAAAGACTGGTTATTTGTGGAGATGAAGAATACAAGGAAGAAAATTCATCTCTGGCTTTCAACGCATATACACTGCTGGCCACCCAAATTGCAACACCAAGAAAGACAAGAGATATCGCAACAATATTTATTTTGTAGATAACATGTTGACCAAGCATCAAATGATTAAATTTATAGACTTCTGTGAAGTGTGGTTCCTGCCAAAATCAGTAGCCAGAGTAACCGCCATTGTTGGAGATCACCGCTGCCACACGCCTCGGCATTCATTCAAAGAGACTTTGGATGTGTTCTTGGGGTACAGCATACCAAGCAGCTTCCACGCGTTGCCAAAGTTGATCTGGTGTGGCAGCTGGGGATGTAATCTGGGTCAATCGTTGAGCAACCATGGACCACATGTTTTCTATCGGCGAAAGATCCGGAGAGCGAGCTGGCCAGGGAAGCAATTCCATCTGGCGATTGACGAAGAACCTTTGGACAATGCGTGCCACGTGTGGTCGCGCATTATCCTGTTGAAATATGGCTGTGGGCAAGCCCTGAAGGTAAGGAAGGACAACTGGCTCCAATACCTCGGAGATGTAACGCTGGCTTTTTAAAGTACCGGCAATGCGTACTAGAGGAGTGCGAGAGTGATATCCAATACCGCCCCATACCATAATACCCGGTGCAGGACCAGTGTGGCGGTGCATAACGCAGCTGTTCAGCATCCTCTCTTCACGGTGTCTCCAGACTCGAATCCGACCATCGTGGTGTTGCAGACAGAAGCGTGACTCGTCAGTAAAGACAATTTCATTCCATTGTGCCGTCCACATCCTTCTTTCATCGCACCATTGGCGGCGGAGACGTCTGTGGTTCTGCGTCAAGGGTAGACGGAGCAATGGACGTCATGCGGACAGACCACTCTGCTGTAAACGGCGTCGAATGGTACGCGCAGACACTGGATGATGCGGTACAGACTGAATGTGCTGTGCTATGGTTCGTGATGTGGCTGAGCGATCCGTCACTGCCATACGCACAATACGCCTGTCATCACGTGAAGTGGTGCACTGAGGTGGATGCGATCGAACACGTCGGTCCGTCGTACCCTCCTGCATCCAACGATCACATATCCGCATTACAGTTGTTTGGTTTCGTCCAACACGACTACCGATTTCCCTGAAAGATAATCCACAATCTCGGTAGGCCACTATCCTTCCTCTGTCGAACTCGGATACTTGATCAAAAGATGATCGCTGTTTTCTACGAGGCATAATTGATCGTTTTTTTGAAAAAACCACAAGAAAAACACAATCGCCGTACTTCAAATCGTCGAAATCTCCAAGCCTTAAATAGCGCTTTGAAGTGGCGCCACAGGCGCGCGTGATGTGTGTCTGCGCAGAAATTCTAATCATTTGCATATCTCACCTCCGCTAATGCATGTTGTAAATTTCATATTATTTGCATGCTTCCTTCAGGGTGTTGTATTTACGGTGGCCAGCAGTGTATATATACGCTCCAAGGTTGAGATATTCTATCTGCTTCCATAGCTTAGATGGTAGAGCACTCGTCCCGCAAGCGAGAGACTGGGGTTCGTGTCCCCGTGGGGGCAGAGATGAATTTTCGTCCTTGTAATCTTCATCTCCACAAATAACCAGTCTTTCAATGAATCTTGTACTATATGCATAATTATAACTGCATACATAGTTCATTTGTAACAATATGCTGACAATATATGCCAATGTAATAATATACTTATCTTTTCCTTTAATGTAAAATACTTATTGTAAGCTGCAGGGACACCAGATTTGCTGTTCGCGAGATGTTAATGGTGCTCCCTGGGGTAGGATGTGTATATAATTTTTATGCTGACAATATGTCAATGTGATAATATGCTAATTTTTTTCTTTAATGTAAAATACGTTTTTGTAAGCCCCGGGAGTAGCAAATTGCTGCTCGCGAGATGTTGATGGTACTCTCTGGGGTTAGGATGTATAATTTTCCCAGCTCTGATGAACTTTTAAAGTAACCTACGGTTCAATCTCGGTCCTGTTTGACATATATGCAAAGTGTGGCGACGATCGCTCTAAAAATGCAAAATTGGTTAAAGAACAAACATACATACATACATACTTTCATATTTATATATAAGATGGCACCCATATTTGTTATGGGCATCTTTTTCTCAGCCACCTCGCTAGGCATTTTGCCTGTTGTGGCATTGTTTTGGATCTGTATTTGTGTAACGTTTCAGATTTTATACAATATGTCATGTCAACAAAACGTTGTTCGAATATTCACGGCTCAAGCCAAGTACCGGCAAAAATTAACGTTTTGATCTGATCTGATCACGGATATCAATTTTCTTTTTTACAAATTTTCAAACATTAAAGAAGAAAAAAAAATGTGCTGTAACACTTTGTGCGAATGATAAATAGCGTGACCTCATTGAATGAAAATTTATTCAAAAATCATCAAGTTTACCAAATATTTAAAATTGATTTTTTTAAATTATTAATTTTTTAATGATTTGTGGAAATTAGAATTTCGTATTTAATTTTTAATAGGACTGACTATGAAATTTCATTATTTTTTTGCTTCAATTGATAAACTGAACTTCTTTATTTCAAATCAGTTTCTAATGAATTTCATTGAAGACATGTTTACAAAGCGTGTTACTAATACATTATTTTCCGTTATAGTTGAAAATGAATAGCAAAATAAAATAAATGTCAAAAACATGGGAAACACGTTATGACGTACCATAGCATGTGAAATTGAAAATTAACACGCGATTTGAAAAACTAATTCAGAGCATAGTTTTTTGAAGCATTTTGAACAAGTTCAAAGGTATCAACCCCCCCCCCCCGCCCTCTCTTAAAATGGTATTATCTTAGTAGCAGCATCTGTGCCAACAAATTACAGGATGTCAGTGTCAGTATACATTTGTCTCCATATTTATCTACCAACTCTACCCACAATATCCATTCACTCAATATGAAGTGACTGCAGTAAGTAAATAATGTACGTATTTGGTAAAATACCTGTGTATTTTTCCTCACACGTATTACATCGCAGGAAAAAAAAATGGCTGAGTTGACACACGAGATATAAGAAGATAGAGGGGGAAAAAAAGTCAAAAAAAGGCGATATATCGGTAAAGATACTTAGGGGGAGAACCAGATTGAGAAGCCATAATACTCGAACCGAACTTTCTAGAAATCACTGTCGAACAAACTTTGCAGTCAGTCGTGGGCGCTGGTAATATACGGTGCCTTCATCTTTGTGTCGATCACGAACTTTTCCTCTCTCTCTCAGCTCGGGAGGCGGGA
Organism: Pholcus phalangioides; assembly: GCF_987345545.1. Classification (NCBI taxonomy): domain Eukaryota; kingdom Metazoa; phylum Arthropoda; class Arachnida; order Araneae; family Pholcidae; genus Pholcus; species Pholcus phalangioides. Next base: position 13,704,052 of record NW_028301595.1, read on the forward strand.
AGTAAAACGAGCAACACACATTCCGAGAGAGTTATAACTTTCGATATATGTGTGTGTTTTCCTGTTGAAGGAGAACGGGGGGAGTAATATATTTGGTTGGATGAGCAAAACCGTCTTGATGCGAAGACGGATTCTGAACCAATATTCTGCGACATCAACTACACACATATCTCGCCATTCTGCACTTCATTTCAGTTCTCTCTCAGACCCAAATATTCGACAGACTTTTACCTTCGCGAGTTTAAGGCTTCTAAAATACGGATGAGAGAAACGTTTGGCGTTTTCCGGGTCTTAAATCTTCTTCCGGATCGATATAACATACGTTTCTTCATCAATCAAGTTTTACAATCTTGTATAGATGATACTTGGTACATTCCCCTAAATATTCTTTTCCTTTAAAGTTATCAATAACAAGGACTAGATATTATATATATAATGACCTAAACATCATAGAAATAAGCATGAATTCATCAACAGAAACTTAAAAATATGACCCGGACGTCATTTCCGAATTCATCCAATAAATTAAGATATTAATACTATCCCCAAAGGACATTACGTAATAATTGCTTTCTTGTTTTAAAGACGTTAACATTTTAAATTTTTTAAAAAATTAAAAATGCACGAAACACAACTAAAGCGTGAAAACATAATGTACAAGGCATGTATTGAATGTACATAAACAATATCTTAATTAACCCATTTTTTTATTGACATTGCATTTGCGTTAGGTTTTGTTTAAAAAAAAAAGTTTTCAATTAATTTTCATACAAATTTTTGTATGAAATTAACATTACGAGATTAAAATTAACATGCACCATTATGCCCTCGGGGGGTTATCTGATGTGGCCCGCCACCTGAAACCTAATTTTGTAAAAATGAACCGAGTAGCACATTTAGAGATTACTTAAGTGAACCCTGGCACAATTCCACAGCAATTAAGCAATCCGTTTCACATTTTAAGATCATTCGAGTAGGCCCGTGGCAAAATCACAGATCTTTCCTTGAGTGACTCGCGACACAGTTCCAGTACACTTAAGTGGTTTGTAGTGTATTTACCGATCCCTTGAGTGACACGTCGCACGGTTTTAAAGCAATCAAGCGACCCCAAGTGAAGCTTTACATCAGTCAAGTTACCAGCGGCACATTCCCAGATTACGTAAGTGATCCGCGGCATAATTACGGAGCACTTGATTGACGCACGGCACAGTTCCAGAACACTTAAGCGGTTCCGAGGTACATTTCGAGATCACTTGAAGGATCCGCGAAACTTTTATAGATCACTAAAGGGGCTCTATGTAGGACATATCAATAGGGATAATGCTAGTTCAGGTGCCCACAGACAGTAGCAAAAGGTTCTTCTCGTTTTTGGCACACTCAGTAAAGATGTCATTAAGGATATTTAATATTTTTATAAAGGGTTGTTGATGACGTAAGCATCATTCACAACACACCTACCCTTGTCCTTAAAAGTCAGAAAACCCTAAACCCTCGTCCCCATTCCTATCGATGCTGACGTAATACTTGGATGTCCCCTAAACAGTCTGACATATAAAAACGTTATAATAGATGAATAGAAATTCTATGTCATTTCCATATGTTTACCGACGTCGATACGAATTTTAGTTTAACGTGGGCTTTGAATATACCAACTGCGTCCCGAAGTCTGCATCAGATAATTTTCGTAGCCTTATTTATTTTCAATCATTGATTTCGACTGCAAAATACCATCAATATAATATGCATAAACCTACTTTTTTAATTACAGAAGGAATAAAAAATTCCCTTGAATACATTTCTCGCAGAGTTTGGTCTCGTAATATGAACGAAAAATCTAATATTTATAGAGGGTAAACCACCTCACTATACAAATACTTAAAAAAATAGGAAAATCCTACAAATTATGTTTTATAATAGGAAATCCACATAATAAAGGCACTTATAATAAGCTCCTTACCAATTTATGGAAATAGTGACATTGTTTTCAAAGAGAGAATAAATATGAATTACTTGTAATAAAACAGTTCCAGAGAAGTACATATGTGAAACACAAAACTGGATTTATCATTCTTTAATATTATGCATCGTTACATTCCTCGTATATGTGTTCATTTCATAATAAAAGTGTACGTATGTCCTATTTTTCTTTCATTTCCGTACTAATCAACTTCATCCTTTATTTTTTTCCATAGAGCTTTACACACAAGAGTATTCATAGATGAAAACAGTTGTTTCTAGGTTATTAAATTGCATTCTCTTTCTACAATTCGCTCCAAGTTTTTTTTTTTTTTTTTTGTATTCCTTGCTCTCTTCATCCTCGAGTAATTAGGCTGAAGATTACTCACTAATTTCTCATTTTCTGCAACAGCGAGCGACTGAATCCAAGGCAAATACTGTATGCATGTATATTTTTGGTTTTTTCTATGCTTTTTCGAATGTAATCTTTTTTTGTATTAAAGCAAAACAAATAAAGAAAAAGACTACTTCTTGACACTTTTTTGATCTTCATACAGTAAAGGGATCATTTTCATGTGTCTTCCAACGTCAAAATGCATCTAATTTTCATAATTTGACGTTTTAAATTTACCAGACATTATCCAAACGTACGTCCCCGATACGTGTGCCTGGTATTTTTTGTAGCTTTGCACATTTTCAACCATCGATTTTGACCTCAAATGATGTTTATAAAATATGCAAATATGCAATTATGTATACTAAAGGTAACAAAAATACCCCTGAATACTTTTTGTGCAGAGTTCAATTTCATTATTTGAACCAAAGTTAGCATATTTATAAAGAATTAAACGATCTCAAAAAATATAATAAACCATAAACTGTAATTAATGATTTTGGGTTCCGGTGGGTAGTATTAATCCGTCAAACCCCCTTTATCGTTACTCTGCCGATTCCCATAGCAGTAGTGCGCTTTGCCATGACGGCGATAAACATTAAATGGGTGAATACGTAGCTTCACTTAACAAAAGGGCCCTTTTCTTTCAAGAAAAATAACATAATCACACTGATCAATCAGACCAGTGGATAGAGTAGTCCTCATGGGAACATGAATTGAATAAAATGCGATGGGATGTGGTTAAATCTGTGCCGTTTTAACGCATGGGCCAGCCCGGGCACGTCCCGGGGGCATCAAGAGAAGAGGGCCTCACAAAAGTGAGAAGTGGTTAAAATTTTCTAGAATTTACCTGGTAGACCCTCAAAAAATCACTTCGTCCGGGGGCCCATGATGCTTTTGAGACGGCCGTGGGTTAAATCCGTGGTGGTTGGTCAGAACATGATATCTCTAAAAAATGTCATTTTGATCTAAAAGTAAGTCTTGCTAATTATAACTAATTAGAAGTGAGATAAATGCACAAATACGGGCGTACGGCTAAACAACATTCTGTTGTATGATATTTTCATTTGTATTTGTGTATATGCTTTATTTTTGGATTTTTAAATGACAATGAAATTGCTTATATCTCAAAAATGGGATTTTGGAGTTATGTTCTGACCAAACACCACAGAAATATGACTAAATGTATGAACAGTATCATATCTGTACTAACCTGGATCAAAACCGACATCATTATACCGAAAAGAATGCTAAGGGCTTTTACATTGTTATAAGGATTCAAAAATATTAGAATCTTTTTATCGAGGGAATATATAAAGCGCTCTATGTACATTTCACCACAAACTAAAAATGTAAGAAATCTATACGCTATATTTTATCATAGGATATGGTATTCAGATATTAAAGACATTTATAATACATGCGTTTTATTTATAAAAACGGTTACATTTTTTTGCCTTGAGTAAATATGAATACTACTAATGAAACAGTTCTGGAGAAGCACATTGTATGTAACAAAACTAGATAATCATTCTTTAATATTACGCATCAATACATCCATCGTCTCTGTGTCCGTTTCGTAATAGAAAAGTGCATATGTGTGTGTTCTTTTCTTCTTGCATTTCCATACTCATCATCTTCACTGTTATTTATTATTTTTTATACCCAAAAGAGCATTTACAAAAGAAAACACTTATTTCTAGGATGTTAACTGCATTAAATTCACTCCAATTTTTTTCATCTCATTCTTTATTTTGCCGTAATTTGGCTGAAGAGAGTACTCCCTATTTTGCCATTTTCTGCACTAGCGAGTGGCGGAATCAAAGGCAAATATCTATGTACATTTTCGTGTGTGTTCCTGCTTTTTCAAATGTAATCTTTTGGCCTTAAAAAAAGAAAGAAAACATAACTACTTTTTGACATTTCTGCCCGTGATATAGCAAAAGGTTCATTTGCATGTGTCCACGAACGTCAATATGTATCTAATTTGCATAATTTAAGCTCTCGGTATAAGAAAAGTTTTTATTCAAACAATATCCGGTCAGTATCTGAAATTTTTGTACTCTTATTCATTTTTAACCATGGATTTCGACCTCAAATACTGTTAATAGACTATACAAGTCTTCAATTATGTGTACTAAATATATCAAAAACCTCTCGCGCAGAGTTAAATCTTATAATTTGAACCAAAAATTGCATATTTATAAGGAGTTAAACCGCTTTGAAAATATTAGACATTTTTACCGAGGGCATCATTTTCTCCATTTTGATACATTCATAAAATGAAAGAATTCTACGTAATATGTTTTATAATAAGAAATTTAGATAATAAAGACACTTATAATAAGCTCCTCGCACACATAATACAAGATAAAACAGCTCCGGAGAAGAACACATGTGAAACAAAACTAGATTAATCATTCTTTAATATTATGCATCATTACATTCTTCGTTCCTGTGTTCATTTCATATTAGAAAAGAATGTATGCGTGTGTTTTATTTTTTCTTTCATTTCCATACTAATCAACTTGACTGTTATTTATTCCTTTTATAAAAGCTTTGCACACACAAGAGTATTTACAAAACTAAACAGTTATTTCTAGGATATTAACTGCATTCCATTTTCTCCAATTCGCTCCAATTTTTTTTTTTTCCATTCCTTGCTCTCTTCATCCTTGAGTAATTAGGCTGAAGATTACACACTATTTTCTCATTTTCTGCAACAGCGAGTGTCTGAATCCAAGGTAAATATATATATTCCTTTTTTTTTTGGGTGTGTTCTTTGCTTTTTCAAATGCAATCTTTTTGTCTTCCACAAAAGAAAAAAAAATGAAGAAAAAAGACTACTTTTTGACACGTTTTTGCTCTTGATTACAGCAAAAGGAATAGGTTGGGAGAAGCTTTAAGCATTTATTCAACCGATCTTTTTCCCTTGGATACTATAAAGGATGGGAGAGGAAAGTCGTAGAGATCCGGGTATTTCAAGATTCTCCTCCCTTTAAATTCTTTTCAAAAGTGAAAATTAAATAGAAAATTTTCGGATTGAAAACAAAAAAACAGGAGAGAAGATGAAGGATCTTCACTGACGCGTCCACTTTTAAATGTGAACCCGGGCAGAAATGTTTCGGTCTCTGTCCTAATGATATTCCCTTTTCTTGAGGAGAAATCCTTTCCAGTTGTATTTGTTTGTATTTTTTTCTTGCCCCCTTTAATTTCAAGGGTTTTTTTTTTCTTCTTCTCCTCCACCTCTACCTCCTGTGTTTTGTTTTTCTGCATTTTTAACAATTTGAGCAGCACTTCTCCGCGTGTCTATCGTTTTCAACTCCTAATGGGAATGGTAAAGTTTCGAATTCGATTTAAATGGAGGAAAGAGCTTTTTGTGTTTGTCTGGCGAAGCGGCGAGAGAACTTAAAATGCAGGGATTTCTCTCTCTCTCTCTCTCTCTTCTCGCGAAATTGAATTCTCTCTATTTTTCTTTTCTGTCCTTTAGAAACTTTTCTCGTTTACTTAGTTCATTAACAGATGCATATATGCATATATATATATATATACACACACACACATACGTATATAAAGATTGGAGAAGTCAACTCAAGTTTGCTTAGTTCTTTATGAATGCTAGGAGATGAGTATTTTAAACGTCAGTGTTAAAAATACGGTTTGGTGATTATTATGGTCCGAGATCAAAGATTATTTGCTGAAGATGAAGAAAAATAACTAATGAACTCGAGAATTTAACGAGTTTCTGAGTTTAGGATATAGGCTTGGACTAGTTTATATGAGTTTTGAGATAGAAATGTAAATTATTTAGAGAATATTACATTTGTATAATTCCAGTGATCAGGTCAAAGCTGTGCGATATGCACCAACAGTTTCAAAGTGATACCGAAACTACAGATTATGTAGTTGATAAATGAGTGTTGTATCTGAGTAGCTTTCGAAATTGTATGTAATGTAGACTTATCATTCTATAAAAGTTATTACAAGTATAAAATATTATAGTAAATATTTTGTAAAGCATTCGACTCTACAGAACACACTGCGAACGACCGGGCTCTGTCGATTACACGATTTAACATCGTTGCCATAGAGGACGTGGTCGTGCCAGAGAAAATTCTGAGTTACAGGGAGAAAAAAAAAATTTTTGAGGTCGCCCCACCGTGGACCCAAAAAGACCCTAAGTGCATTAAGATACAATTCCAAAAATCACGTGCAGGGTGAGGTATATATGAAAATTATCAGGTGCTACGGGGGGTGCAAGAGGATTCATTGGTACTATGCATTCCAATACAAGATTAAAATTTACATGTACTATTATCGATATATATGTTACTGGAAAAGGCCGAAATGTTCCAGTTCGAAAATTTGCCTATTCCGTTGTAACTTGCCCCGGCCAATGCCCGAATTTCGGTCTCTAGCAAAGCTACTTCACGCAGTGGTTGAAGAAACCTGGTTAAAGTCCGACAACAAAAGACATTATTCAGGGGGATCATCGCCAAGTTGGCGTAATTTTTCATGATAATTATGTCCACGTTAGCTATGTCAATCCATCATACCGCAGTCGCGAAGCGATAATCTTTTTTTTTCCCCTCTCAAAAAGTTCTTTCTTCCCCCTCGTCACATGGAGCTAACCCAATACCGCCACTATACATAGCCATGTATCACACGTTGGCGAGAGGAAAAAAAAAGGATTTGGTGTCTACCAGACAGTAGAAAATATCATTACATCAGCAGTTCTCATCGAACTTTGGCCAGGGATCTCCAGATACTTCACGAATCGGCCGGCAAAATCCCGAATCGTTTCTGAAAATCGGACTTTCGCAGTATAAAATTAACACAAAAGTGCGAGACTACAGTAACATCAAGGAGGTCCTGCCGTGAGACCTAAAACACCCCGAATCATGTTCATTCAGTTAAAATGTAGAGCAAAATCTATGATTTATATGGGAACGCTGGGTTTGTATATATTGGCCCTTCATTCACTAGAAAGCATTCGGTCCAACGTCAGGACAGGTTCATGAGTCGAATACATTTTTCTAAGGATAATTTATTTTTCGTCTTTAGCGAAGGACTGGATTCTTTTTGAGGACAAAAAGGTGCTACGACCCGGAAAGACTTCTTTGGAGACACGGGAGAAGTATTGTGTCTTGCTATATCATTATCACTAACGTCTAATAAAGCAATAATCGATGACATTGGTAATCACAAAAATAATTATTCGATTCAGTGTGAAATATCATACAGAAAAATTGAAATAAATGCATGTATTTTGTTTCGCAATTTTGCAGCATTTTCACACAAAAACAAGAACATCTTACAATAAATGTGAACCATCTTTTATTTGGGGAAGCAATCACCAGAATTATATCCAGATCAGGTTGTTTAAAACCGCGTTTCCCAATCTATGATCCGCGGGCAGAATTGATCATTTAATTTTAACTTAATGAAAAAGTATCTATTCGATGTAATTAATACTATTGTTATTATCCATACGGGTTCTAATAAAAATTATACTTTCATACTTAGAATCACCATATTTCATCAACGAAAATTGTGTCGGGAATTAAACTGAAGCCAAATAATTCAATTTGAAACAAATTTGCCAATTATAGCTAAAATGGATGAACGGTGGGCTAATAGAGGGCTGCTACAAATATCAAATAGGAGAAAACAGAAATGACATGAATAAACATTCAAATCACCTGATGACCATATTTCATTGAGGAAAAAATATGGCAAACCGGGATCTAAAATACACAAAAAAAAAAAAAATACGGGACGTTGCAAGTTGTAAGCAAAAGCCAGCAGAATCCTCAATTGTGGTTGAAATCACTGAGAAATTGAGGAAAACTGTTTAGCTTGACGAATATGTGCGATGAATGAAATCAATAGGCTTTGTAGATATTATGCTGAGATGGACAGGGAAAATTGCCATTGCTCTCTACCGGGAATCAAACCCAACACCTCTTGCATACTGGGAAAGGGCACTGACGATTATATCATAAACGGACGATACCTTTTTCTTTAAAACACGCACAGTAGCGTTTATTGCTGAGTAGAGACACATTGAAGCCTTTAGTTTTTTTAAACTTCAGCTAATGGCCTCAAGGCGGCGGTAGAAGAGATGGATGTTGAATTTTTTCTCGGCTAAGATTTTTTCTGTTATAAGATTGTTCTTTTTTCCCTGTTCTCATCTTGGCATAATAACCGCAGAAAGACTATTGATTTTATGTATCTTAGCCGAGAAAAATCCCACACCCATGTGAGATAAATATTTGTGGCATTTATAGCCATAATCATCACAATAAGTTATGAAAACGCTGTTAATTCACGATTTTAGTAAACATTAATAAATTCAAATGCTCATTTGAGTGTAATCGGCAATACGGCACAAATATATGAAAAATGCAGGGAAAGCACAAAATAGAGTAAAGGTTGAGAAACGCTGGTTCAAACCATTGGGGGATTAGTTTATATAAATATGAATATATTTATCTTATTAGTTTGTGAAAATCCCATGGAATATTGTTAAAATATGAGCCACGTCAACAATATTCAATAAATAATGCTCATATAATGCTTTTATAATTAGATTTGGAAAATAATTTATTCATTTTTTTTCTAATATTGTCTTCTGTATCCGCATTGTATTCGACAAAATTGTATGCATATGTTTCTAAAAATGCTGAAATCAGACCTTTTATTTGGAAACTTTAAAATAATTATAAACCAGTATACACACTCCAATTCAAGTGAATAATCTAGTAGGATCTGTTAACCAAGTCGAAGAATTTTCAGAAAGGATGAGGGGAAAAAAAAAGTTAAATGTGACAGGTTTCCAGTTAGTTACTCCTACGCCGCCTTAAAAATCTATTCCCCAAGTTTGTAAATAATTCCTTTTTTCAACATTCTTTCTTATTTCGGTATCATACATCTCTCAAGTGCACAATTTTCCTTTCCCTTAGCGTCCCTTTCACGAGCGCTTTTTCTAATTTTTAAAAAATAACAACTTTTTCGCGAACGGAAAGCTCTCGAGTCCCTCGCTGGAAGTTGCGAAGCGTTTTAAAAGCATTTTAAAGTTTTCGCTGTCCGCGAACGACTGACACGTTGACAGAAAAAAGGAGAGAAAAGAGGAGAGAGACGACGACGAGACACGGTACACAGGGTATACAACCCTGTGCTACTTCGTCACCCTTCATTAAGCTTTCTACATAGTGTATCTCCGACCCTCTTGGACCAATCCCGTCCCCACAGTCAGCTCGGAAGCTGGTACATTGACGGATATATAGCGGTAGAAGTTCGCCGAAAATATTCTTGTTTCT